>NC_045428.1:217628606-217938939 GCF_902635505.1 Sarcophilus harrisii | reverse complement strand
TATGTACTCTGGAAACCATGTTCTGTTGGGACGCTTTATTGAAGAGCAAACCCTGATAGGCCTTTGAGGCTCAGAAAAAGGAGTTAAGAAAAGCAATACTGAAAGAAGCAGAACAAAGTTGGAGACCTCTTCTTATTTTCAACTTTTTGAATTAAAAAACCTCATGCTTTGATTGTTCATAATGCCAGCTCTCTTTTCAGTGATGTCTGGTTGAAAAACCTCTTCAGGGAAAACCCGTAGTGGGCCTTCATACTTTCTCTGAAGCTTGATGCCTTCTCTATACATAAATCTGTACTAGAAACATTTTATTTCAATATTTATTTTAGAAGCTGTTGAAGGGTACAGGGGGTTGAAGTGCCATTCACAACACAGGGGCTCTTCATAATGGGCTAATCTACATAAAGACTAAATAATTTACTTATATAAATTATATATCAAAATGTTCTCCAGATTCTATTAAGTTCGGCGATATTGTTGTTTTGTAGCTTTTAATATTGTGAAGTCTGTATTATTTATAAGCAGCACCTCTTTCAGAGCAAGCCCACAGGGATTATGGCTTCCCTTCCTTAAAAGAAACGGGCTCACTTTGTTACTAATCTTACAACTTGAGCAGAAGGAGGCTGCTGTAGTAGCAACGCTTATATGGTTTGACTTGGTAGAAAGTGAACAAGCCTGAAACCATACTAAAAGAGCCAAACTCATTTGCTTCTGTCTAAGGATGGGAATGCTTATTATTATGTATCATGAATGGAGAGAGAAATAAATTTCGACTCGATGATTATTGCTTCTGTGAAATCAAAAATAGAATTACAAGATTAAAGAGGAAGTTTGTAAAAATGTAATTTGTGATTGAGAATTATAAAAGCTAGTAGATAGTCACTACTGAAACTAAGGGATTACAATCTGAATCTAGTAGGAAACAAAATCTTAAATGATAAAATTAGAGGACAAAGGTTCACATTTTAGTAATCTTTGTGTATAATCTAAGATCAAAGAATTTCAAAATGGGGAGGGACCTATGAAACTATCTAATATAAGCTTTACTTGAAAAATTGACCGATTCCCTCTATAGTCCAACAATGTAATCATTTCTTAGCCTTTGCTTGAAGAGCTCCAGGAAAGAGGAACCAAAAATTTTCCCAAGTTGCTCCTTTCACTTTTGGATATTTAGGATTTGGCTTTTTAAGCATAGTATTTTCTATATTATTCTTGTTGTCGAATCATTTTTTAGTCATGTCTAATTCTTCATGACTCCATTTGAAGTTTTCTTAAGGATCCCAGAATATTTTGCTATTCCTTCCTCACTCATTTTACAGATGAGGAAACTGAGATAAAGAGAATTAAGTGACTTGGACAGGGTCACATAATATTTAAGATTGGATTTGAACTCACAAGGAAGAGAGTTCCTGACTTCAAACCCAGTAGTCTATCTCCTGTGCCATTTAGATTTCCTATTCTCTCCATAGAGTAGGTGTGTTTTTAAAATTCTCTATATAATAGGTGCATAAAAAGACATCAGTTCACAGAGTTGCATAATGTTTATATTAAAAGAGACCTTATACATCATCTAATCTGGCCCTTTCATTTTTTTTTTAAATAAATTCTCATTGAGACCTTTTGCTTTTACATCATTTACATTTTTCACTTTGACTTTGGCCATGGTCACATAGCATGTAAGTACTTTTATACTCTGGAACTGTGAAGTCCTGACTCCAAATTTCATTTTCTTTCTACTAAACCACACTGTTTTTCACTAGACAGTATATTTCATACTTAGTCAATCATTTATTATATGCCTACTTACCTGTTTACTGTGTCAGACAATATAAGAACATTCTCAAGGTCTCTCTGAAGCATTTTGTAATTGTGGTACCTGGGTGATATTGGCATAGGACTATTCAGTATAGTGTGTTTATATCAAAGAAGAAATTGTTCTTTATGAACCAAGTAGACTTGCAGCAGCTCAAAAGAAACGTGAGACATGCAAATTTGGAAATGTTTCCACTCCAAATGATCATACAGATTCTTTGTACTCAACCTGGGCTAGAACCTTCCATGTTCTAAGAAAGAAAGAGAGAGAGAGAGAGAGAGAGAGAAGAAGAAGAAGAAGAAGAAGAAGAAGAAGAAGAAGAAGAGGAGGAGGAGGAGGAGGAGGAGGAGGAGGAGGAGGAGGAGGAGGAGGAGGAGGAGGAGGAGGAGGAGGAAGAGGAGAAGGAAGGAAGGAAGGAAGGAAGGAAGGAAGGAAGGAAGGAAGGAAGGAAGGAAGGAAGGAAGGAAGGAAGGAAGGAAGGAAGAAGGAAGGAAGGAAACAGGAAGAGAGCAAGGAAGGGAGAGGGAAGGAAAGAGAAGAAAGAAAGAAAGATGAGAGGAGGGAAGTCTCTTCTCTCTAGGACCTCTGTGAGAGAAACAACATACAAGCAATTATGCATAAACATGGATAAACTGGAGATAATCAGGATGGAAAGCATTAACATTAAGAAGAACTGGGAAATGTTTTGCAGAAAAGGTTTTAGTTGAGAACTGGAGAAAACCAGGAAAGCCAAGAGAAAGAGATTAAGGGGGAAAGAATTCCAAAACTAAGGGACAGGTAGTAAAAGCTGTCTGAGTCAGGAGATGGAGTATGAGGAACAAGCAGACAAGTGTTACAGGATGACAGTATAAGTTTGTAGGGGGTGACTAAATAGTAAAGAGTAACTGGTAAATAGTAGAATCAAGAGTAAAATCTTCTTTCTAATACTAATTCAAAGGCTGGCAATCTGCAGAAATTTTCTCTTATAACCTTACTGAGGACAGAGGAACAAAGGACAAAGACCAGGAATGAAGTTCCACATGAGAGGAACAAAGGAAAACAGTTTGGCTAGACCACAGGAGATGGAGAGGATGGAATGATAGATTGGGAAGGGTTATAAAAGCCTAAATTAGGGAGTTTATATGTTGTCCTAAAGGCATTTGGAACCAACAGATTTTACTGAATAAAGAAGTGAAATAGATCAAAGGTAAGGAACATCATTTTAGCAAATGTATGAAGAAGGGCTTGAGTAGGAGATGGCTTGAAGCACAGAGATTGTTTGATGCATAGTCCAACTGAGAGATCTTCAGACCTAAACTATGAAAATGGTTAAGTTAGCAAAAATAAAGGATCTGATGTGAGCAGAGTTGTAGATGGTAGAAGAGCTAAAATCCAGCAACTGATTAGATCAGTGGGATGAGTGAGAGTCCAGGGAGAATGCTGAAGTTTGACTGGAAGAACATGGTACCTTCAAAAGAAGGAGGGAAGTTCTATATAAGGGTGCGTTTGGAGACAAACATAGTTATTGAGTTCTTTTTGGATGTCGCAAATTTGAGATGTCTCTAGGACATCAGTTTTGAAATGTCCAATAGGCAGTTAGTAACGTTATACTAGTAAAGAGCTCAGGAGACAGACTCAATATTTCTCTTTTTGTGGCTATTTCTCTCTCTGTCTCTTCACCACTCATTATCTCTTTTTCTGTCACTGTCTCTTTCTATCTATCTCCTATCTGTCTCTTTGTCTGTATTTCTCTCTTTCCCCTCCATTTTCTTCTTTAATTCTCTGTCTCTCATTATCTCTGTCTCATCATCTCTATCTTGTTGTCTTTGTCTCTGTCTTTGGTTGTCTGTCTTTCTGTGTAATGTCCATCCTCTATAACTTTAGTAGCTTAAAATTGCACTAATATATACATGTACATGCACTTACATGTATGCTTATATAACATATGTGACTTTAATGGTATATGTGATATGATATGTGATGTGTGTGTATGTGAGTGTGCATGCATATACAGTAAGCCTGAAAGGGTAGCTGGAATCAGATTGGAAAGGGCTTTTCAGAGTAGCATGCAATAAGATCAGACTTGTTCTTTAAAAATATTCCTTTGGCAGAAGTTGGGGGGGAGGGGAGGTGGAGGTACAGTAAGGGTGTGGATTGGGGAGGGGAGAGGTGAAGCAAGAAGACCACCTGGTCCCAGAGGAATAAATTTCAAAAGTATTGAAAGAGCTAAAAGATGAAATTGCTAAGGTGTCCTTGGAGATATGTGAAAGAATAATGATGCTTAAAGAATTTCCATAGGCCTTGAAAATGTTGAGTTTTTTTTTTTAATCTATCTACCTACTTGTTTATTCATTTATATTTATTTATTTATTTTTAAGGAAGACGTTTCAGACTGCAAACTATGAGTCAAAAAATTTGACTTCTAATTCTGGCAAAACTCTGGAACATGCTACTAAAGAGCTGATTTCTGATCCTTTAGAAAGAGAAAGTGTGATCATTAAAAGTCAGCATGGACTAATGCAAGTCAATTTAGTTGAATTTGAGGGAACTAACAGTTAAGGACTAGCTACTCCCAGGATAGATCCCACCCTCCTGTGGGCAAACCCATTCTTTTTCCTATTCTTCTCTTTTTTTTCTTTCTAGTAACCACCTTCAGTCTCCTGCTTCCTTTTCCTCCATTGGACCAGAGGTATGTTTAAACATGCTTCAGTTGAAAAAAACAGGATAAGGAGTCCCAGGAGACCACTGCCATGGGGTCAAAGGACTACATTTCTTTCTTTTTTTTTTTTTTTTTAACTAAGACTTCTCATACCAGAACATTGTTTGCTCTGATGATGTCTAGGTTTCTTTTTGGAACAAATTATTTTAATCTGTCTGATGCTTTTTAAGAGCTGAATGATATATATCAATGAACTCTCTTTGGTTTTTCTTGAGATCCCAGCTGGTAATTTCAACAAATTAGAAAGAAAAGCTCTTTCTCTGTGTAACCAACCATAACCTCCCTCTGAGCTGCTTTTGAGCAAATGAAATACATAAAGATCATTAACATATTAGGCTAACTATGATTTTTAGAGAGTAGGTGGAGAGAAATACAAAACAGACTTTAAAGAATAAGAAATAATCATGGAACAGATTCATGCTCAAAGTCTATGGTTCTCTGAGCTCTAAAGCTTTTATAAACTCCTGTTCTTGCTAGTGGATTTGGCCCAAAATATGTCATGCCAGACTAACCTCATTTCTAAAAAAAATAGTGTACACTAGTGTGGAGAATGGGATTAGATACATGTAGGTGTAATGGGCTGAGGTTTGAGTTGATGCACTGAGGTCTCAAGTACGTGAGACTAAATAGTAATTGGTCTATACTCTATTAATATACATGATTGGATAAAGAATGGTCCCTGCCCACTCTCTGTGCAAGTCCTGATGTGTTGTATAGGAAATGACGATTTGGGTGGGTGGAGGCAGAGAGAGACAGGAAGAGAATCTGGGAGAGATTGGCCTGGGTTCCATACTCCTAGCTGCTGGTTGTGTGGCTGCTGGTCTAGCTAGCTTCTTGACTCAGCTACACACATTGCTATTGCCCATTCTCTTCCACCTCCAATCCTTCTTCACTGAGAATAAAGACTGACGATTTTCCCCTAACCTGAATTACTGACTCCGGCTGATTTTAAGATACGCGATTTTCACATGTAGGTATATGTGTATGTGTATATATATATATATATATATATATGATATATATATATATATGTATATGTGCATGTGAATGTATAAGTGTGTATGGAAATGTGCATGTGTATGTTTGTGTGTGTATATATATAGATATATATACAATTACATATGCTATATTATACACATTATATATGTATATATCATATATATTCTATATTAGCAAAGCAATTGGCAAAGTCTCTTGCTATCCTTATAGATAAGAAAAAAACTAATAATTGTAGTTAGGTTGATTCATGACAGCAAGAAGGATTAAGTTTATTTTACTGGCCTCCAGAAACAAGACTAAGAACAATAAAAGGACAATAGAGATAGGTATGTTTAGTTGAAAAAAAAAAAATCCCAATAAAAAAAAGAATAAAAAACTGTCCAAAGTTGGAATGGACTTTATAGGCTGGTAACAGGTTTCCCATTATTAAACTCATATGGGGATGAACTCTTGTTAGGAGCCCTGTGACAAGGATCTTTGTATAGGTACATATTAGGCAAATGGTACTAATATCATTACCACCTCTTACATTCTTTCACTTCTCAAGCTGCTTGCTGCCATTGTATAATTGAAATCCAACTTATCTTCAGAATCATATTGGTCTATGACAGTCAGTAAACTACAACATATAGGCAAGGAACCAGGAATGCTTTTTATATTTTTAAATAAACTTGTGTATTTAAAAAAAAAAATGTTAAAGGCATTCTTAGTTTGCAGGCTGCACAAAAACAGGCAGCAAGTTAAATTTGGCCTTTAAATACAGTTTGCTAACCCCTAAGCTATGATGGCATTATTTTGATAATACAAATTAGCTCATGGCCTTGGGAAGGTTCCTTTCAACAAGTGTGAGAACAGGGAGAGTAGAAAGTGTCTCTTGCCTTTTCTCTTTGTATCCATGCTTGCTTTGCATATAATAAATGTTTTAATAAATCTTTATTCATTATTATTCATTCTTGCACATGTGCTTCAAGAACATGCTTATTAAAGTAATGAGCAATTCTTGAGAATAGGGTTTTTCATCAGAGTAATCTGGGTTTCCTTTCTAATGCAGTTACTTACAATCTGTGGGAGTTTAGAGATGTCCCAACTTCCTTGGGCCTCAATTTCTCATTTATCAAATGAAGGGGTTGGAATGGATTACCTCTGAGATTTATTCTGTTTCTAAATCTGTGACACATGATAATCTTCTCAGGGCTTTTATTGAGTTTCATTGGTTGTAGGATTAGAATATTTTCTGGGATTAAAAAAAATCAACTCTAATTTCTAGGTTTCTCTTTAGCTTTACTATGCACAGAAGCTGACTAACACAAAAGATAGTATATAATCTTGCATTACTCCATTGTTAAGAGGGAAAGCTGACATCTATTTATGATGTAGTCTTCAGATGAGAATTTTTGTGAATAATTAGTTTGCTTAGTAATCACAATAACCTTATTTTACTTAAGTAACTAATGGTTTTATAAAATCATTGAATGCACAACAGATAGCTTTATGTTGTTCCTTAATTCTTGTTGTATCTGACAGATATCAGAGATCATTTGTTATTGTACTACATAGTGATCTAAATCCCATGGTGATCATGGAGCTTAGTGTAGATAATAACATTTAAAAGGATTTATGTCAGGATCTTGCCAGTGATGAAAGGCAGAAAGAATGCTCAGTAACTGACACAGCAACTTTCTCTCCTTTATTTACAAAAAATGGCAATGGCGGTACCACCTTTGAAATCAAACAGCATTATTTCATTAGTCCTTATGTTGAGAGAATATTTGTAGATATTTAACAGATAAAATACTTTGCCCCTCTACTTCTCCCACTGTTTTCAAAGCCTTCTGACTTCATGATGTGTCAAACTTTATTTCCTTATTCCCTTATACAGTACCCCAAAAAGTACCTATACATATTTATGCACATATATGTGTTGTTTCCAACCTTCATTCTCTTTTTAGATGTGTGTGTTTAGATGTTTATATACACATATACACACATAATACATATGTATAAATAGATACACATATATGTGTTAGTATAGCTTGAGTCTTCTGTGGAAGCACTCAAGATATCCTAGGATGATCTTTTCTTCTCCCCCTCCCCCTTTTCAGTTTACTGATGTTGTACAAAATTTGAATGAAAATAGTCTGTTTGCAGCATTTAATTGGACCAAAGAAAATACAGTTGTAATGTATTTGCGAACTAGATTTAAATATCTATCTTTCAAATCAACTGAAAATTGAAAAATTATGAACTGAAATGAGATTAAAAATACACAGAAGACATCTACAATGAAAAGCTGATAAATACTTACAAACTGATTTTTACAAAATTAAAAGAAAAGAATCAAATGTCTGGCAAAAGTGATCCATATCATGGCTTACATTTATCAGATGGCCTATGGAGAAATGAGATCAGGCTTAATTCATTGTTTACATCTACATTCCTAATTTGAAGATTCCTTGTAATTATATAACACAGAAACCTGGAAACATATGAAACATTATATTTAGAATTCTATTAAATTGGGAGAAAATTTTAAAATGAGCCACAAAAAGAAAGTTTACTTACTTTTTTATACAGGTAATCTGATGGAAGATTTGTGGAAGGACATACACATTATTGACTGAAGAAGAGAAGACTTGGGCAATAATAATATGAGCTCTCAGAAAGTAAATATCATAACCTATGGGATTACAGATCCAGTGAAATACTAAAAAAATTTACTCAGGACTATTGCAAATGCTGAAAAAGTTGAAGACTGCTTCTAATCCAGAGCAAATGTTTACAATCTCAACAAAAACTATTTGTACATGTAAAAGTAGAATTTTGTGACTTTCTATTTATCTACGTGAGATTATGTTTGGACTCTCAACATCAAAAATATAGACAATCAATTATTTGTAAAAAAAAAAAAATGTGCTAAAATTCAGAAGCATAAAATATAAAGTTGGAAAGAACCTTAAAGAATAGTTATTACAATACTTTTTACTAAAAGATGAGAAAATTGAAGCCCCAAAAAGTGAAGGGATTAATTTAAAGTCACCTTGCTAGAACTTCACCTTCAAAACAACATTGTACATATGGGGGAAATAGTTCTGCAGTGAGATCAAAGGACCTGGATTCAAATTCTAATTTGACCACTTATTAGCCTTATGATCTTGAGTAAGATATTTAACTTCTTTGGGCCTCAATTTCTTTATCTAAAGAAAAAAAAAAGAAAAAAAGATGGCCTAGATACAGTAGGACCTTTCTAACTTAATCAGTCTATAATCTCATTCTAATTCCACTGGGTTCATTGTTCATCACAGGAAAGGAAGAAAGAGGAAGGGCATATGCATTTATATAATACCTAATATGTGCCAGACACTGTGCTAAGCACACTTTGTCTTTACATATGTTATCTCATTTTCTTCCATACTGTCTATGAGAGTTCTAGAAACTCAGAAAAAAACAAATTGACAATAGATAGTTTTAAGTCTAGCAGCCCTGAACATTTTGACTTGGGTTCAGAATCAAGGTTTTTTACCTACGAAACTGGAATACTTACTACTTAGGATGATCAAGTTTTCTCTTACTTTATTTTGGAGGGCAGGCAGGGTTTATGCTTGTTTACTGTTTTTGGTCTTGTATTGTTTGTTGCTTTTGCCATGGATATATTAGATGTTACATTATTTTGGGAAATTTGGAACTACATATACACTATTAATTTTTTACTGATAAGTCTAGAGAATCAGAGCATCAGAGAATGCCTTAAATAGATCAAGTAGAGTTAGTTTGTGTTTAACATGAGGATAATGAGACAAAGGGAATCTTAACCAGAAATGAAGCACTTCCAACAGAATGTTACCTCTCTTGTACTGACAGGCTAAACCTTGTAAATTATGATTTCAGTGGCTTTTACTGTACAGAAAGTACTAAAAAGCATAAAAAATTAATGTGTCCTTGATAAAACTTAAAGTATACCCATGGGGTAATTATGTCAAACAGAAGATTGCAACATATATTGTGCTTTTATCTTCATCATCTCAGAGCTGCTAGGTATCTGAGCTACCTAAGGGGCCCAAGTGAGAAATTTCAAACACTGCAGGATACTAAAATTAAGTATTCCTGAGGAAAATTGTCATCTTTGAAAATAAATTAAAAATATTTTTTACGAAAAAAATCATTTTACATGGCAGGAAGTATTCCCAAAGGTTGCTGAATCATCTCAACCTTTACAAAAATGTTTAATTTGGTAGGTCAGGTATAGAATATAAAAGATGAAATGGATATAATCTTTAGCAAATGCCTTGATTTACATTGAATTAAGTTCACATTAGCCACATTAACTCTATTTCTGGACTGTGACACCTACAACAAATTGCCAATGATGAGCTTCATGTGCAAGTTGTCTTAAATGTATACATATACACACCCATACCCACATCCAAACATATTTGTGTATAGCACAGATTATATATATATTCCACAGATTGGAAAAGATGATAGATTGATTATACACCAAGAATGAAACACAATTGATGAATAGTTTGACTGATACATGGGCTAAAAGGAAAGAAGAAAGTCTCTAACTCATAGTTAATTCTCTATGGAAAATCTAGTTTATTATAGCATGAACAGGAGATGAATAGATCATAAAGGGAGGACAGGTTTTTAGTTATGCATCCTTGGGGGAGAGAAGACTCACATCAGTGAAATTATGGATCCCTTAGAATATCAAAGTAAAATATCAAGTCCTAAAATAAATCATATTTAATTCTTACGTATATATTCTTACATAAAAACCAAGTGAGTATGAAATGCTTAAGAACCTACTAGTTACTTTCCTAAGTACTAGATACAAAGAAAGGCACAAATTTATATTTAATGATATACTGTATTACATAATGGCAACATCTACTTTTAAATAAATTAGGGCATTAGAAAAACTTCACCAGTCAAATTTAAACCCCAAGTCCTAAAATAAATCATATTTAATTCTTAAGTACATATTCTTATGTACCAAACTAAGTGACTATGAAATGCTTAACAACCTACTAGTCACTTTCCTAAGTATTAAAGATGCAAAGAAAGGCACTAATTTATACTTAATGGCATAGTGTGTTACATAATGGCAACATTTACTTTTAAATAAATTAGGGCATTAGGAAAACTTCACTAGTGAAATTTAAACTCCAAGTCCTAAAATAAATTATATTTAATTTTTAAGTACAGTTCTTATGTAAAAACCAAATAACTATGAACTGCTTAAGAGCCTACAAGACATTTTCCTAAGTACTAAAGATACAAAGAAAAGAACAAATTTATACTTAATGGTATAGTGTGTTACATGATGGCAACATCTACTTTTGAATAAATTATATCATTAGAAAAATTTCACTAGTCAAAGAGGAGCCACCCATTGAGCACAGACTATAGGCCCAATCCAGAGAGTGAGTGAAACTGAGAGAGCAAGACAGACAGACAGACACACACACACACACACACACACAGACAAAGAGACAGAGAAAGCTAAGGAGAGACAAAGAAAGACAGAGTGAGAGACACAGAGATAGAAAGTGACATACACAACAACTATAGCAACCTAGTCTTTGACAAACCCAAAGACCCCAGCTTTTGGGATAAGAACTTACTGTTTGATAAAAATTGCTGGGAAAATTGGAAACTAATATGGCAGAAACTAGGCATTGATCCACACTTAACACCGCATCACCAAGATAAGGTCAAAATGGGTTCATGACCTAGGCATAAAGAATGAAATTATTAATAAATTAGAGGAACACAGGATAGTTTACCTCTCAGACCTGTGGAAGGGAAGGACTTTATGACCAAAGAAGAACTAGAGATCATTACTGATCACAAAATAGAAAATTTCGATTATACCAAACTGAAAAGTTTTTGTACAAACAAAACTAATGCAGACAAGATTAGAAGGAAGCAATAAACTGGGAAAATATTTTTACAGTCAAAGGTTCTGATAAAGGCCTCATTTCCAAAATATATAATTAACTCTAATTTATAAAAATCAAGCTCATTCTCCTATTGAAAAATGGTCAAAGGATATGAACAGACAATTCTCAGATGAAGAAATTGAAACTATTTCTAGTCATATGAAAAGATGCTCCAAGTCATTATTAATCAGAGAAATGCAAATTAAGACAACTCTAAGATACCACTACACACCTGTCAGATTGGCTAAGATGACAGGAAAAATAATGATGATTGTTGGAGGGATGCGGAAAACTGGGACATTGATGCATTGTTGGTGGAGTTGTGAACAAATCCAACCATTTTGGAGAGTAGTTTGGAACTATGCTCAAAAAGTTATCAAACTGTGCATACCCTTTGATCCAGCAGTGTTACTACTGGGCTTATATCCCAAAGAGATTATAAAGAAGGAAAGGGACCTGTATGTTCATCGAATGTTTGTGGCAGCCCTCTTGTAGTGGCTAGAAACTGGAAACTGAATGGATGTCCATCAGTTGGAGAATGGCTGAATAAATTGTGGTATATGAATATTATGGAATATTATTGTTCTGTAAGAAATGACCAACAGGATGATTTCAGAAAGGCCTGGAGAGACTTACACAAACTGATGCTGAGTGAAATGAGCAGGACCAGGAGATCATTATATACTTCAACAACAATACTATATGATGACCAGTTCTGATGGTCCTGGCCATCCTCAGCAATGAGATCAACCAAATCATTTCCAATGGAGCAGTAATGAACTGAACAGCTAGCCAGAGAAAGAACTCTGAAAGATGACTAAAATCATTACATTGAATTCCCAATCCCTATATTTATGCACACATGCATTTTGATTTCCTTCACAAGCTAATTGTACAATATTTCAGAGTCAGATTCTTTTTATACAGCAAAATAACAGTTTGGTCATGTATATTTATTGTGTATCTAATTTATATTTTAATATATTTAACATCTACTGGTCATCCTGCCATCTGGGGGGGGTGGGGGGTAAGAGGTGAAAAATTAGAACAAGAGGTTTGGCAATTGTTAATGCTGTAAAGTTACCCATGCATATAACCTGTAAATAAAAGGCTATTAAATTAAAAAAAAAAAAGAAAGAAAGAAAGTGACATACAGAGAGACAAAGAGAAAGCCGAAAAGCAAAGACAGAGAGACAGAAATAGAGACAGAGACAGAATCAAACAGAGAGACAGAGAATAGGAGGGGAGGAGGAAGGGAGGGAGGGAGAAAAAGTTTTGTTTTGTTTGTGTTTGTTTTAAATTTTGCTTTACTTTACAATAGATTCTCCTCCCTAACCATTCTCTTTTAAGATATTTGAACCTGGTACTACTATGTCTTCCATATTTTATTTGGGACGTGAAGATATGCAAGTTCAGGAAAGAAAACAAGAACCTGCAGCTTAATGGGAAGTTAACGCAGTATGTACTACTATTAAAGTGATTAATTTCAAAGTATAATGTATCAGAATTTTCAGTCTATCCCTCTAAATCTCAACCAGAATTCTTTTTTGATTCATTCATTCTTTTATTTCTCTTACTCTTTTATTTACTTTCCCCCCCAACTAACTTTTGTTGCTATGCATTATTTCAGAAAAGTCTATCTAGATCTCTGATGTTTCTCATGTTTATCAATCTTGATTGCTGTGTAATATTTCACTAAATTAATGTGAAAGAGTGTAATGTTCTTTTCTAAAATATAATGTTCTCTGGGAGTAGGTTTCTTGGCGGTCTTCTGGAGGCAGCCTTCCTTTCAGTTCAGTGTAATAATCACCCCAAACGCAGCTAGGAGTTAAAGTCCAAATCCTTTATTGTCTCTTCCACAATCTTATCTCCTTCACTTGGGGCTGGGCTAGTTTTCTGGAAGCCTTCCAGATCTTGGTTTCAGTGTTCTCCACAGGACAGCCTGCCACCATGTCTCTGTCTTCCTTCGTTCTGCCCGACTGCCTTCTCTGATTTGTGAATCTCCTCGACTGAATCCTGCCTTGTGAATCTCCCGAAGTGCATCCTGGTTGAGGCTCCTAGATTATATATGCTCTCTTAAAGGTTTGAAGTCTAATAAGTACTAAGCACTTCTAGAAAACTGTTAAGCACCCTTCTAAACAACCATTGTCTCTATCAATTCCATTGACTTAGCACCTTGTAATAATTCTAACAAAAGAGAGAAAGGGGGGAGGGAAGGAGGGAGGAAGGGAGAGAGGGAGGAAGGGAGAAAAGAAGGGAAGAAAGAAGGAAGGGAGGGAGGAAAGAAGGAAGGGAGGAGGAAAGAAGGAAGGGATGGAGGGAGGGAGGGAGGAAAGGAGGGAGGAAAAAAGGAAGGAAGGAAGGAAGGAAGGCAAGAAGGAAGGAAGGAAGGAAGGAAAGAAGAAAGAAGGAAGGATGGAATAGAGGGAAGGAAGAGAGCAGGGAGGGTCAAAAGGAGGGAAGAAGTAAAGGAAAAAGGAAGGAGAGAGGGAACTAGGGAGGAAGGGAATGAGGTAATAAGGGATGGAGGAAAGGAAGAAAGAAAGACATGCTCTATATAAACCAAAATATTTTAGCAGCATTTGTTGTAGAAAGCTACTGAAAAAAAGTAGATGTCCATCAACTGTGAAATGCTTAAACAAACTTTCTTGTACACATATAAAGAAAAATTATCTAGCTATATGAAATCTGGTGAAAGAAGAGAAGCTTTTAAAAGAATTGAAAATGAATGTTGCAAAGGTACAAAGAACACTGACTCTAAAGAAGAGATATGAGATGACATCTCTACTACTTTTCTGAATTTGAAGAGTTCATGGATGTGGAATACTTCACATAATGTCAAACATTTTTTAATGTTTTTCATTGGTTTCGCTAAAATTGTTCTTATCTTCCTCTTTTATTCTGCATTTTGTTTAATTATTTGTGATGATGTACAAGAAAGATTATAGAAAGGTATTTTGGTAACAAAAACTATATATCTAATTAAATATTAAATCTAGTCCTTACAGTTCAGTAAGAGGGGATGAAAAAAATGATTTATAAGCATTAGGTAATTTTAGAAGGTTTCTCTGAAAGAACAAGAGTTATTGTAAAGATTTATGTAATGCAAAATAATTGAGACACTTAATATATACTTACTAAGTGCTAGACTAAAAGTAAGGAGGAAGTAGAAATTTAAAAAATTAGGTATAAAAATGTTTTATGAGAAATTTAGGAAAAATAAAAGAGAAAGATAGTATAATGACTGAAAGGCATTTTTTAAATCATGGAGACCTGAGAATATCTATAAGCACATGGGTAAGGAGGGAATGTAGAAGAGGTCTAAGATGCATGTGAAAGGGAGCATGATAAATGGTCCAAAATCCTGAGGGAAGAGTCAGGTAATAAATAGGAAGAAAGGCACAAATAGAAGGATTACTCTCAGTGGGAGGTACAAATAACTATGTCAATAGCCAGAGAGAAGAAGAAAAATGTGGGAAATGATTCTGAGAAATTTTAAAGACTAAAGTAGGGAACTAAAGGGAGATCATGTGGGATTCACATGTTTTCTTTGGGGCAGTGTGGCAGGGAGTGGTGTAGATTTGGCAGCTTGAGAATACAAAAAATAAGGTTTTTATATGGTTGCTTCCTTTTGTTGGGGAGAATAAAATATAATTTTTACTTGATAGTAGAGAAGTCTCATCTAAAGTTATGTATCATGATATTGTAAGGAGTAAAATCAGCTCAATTTTATGATTGTCTCCAATGAATTATATTGATATTCAACTAGGACAGGAGAGATTTGGATTTGAGAGATTATCTTTGGATGAAGATAGGGCATCTAGCAGATTATTGACAACAAGGTATTATAATAAAAAAAGCAGATTTCAGCATTTAAGTAGTTCATTATGATGTCAAGGTGTCTTATTTGTCAAGGATACCCTCCCTTTCTTCTGGCTCACTCAACAGTTAATTAGTTTAAGCAATTTCTTTATGGAAATCTGTACTCCTAGAATCCTTTAGAAAACCTAAATCCTAGAAAACCTTTCTGCTCCAAAGCTTAATTGTCATTGGGCTTTTTCCTTTTTCCTTTCTAAATCCTTGAATGTCTGGAGAATACACCACCATCTTGTGCCAGGTACTGTAGCTGGTATTAAGAATATCAAGACAAAAGTAGAACAATCCTTTCTCTGAAGGAGCTTGCATTCTAACAGGATCAAAATATATGTGTGTACAAATAAATATAAATTATATACAAAATAATTAAATAATGGAATTATAGCTGAAAGGATCAAGAAAGACCTCATAGAGAAGGTGGCACTTGAATTGAATTCTGAAATAAGCTAGAGATTTTCAGATGGAAGCGAGGAGGCCACAGAAAAGTTGAGAAGGATGTAGTAGACTGACAAACTAGATACTAGCAATTAGATAACAACCTTCAATCAATTTTATTTCCTAATTGTTAGTACTTTCTAAATGTCTATTTGTCTCCAGTGATGGGAGATACTTTATTTTTGCAGACAAGCTTATTTATTCCTCTGATAGATAATTCTATCAGTTTTTCCTTTTGTTGCTGTTCAATCTTTTTGTTGTTCCTGGATTCTTCATGATTTGGGGTTTTCTTAGTAAAGATACTGGAGTGGTTTGACATTTCCTTCTATAAAAATCATTTTTATAGATGAAAAAACTTAAGCCAACAAGGTTAAATGACTTACTAATAAGTGTCTGAGATGAGATTTCAACTCACATCTTCCTAATTCCAAACCTATACCACCTAGCTACTTTTAGATTTTTCGTATAGCAAGCCAAAAATAAAACAAAACAAAAACAAAAACAAAAACAAAAACAAAAACCCAACAAAGCAGTAAATTCCACGCATTGGTGCTAGTTTTGTCAATTGGGGTCAGAAAATGTTATCTTTTGCTTTTCTATATGAGAGCTTTACACATACTTGAGATGACAATCTATGAACTCTTCCCTAGTTCCAAATTTCTCTTCTTTAGGTTTGACATTGCCAATTCTCTCACTATCCTGGCTTCATTAGTCACATACCTCTAAATATGTTCTAATGTCTGAATATGTCTGAATGATTTTCCTAAAATATCATCCTCATAATTGAAGAAAATACTTCTGTTTGTTATTGTTGTTGTTGTTGTTGTTCATGATGTGATTACAGCAGAACTACCAATACTCCCTGTTTTGACCACTATGGCTTTATTAAAGCAGGCAAAGATCACTGTAGCTTTTTTTCTTTGACATTGTCTCTCATGCCATGCTCTTGACTCATATGTATCTTTCGGTTATTGTTCAGTCATTTTTCTATTATATCCAACTCTTTTTTTTTTTTTGGCAAAGATATTGGAGTGGTTCATTCTTTCCTTCTCCAGTTCTTTTTACATTTGAGCAAACTGAGGTAAACAGGATTAAGTGACTTGCTGAGGGTCACACAGGTAGCAAGTATTTGAGTTCAGATTTAAATTCACGAAGATGAATCTTCTTGCCACAAGTCATGTGTGCTCCACTGCATCAGCTAACTAGCCTATATTGATCTTATTTATCCCTCAAATTTCCACATTCTTTTCACATTGAGATATTGTGTAGCTTAATGTTAGACATCTCTGTAAAACTGACTTTATTTAAAAATTCAGAATTAAGACTTTACATTTATCCCTACTCCATTTCATCTTGTTAGGTTTAGCATAAATTCTTAGGCTGTTGGGACCTTTTAAGATAATTATTTTATCATTTAATATGTCAGTTATCTTTCTCTGTTGGGAGTAAGATTCCTTGCCTTCCATGTAACAGGCTAAAATTTTAGAGATATTGAAAAAAATTTTTGAGACCCACTTGGCTTGGAAAACTAAGATTCAAACTATTGAGATCACTTCATGTTCACCAGGATACAAAACGATTAAGACATAAATAGCTGGGGTCCCCCATCCTGAGACTTCAGATCATAGATTGAACATGAACACTGGAAAAACTGCTCCACTGAATCACAGCTTTTTCTTGGATGAATATCCTTCTTAGCTCTGAATATTCTTCCCTTTCTATGGCTACCCAAACTTCCTTTTCTAAAAAATTAGACTGATTATAAATATCAATTTTGTTATGATTTCATACCTAAGGTACCAATGGACTAGGTGATACTGGCCCAACCCATTAATCATTTTTAGCTTTATGTCATTTGCAAATTTGATAGTCATGACTTTATTCAATTCATTGACAAACATGTTAAGAGTACAGATTTAAGGATAGATATCCAAGAGCCTTGAAAAACACCAAAAAAAAAGATCTGAACTAAAGATACTCTTCCCCTCTCCACAATAGGTTGGTATTAACCTACAAATCTTTCTATCTCATCTATAAGAATCACATATAAGAAAAATGTCCCTGATTTACCAGTCTAATAATACTTAAACAATAATAAACAAACAAACAAAAAACAGTTGAGTTTGGTACTACCTGTCATTCCTGCACAAACTGTATAAAAGAGAGTTGAATGTTATTTTTATTCCTCTATTCAGTTTTTTATGATTGTATAGAATACAGCTTAAAAGGGAGGTAAAACTGCTTTTAGATAGATGGATTAATAGAGATATAGAAACAGAGAAGGAGAGGAAGAAAGAGAACAGAAGGAGACAGAGAGACAGACACAAACACAGAGAGATAAAGACAAAGACACAAGACAAAGAAAAACATAGAGAGAACCTGAATCATTTAATAACTATATTATACTATATTGTATAATTTAATTCATTTAACAAATAGGTCCACTACCTAACATGATGTAAAGCACTTGGTTATAGATATAAAAAATAAAAATAATAATTAAAAAATCAAACAAACTCTATCCTCAAGAAGCTTATATTTTATTGAGTGATATATAAACATGTATCAATATAAAATAATATAAGTATGAGAGACCTGTAATGGTTAGGCATATCAGGGAAAGCTAACACCTGAGACAAACTTTGAAGGAAGGGACATTAAGTTACCAGACACCAAACTGCAATTTGTCTACTTCCCTAAACTCCTCTTAGAGGAATGATTAACATGTTGATTCCCTGAGGCAAAGAATTTTGGACATTTAATTCTACATAGTTCTATCCAGATGAGAGAATTTCTTAAAATATTCCGTTAACAGTAACTAAGATTATGGAAGTCATTACATCCTATACCAATCCCTGTGGAATTCTCTGATTAGCTTTTCTGCCAGAATTTAACGTCTCCTACAATTCCTTTGTACCTCATATACTAAATACATTTAGCTTTCCCTCCCTAAAGGGAGCAGATATCTCAATATGGATCTCATATGTAGATTATTTTACTAGTTAAATCTGATATGCAGACCTAGTAATACATTGTACAAAACTCTCTTATCAAGGTTGACAGAAATATTTCTGCCAAAAAAATTATGTCTTCCTTGTTTCAAAGTTGAAACAAGATGAGTTCAATAAGGTTAATGTTTCTTTCTTGCATGGAAAATACTTGAAGCAAAATTTGGTGACTCATAAAACAACATTATGAGTAAGGACTAGACTTCTAAAGTTTAGTGTGTGGAGACTAAACCGATTGTATTAGATGAACACCTCAGATTTATAGTTTGAGGTATATAATTTTTTCTTAATATAAATGTCCAGAAACAGAGGGAATCATAAATAAAAATTGCCTATTAAGGTAGTGGAAATTGAGAAAACATGTAAGACTCACATTTAAAGAAACTTGATAAGAATTAAACAAAATCATTCAAAAGGGCACAAAGGTGGACCAGATTTAATTAATCAATAAGCATTTGTTAAGCACTCCCATGTGCCTGGCACTGTCTTCTGGACATGCATAGAATGAAATAGTTCCTGTCCTCAACAATCTTGCAATCTATTAGGAGAGATAGAGATAACAAATATAGAATAAAGGCAAAAAAGTGAATTCAATGTAATTTGAAAAGGCACCTAAGTTGAATGGATGAGGAAAGTTTTAGTGTTTCATGTATTATTAATGAGAGGAATTATAAAAAGATAGCACACTATTAGATTGTTGATAGAGCTGTGAAATGGCATAATCATTTTGGAAAGCAGTTTAAAATTATTCAAATAAAATTATTAAATTTTGCACACTTTTGAACTAGAAAGTCCATTGCTGGATTTATATCCCAAGGAAGCCATCAATAAGAAGAAAGTCTCCATGTGCTCTAAAATATGGTAACACTTTTTTGTGATTGCTAAACATCAGAAACAAAATAACAATAACCAGAGCCAAGGAAACAATATACATTCATCAGTATAAAAAGAAAGAAAACTACATGGTAAAACACACACACACACACACACACACACACACAAAAAAAGAAACAAAATTACAAAGATCAAACAGAACTAGAATAAAGAGATATGAAAAGACACTCCACATTATACATTGCAATGCTTTCATGCTTTTTAAACATATCAATCAGTTGTGCTGAAGTTTTTCTTCTCTAAAACTTTTATTTGTGATATGAGAAGAGGGGGGATATTTGAGATTACTATAGGGATGCAAAATAAAATTCCCAGAAAATATCAATAAAAACATTTTATACAACTTATTTGTAAAAAGCTAAGCAGAGAACTATAGAAAGCCACTAGAATAGAGTGGTCAAATCTGTGCTTAAAAAAACCACTTTAGTAGTAACCTGTAGAATGAGATGTAGTAGTGAAAAATTTGAGGCAGAGAATTCAATTCAGAGACTCTTTTATTAAAATAGATGATAGGTGATGAGGGTCAGAACTAAAGTAGTAATTATTTATCAAAAAGGGTACCATGTGAAAAATATGGAAATAGAAATAGCAATGTAACAACTAATTAGATATTTTGAATGAGGGCAAGTGAATAGCACTAAGATTACAAATCTGGGGAAAATAGATGATGTCTTCAATTGAAATAGGGAAATCTGGAAAAAGGAATATTTTGGAAGGAAAATTCAGTTTTGCACATGTTAAGTTTGAGATATTTCTGGAACATTTTCATTTGAAACAAACAATGGGCAACAAGAGATGTAGGAATAAATCTCAAGGGAGAGACAGTGACCATCTGTAGGTCTGTGTATCACTTGCTTAGAAGTGATGAGTTATGAAGACACAATATAGTAAGAGAAGAGGGACAGAACTCCTCAGAGTTATGACAATTAGGAGAAGAATATGGTATAGGAACCAACAATTGAGAGAAAAAAAAGCAGGTCAAAAAAAAGGAACAAAGTATCATGAAAAACCAGGAGAGTATTGTTAAAAATATTGAAAGCAGTTGCTTAAAAGAGCTGATAAACTGACAGATCATCAGAATGAAGAAACCATTAATTGTAAACAAGAGGCAAAGTGAGAACAATTGAGTTAACACCAAATTATAAGAATTTAGTGACTGAAAAAATATTCATTATTATTTATACAATGAAATTAATTTAAATGCAACCAGTTACTAAGGAAATTTGGCTAGGTAGATTTATGGTCAATGCTAATTTTTTAAATAAATTAACTTTTTTCAAAGAGACAAATTTATTTGCTTAACTATCATTCCTGGTTACAAGGGTTTTCTTTCTCTTCAGTTTGCAGAAAGTATAAGAAAAGTGAATTATATAATGCCTGCTATATGCTAAGCTTTACAAATAATATCTACTTTGATACTCATAAGAACTTATATGATAAAAGTAGATGTTTATGATACTCATTTTACAGTTGCAGAAACTGAGGTTGATTCATTTACAGTTAGTAAAAATCTAGACCAAATTTGAATTCAGATATTTCTGACTCCGAGCCAAACTTTTTAGAAACTGCACCACCCACCTGCTAGTTTGGAAAGACTTTCAGGAAATAAATGTAGTCAGTGATATTACTGTCAAAAAGAAAACAAAAGAAGGGATCATTGAAACATTTAAATAATTCACAGAAGAAAACAGACAGAAGTTCGGAGGAAACACAAATAAGCAGTAAAGGCTTGAAATTGGCATTTGAATTCATTATGTACTTTTTCTCCATAGTAAGATTTATGTAATAGCAACTCATGGTTTCATAAATATGCTTCAATCTGTTCAATAATATGAAATTATTTATTTTTCTTTTCTTTCTGTTGGAATTTGTTAAGATTTAGAATAAAAATCTAAAACAAAAATTGCTTTTTGTAAAGTTTTGTGATTTGGGGGCTAATCATCTTTCCTAAATATCAGATTTTGATTAATAATAAAAAAAATATTCAGAATTAAAGCCTTTGGGCACATATGAAAAAAGAAACATTAATCAACAATTAATCATTTTTATTATTTATAGAGGATTGACAACAGGCTTGACTCTCAATGACATTAAGAAGACACTATCCCTACCCCAGGGGCTCACAGTCTCGGAGAGAAAGACAGAAAAACAATACAAATATTACACAGACCAGAGGAGCAGGTGGTCAAATCTGGAAAGACCAAAGGTCTCTGCTATTTACATTTTTGCTCTACTACTACCCTGCCTCCCTCCTCCTTTGACCACGCCTCCCCACAACACCCACATTTCATCCCTTGAGTATGCTGTTTGCCAGTAATATAGCTGCCTCAGGGCTATGATCAGTGCCCCAAATCCCCTAAAGGAACATTCAAAGTCTGTTTTCATCTGGGCTTGTCAACATGCTTCACAAACAGAGCCAAGAAAAGGAAGAATTGTTTTAAAAGATACTTCTGAGAAGAAATCAAAATCACTCACTATTTTCTCCCATCCTCTCAAAGTAGTAGTTCAGAAACTATTAATTGTATTCTATACTTAACCAGGAATTATGAGTAATTATCTCAGTCTAGTTCATCAAGATTGAGTATGGAACCTACTCTTTATAAATGTAGTCTATGTTGTCCCAGTTGTACATATGGAGTTATGCTGGCCTGTAAATGATCAATAATCTTGTTCTCAAATTTGTAATTGAAGGGAGTCTCATCAGGGTTATATAGCACATTTCAGGCTTTGATTCTTTGTCTTGCTTATATTACTGATTCCTTTGGGCAAATCCATGGCTCCATGGTAAATTACACTAAATCAGAAGCCTTTGATAGTCATTGCTTTAACTACTCCTCCCCCTACCAACAGCTGATGCTGTTTAAATGGGCTCTCAAAGAATTCCAATTATAGTGGTACATTTATTCCATCATATCCAAGTGCACTTTTTAAAGGATATTGGAGTTCTTTTGCAGATGCCATTACATAAACGTCACTAGGCCAGATTCTAATTTTACTCTCTTTTGCAAGCCAAGAAAGAGAGAAAGAAGGAGAGAGAGAGAGAGAAGCAATGGAAGAAAAAGAGAGAGAAAGAGAAAAAGGGAGAAAGGGAAAAGGGAGAAAAAGAAAAAAGAGAGAGAAAGAGAGAGACAGAGGGGGATGGAGGGAAACAGAAGGGAGGGAGAAAGAAATAAAGAAAAGGAAGGAAGAAAGGGTGGGAGGGAGGGAGGAAAAAGGAAGGAAGGAAGGAAGGAAGGGAGGAAGGAAGGAAGGAAGGAAGGAAGGGAAGAAGGAAGGAAGGAAGAAAGGAAAGAAGAGGAAAAATAGACCCATTACCTAATAAAGTAATGGCAAAAAGATATTTTAATTAACCAAACATCATTGTCTTTCCAAACATATTATAATTACTTGATGGTGAATTTGGATCTCCAAGATTAATAGTTTTTAAAAACAGAATGTATGATAACGCGACCCTTAGATCCCCTTCCTCTGGGCTCAATGTTGGTGATTTGTCTCACATAATAATTTCCATGGCTCATTGTCTTCATCCAGAAGTCTCCCTTGGGAATACTATTATCTAGTTTGTTTCTCTCCCATGGGCCTGCCTCACCCTTCAAGGATAAAATAATCAAAATATTAAACAGGTTTATTAAAAGCATGTAAATTAGAGAAAAAAAGGTGATGACATTAAATAAAGGAAAATGGTAAGATTGAAAGCATGGACTTTAATTTTCAGTGAAACCACTATTGTAATCTGAGTTTCAAGGAATGGAAAAACAGTTTAATAGACCAGAAGAGCACTGACCAAATAGAAAAAGAACAGCCTACATAAGGAAAACCTTCAAGTATAATGTGTCGTGTCAGAGAAATGAAATTTATAAGCTATGTTTAGATTGTCCAAGGCAAGGGTACTCTCAGTATCTCACAATCTCTTCTTCTTACTTTCCTAACTCTAACCCTAACCCTAACCCTTCCTTGACACAGACCAATTCAATAAAATAGGTAACAGTTTATTATAAAGGTATTGTGAAAGATCCAGATGTTGTTGACCTAGAGACACAATCTTAAAACTCTATCTGATGTTGTTGCCTACAACACTGAGTAGTTCCTGACATAGCACAGCATGCAAGATGTACACAAGATCAAACACAATGAACAATAATATGATAACATATGGAGATACTTATCCAATATCAACAGCCTCATGATACTGCTCCCCCACAAAGAGGTCTCCCCTTAACTACTTATTATTCTTTTTCTTTGCAAGACAAATATCTCTGCAACAGTTATGGGATAGTCTAACCTAAGAAATACAACCAGAACTTCTGCTATTTGCTTATTCCTGCTATCTTCAGCAGTCTCAGATTGAGAAAGACTCTAAAAATGTCCTCAGTTATTATCACAACTGCTGATTGCTACCTCACAAAACTATCTTGGTTTCCTTAGTACAGTAACAGGTATGAGCTAATGTAATGACATAGGAAATGGAATCAGGAAACCCATGCTTTCTTTTAGAAGACATGCAGACAGATTGTAGGATCAAATTCCAGACCAGCTTACTTCTACAGAGCAGAAGTCCTGACCAAATTTTTACATGACATTTGATTTAGGCTTGACACAGAAATCATGCCTTATAATTAATCATCGTTATTTAATATTCATTAAAAACAAGATTAGTCATCTAAATAGGACCTTTAGCATTGGGCTAAAGTAATTCTCTCTGTTCTTGCTCACTGTGAAATTCAACTTCATTAAAGAGAATGTGAGTTGAGTGCAAAGCAATTGCTATTTGTTGAGCAAAATTTAAATTGGGATTCATGGACATGTTCCAACTATGCATGGTAACTAGGAAATGATTTGAAAAAAATTCAGTGGTCTCACTGAAATGGGGTGAAAGAGAAAAGATTCATGAGTAGTATTATTTTATACAGAAAGGAGATATAGTTTTAGAGTGGACAGTGTCTTTTGTGGCAAAACTGCTAATTTGTGTCTCAAGATGTTTAAAAAGAAGTGAATTAGTTTCTTAGCTCAACTTGTTTTTATTTTAAACCCTACTGTTAAGAAATCAGGTATGGGGTGATTTATTGTGAAATGGAGAGGACTTGCCAGCCCAAAAGGTGGTAGGACAGAGGCATCCCATTCCCCAGCTAGAAACACTAGGGAAGCCTTTACATATAGGAAATAAAGGCAAATGCCAAATATGGGTCTGTTTCTGTCATATTTATACATATGTATAAACTTGACATCTTCAAATAGGAAGGCTTAAAAAATACAAGTGTGCAAATTTGAATGCCAAAAATTCTCTCTATAGGGTAGAATTCCCTCAAAATTTATGGAAAAAATGTATAGTTAATCTCCAGACTATATACTTCACTTAGGAATAGAAAGGAGATTTTCATTGGGAGAAATGAAATCAACATTTTCATGGTGATGAAGTAAATAGAATGCTAAGTGTATAATCTGGGAGACCTAAATTCAAATCCAGCCTCAGACTCTAGCTATATGCTCCTCACTTAATGACTTAATGTATCTCTCTTTGCCTCAGTTTTTTCATCTGTAAAATGGAAATAATAATAGCATCTATTTCCAAGAGTTGTTATGAGGCTCAAATAATAGTAAAGCACCAAACATAGTGCCTAGTCTATAGTTAGTTGGCACTATATAAATGTTAGCTGTTATTTCCATGGGATGACATGAGTAAGGGTGGAAATCAGTATTACTAGAGGAAGAAGAGACAGTAAATATTCTCTCTTGATGAACTTTTGGGGATAAATGGCTTCACCTGCTAACATGCCAATGATTCTATTGGAATATTAATAATAACTCTGAATAGATGTTGTAAACTTTCATAACTACATTTTAAAAAAATGAAACAGATAATCTCAATCCAGAGCAAAACTGGGAATTGGAAGGGAAAGTATATAACATATACCTAAAAAGGTTCTGTAGGTAATATACTTTCTTATCTCTATATCTTCTTCTTCTTCCTTCCTTAGTATTATAAGTAGATGTCATGTTAATCAGGATGACCAGATTTTATTGCTGTATTCTAAATATGTTACATAAAACATGTGTTCTGCTCTTTTTTAGTTGATCATGCCATACCAGAGGGGAGGAAATGCAATTAAAATAAAAACTACACGCTAACTGGTATTTCTGAAGGCAGTTTTTGGAATTTAAATTGTGACCTCAGTGTAGACCATAAATATAAAATTCATATGTGCTCAGCTTCCTGCATATAATTACCTATCAAAAGGTTCATAGTTCAAATGAAATTCTTTATGAAGCAAGAAATGGTATAATAGCACTGATTTAGTGCCCTACAGGATACACCAAGCAAAGATACATTCTAATTTTCAAAAGAAATAAAAGTATGTGTAACATGTGCTCGTTTGATGCCATAATCCTATCAGAAAATGTTTGTTTTTATTAATTTTCATCATTTAATGGTTCCCTTTTGTCCATATGTCCAAGTAGAAGCATACACACTCATGGGAGCTTTGGAGGCAAAGAAATCCAAATAGCTTCTCAGATTCCTATTTTCTATTTCCTTCATTTCTGATCTAAGATGTTAGGATTATGTCACCATAGGGGTTAGAAGGCCATAGATCAGCACCAATAACTATCAAAGTGTGCATACATTAATATATATATATATACATATATATTTATGTATGTATATATGTACACATGCACACATACACACACATATATGGACTTATACATCACATTCATATTTCTATTCCTTCATAACAAAGGTACAATGAGAAATAAATACACTTCATTTTTCCTTGTACTCTAATCTTTTCCAGAAATCCTTTAATCACAAATGGGTCAATGCCAAAATATGTCCATATCTATTCTAGTAACTGGATAAGATTATTGTTTTTACATTATATTACTTCCTCTTGGTGGATTTGCTCTTGTTCTCAAATTTCATCTTCCATTCCTGATCTAGGCTTTACATATTTTATTAATATATTGTATGGGCAGATTTGACTAACTTGGGTAGATTTACATATGTATCTGTATTTTGAGACCAGGAGACTTGGTTTGTAAGTTTAGTAGAATAATCATCATAATTGGCTAAAAGACTGAGAACTAATCAATGAATCAATATAATGAGAATGGATGTTTCAACCTGCTTTTCAAATAAGGGTCAAACTTCAGGTTCCTAGATTCTTCTCTTTCTGTTTGAATGTGTGTGTGTGTGTGTGTGTATTCTTTCAAAACTACAGCATTCTAACTTTACTGTCAAAACTGAGTTAAATTATACTAATAATTTTAGTGATTTACTACAAATTCAGGGTAAATCTAAAACTACTCACAAGCATTAAGATGAAGATTATAGCACATCTGGTCTTTATTTGCAGCAAACTCTTGGAAAGATGGCTGCTCTCTTGGGTAGTTCTGCTGCCAAAGTTATCTTGTGACCATTCTGTAGATTAAGCTATCATTGTGTTAGAGATGGGAAAGTAAAGTAAGTTGGGAATAGACTTTATGCAGACAGAGTGCATTTTAATGGGTGGGAATGAAGTGTTTGGGGTTAGCACATAGGACCTTGAGTCAAAAGCTGGGGGTTCAATTCCCAGATTGCTCATTGCCTTGGTGTGTGGCCTTAAGCAAATCAATTCTCCTTTTTTGCTTCAGATTTCTCTGATTTACAAAAGATAATATGTACCTTTATATGAATCACCAAGATATCATAAGAGATAATGAATACCTTAAGATCCACAATCAAAGAGTCAAGGATTTTGAAAAGTTTTTAAAATTGATAATGAGATGTATATAAATAAATGGAAAAATTCCTTTGGGATCATTTCATCTCTCCACTGTAATATAGTATTGTTTTCCAGATCATATTTTCCAGTGCTTTGTCCAGTCCAGATGTAAATGCTGAAGCTATGGTGTTTCTAAACTACAGCCTTTGTAGCTCACCATCAAGAAACTTTCCTTGATAACTCATCCAATATATTATCTTATTTAATTTTATTTGGGTACTCCTATTCACACACTAATGTGGTACATATGTAATACACATTTTGGGACATCTGAATTCCAATTTTTGGTTATATATGTGAGTTACTCTGTGTGTGTATGTGTGTGTGTGTGTGTGTGTGTGTGTGTGGTGTGTATTTATATTAATTGGGCTACATTATTTGCTAAGTTTTTACTAGATGTAAAAATTATTTTATTATACCTCTTCTGAATTCACATATAGGAAACACATTCTAACACTAGGTGTAAATTGAAAAATCCACAGATTTTGCTTAATGTCTGCATCCACAGATTGGGCCACTAGTGGCACAAGTTGGGACTACCGGATTTTGTTGACAGGCCATTTGCTGATTTCCCACTAAATAATTGACTGATCAAATTACAGTAGTCTAAAGAGGCCATCTTATTAAATTAAAAATTATGCTGTCTTATTTATTTGATCATCTTGCTAGCTGGATTATATCAGCCATTCAGGATTCAACTAATTTCTTAATGATTGATTACAACCACCACTGAAATGACCTCTTGAATCCCTCCTAACCTGTGCCATAAGGATATCGCCTCAGTTACAAATCTGCATTTCTTCATTCAATAAATATTTGGATGTCAGTTCAAGATGATTTCTTCAAAACAGGCATGGGAGAGGGATTATGGATCAGTTATTTAATTCATATTTTATAGTATTCTTTCTACATCAACAAATTATCTTTTAAAGACCTGGACTAAGGCAAACACAGAGGGCATATCTCTCTTCTTGTTTTTTGTTTGTTTTTGTTTGTTTTTGTTTTTGTTTTTTTTACTCAGTCTTTCAGAAAATATTATCAGAGGGTTTCACTTTACACAGGCTTGCTTTGGTGTTTTTTTTTTGTATTTATTATTATTATTATTATCATAGCTTTTTATTTACAAGATATATGCATAGGTAATTTTTCATCCTTGACAGTTACAAATCCTTTTGTTCCAACTTTTTCTCTCCTTCCCCTCACCCCTTCCCCCAGATGGCAGGTTGGCCAATACATGTTAAATATATTAAAGTATAAGTTAAATACAATATATGTATACATGTCCAAACAGTTATTTTACTGTATAAAAAGAATTGGACTTTGAAATAGTATACAATTAGCCTGTGAAGGAAATCAAAAATGCAGGTGGACAAAAATAGAGGGATTGGGAATTCTATGTAGTGGTTCATAGTCATCTCCCAGAGTTCTTTCCCTGGGTGTAGCTGGTTTAGTTCTGTACTGCTCTATTGGAACAACTTCATTGTTGAAGAGGGCCACCACATCCATCAGAATTGATCATCATATAGAATTATTGTTGAGGTATGTAATGATCTTCTGGTCCTGCTCATTTCACTCAGTATCAGTTCATGTAAGTCTCTCCAGGCCTTTCTGAAATTATCCTGCTGGTCATTTCTTACAGAAACAATAATATTCTTCTTGTTCTTACAGAACAATAATATTCTATAACATTCATATACCACAATTTATTCAGCCATTCTCCAATTGATGGGCATCCACTCAGTTTCCAGTTTCTGGCCACTAAAAAGAGGGCTGCCACAAACATTCATGCACATACAGGTCCCTTTCCCTTCTTTAAAATCTCTTTGGGATATAAGCCCAGGGTATTCACAGTTTGATAGCTTTTTGAGCATAGTTCCAAATTGCTCTCCAGAATGGCTGGATGTATTCACAATTCCATCAACAACGTATCAGTGTCCATTCTTGCGTTGTATTGAATCTTGTCCATTCTCCTTTGAAATAAGAGGAAACCTGAAAGGCATTTACATGGGAATGCAACCTACTTGTCAACAGGATGCATATGTTAATGTGTTGATATTATAGCTCTTCCTTTTCAGTAACATCCCATTGGCATACTAATAATCTATTCCTTTTTATTTAACAATTATATTATTAAAATCATGCCAGACTAATAGATAAGAGTCCAGTCAATCCAATAATCTATAAACTTCTCAATTAATTGGCTGAGTAATCTGCCTTTCTTATTGGAGCTATATCTATGCACACTTATCATTGCTAATTGATACTAATAACTTAGCAGAATGGGTCCAACCTTATAGTCTAATTTAAGAATTTGATGGGAACAAAGGTAGAAATGACAATCTATGCTTTCCTCTAAATACTTTCCCCTGATTACTGTGCTTTATCATCTAAAGTTCCACTCTTGGTAATTCACTGCCTTTGAGTTCTTCATCCAAGCTATCTGCTTTTAAAATACAAATTTGTCTGGAATGAGTAATATATTCAACAGTTGATTCAAACAGTTGATTTAAGAATACTGTTTACCAAACCCTTAAAATTATACTAGTGCTTTGAGAAATACAACAGGGGGAAATACAAGAAGTGAGCTTCAAGAAATTTATTATTCAATTTACCATGCTCAATATACTATCCTAGTTCTTGAAAATACAAACATTAAATAAGATAGAGACCTGAACTCAAGGTTGTTAAGTCCGGGCTAGCTCCCTGAAGCCTCAGAGTCAGCCAAAATCAGGATAAGTAAAAGTCCTTGGTCTTTAGGGGGATAAGTGAAGGAGACAGACAAACTGCCACGAGGCTTGTCAATGATGTCTCCTGGATTCTCGAGTCCAAAGTCATCAACTTTTCTGCTCCTTGTCCTTCCCCAAAGTGACTCTGGCCTCTGTCCCTCTCCCCTCTAATCCTTGCCTACCATTATATTGACACCAAGCATTGAGTAAGCACCAAACAGTGAGAAGAGCCATTTATCCAAAACATATGCTGTCTCACATCAAATAATTAGCCTTAAGTGCTCAGCTATCTGATTCAAGTACATCTTTTCAGAGTTCCAGTTCTCTGCAATCCTTTCAGCCCTCTACACAAGGTACTTTCAGTTTGATTAAGGGATGATATATTTACAAGTAACTATGTTAGAAGAGTCAAGTAAGATCACATGTAAAGAGCTTTGCAAACCTTAATACATTATATAAATGCATTATCGTCATTATCATCATCATCATTATTATGCTATTATAATTATTAATATGATAAATGCAAAAAGAGTTCCATACAAAGTGCTATGAGGAACTAGAGAAGAGAGAGATCAGTTGCAACTGGGGATGCAGGGAAGGGAGTGGGATATCAAGGAAGACTTTGTAAGTCTAACCTTAAGTATGAGACATGGATCCTATCCTCAAAGAATTCACAATATGTTTGGGAAGAAATGACTCTCATACTTTAAATAATAGGAAATAATTTTAATAAGGGGACAACAGAGTATTACAGTGATTCCTTTCCTGCTTTGAGCCATGGTGACTCAATATTTGGGCATTTGGAGAATGACTAATATATAATTTAAAACTAAATTGTGTGGAACAGACTTTAAATGCTGTACAAATTCTGAGAAAGATACTTTTAAAAGGCAGAGGTATAACAGAATACTTTATGGAATATTCAAGCTGGAAGGAAACTTAAAGATCATATAGTCTATAAACTTAAATGAACATTTAAGGATTGGACAGAATTGTAACATTCCTGGGAAAGGGAAAATAACAAAGGAATGAAGTAGACACAAGCATTAAATGATACAAATAGATGTTAGTCAGAGAGAAGGCTGACTTCTGGACTATAACTCAGGACCATAGGATTTAGGAGCTAAAGGGACCTTAGAAGGCATTTATCTTCTTTTACTTTACAATATAAAAACTGAGGCCAAGGTGAAATGATTTTCTCAGACTTATTCAGATAATATATTGCTGATCCTAGACTTGTTGAATCCAGTGCTCACTAAACCATACCATGATGGGAATAGGTGGCAAGTTGTAAGTGATAAGATCTAACAGATAAGAACTCTGAGGACAAGGAAGCAGTGAGGGCTTTGCTGAGGAGATCAGCAAGGACTGCTTCACAATTTAGTCTAAATCTGTCTTTTATAAAAGAAAGCTAGTTCTTTGCAATCTGCAGCCAATTAAACACTCCAGTTACAAAATCAGTTGCTCATAACCTTCCAAGCACAGCTTGGTAACTTAAGGCCCAAACGTCCACAATGTTGTCTTATAGAATTCTGAGGAGCTTAGTTTGACCTTTTGAATGAATCTGAGAATCCCATATCCATATTCATTCCTCAATCCTTATTTGTAATTTGAGAAGTCTTCTCAATGGCCATGTCTTTTATAGTTTTGAGAGAGACCCTTCCATCCAGGTATCTGCACTCAAATACCCCAAGCCTCTGTTTCAGACCATTCACTTGGGGTCAGATCATCACTGAATGCCATCAAGTGTCCAAAGAGTCCTGTTTGGCTGTGGTCTCATTTTTTTCCCCCTTTCATACTAGATCCTTTTTTACAAGCCTCACAAAACCTGGAGAATCTAAAATGTTGGGTCAATCCCAGATTTAACCCAGCAACACCTAAAATAAGACTGCTTTATTTACCAAGAAATTATTTTTTTTTGAAACGTTCACATCATAATAGACTGCAGACATTCTTAACATTCTATCTTCCCAATTTCCTGTTGGGAGAACGCCTGGGATAGCCATACTTCTGAAAGTATTTATGTAATAAAATAAATCTAAATAAATAAGTGAAATGAAATGAAATAAATAAAATAAATTTTTTTATTCATAAAATACATAAATCCATAAAATACAAAGATCATAGCCAATTAAAAATAGTATAAATGACATATTGAAAACATTTGGTTTACAGGGAAGTTAGAAATTAGCATTCAATGGATCAATCCTTCTTAGGATATTAGGTTTAGGGACTCTAGGAGACATCCTTCCTTTTTTAAGATGGGTGATGTCTTGACTTGTTCAAAATTACATTTAAAGGAGACAGAGCTGCACAAAGTATCCAGATTCATTCTATCTTCCACAGTGATCCAAGACCATGAATAAGACAAAAATCAGAACAATTGGTGATGGTCTGTGATACAGTGGAAAACTTTGACATCTTTGATGTCTTACCAAACACTTTCATAGCCATTGGAACAAATCATTCTTATCAGTCCATTCCCCTGGGGAAGTCTTTATATAATTGAGTAATACTCCCCTAACTCACTGATGGATTAAGGTGAGTCAGTTACCTGGCTTAGCCAACTACAGAGATGGTTTTACTGGGACATGGCTGCTGTGCATGCTATAGCTTTTGGGGACCACAGGCAAGAGTTGGGTAAAGGGGAGACACCAAAAGTGGATAAAAAAAAAAGCTCAGTGAGCCCTCATACCAAATCCAATCATACCATTGTAATATAATCCTCTTTGAAATTAGTGTATCCTTATCCCTAACTAGTAAATATCTAAGGAAAGATGTGAAGAAACATCTTCCAGGTTTCAAGTTCAGCACTCTCTCCACCACTCCATGCTGCTTTTTCTTAAAGGGGAGTCCTCGATGACCATGTAATCCAAACTGTCTATTTTACAGATGAGGAAATTGAGATCCAGAAAAATTAATTAACTTTACCAGAACCAAGTTCTTTAATTCTAGATTCAGTTCTGTCTTCTGTTATAGGAAACTTAAAAAGATTTACTTCCCAGAACTCCTGCTTGGGATCTGAAATAATCTAAAAGGGAAATGAACCCCACACTAAATGTGCTTACTTTTAGCACAGCCAGAAGTGGTGATTAATAATAACTTGGTTCAACATAACATAGTGAAACACATTAAATTCTTTTGGAAGTAAAATTATAACATGGTACTGATAATATTTATAAAGGTCTATCTAGGACACATAAGCTTTTAAAAGGATGTTTCTCTTATTAGGCAGAAGATAAACTATGTTCAAAATTTATCACCTCCTTTTACATCTCCCTTGGTCCCTATATACTTGGCAAGATTTAAAAAAAAAAAAAAAAAAAAAAAAAAAACCTCAATTCAGTCACACTTTTTTTAATGCCTAGCTTTAGTTTTATGAGACCACCTATAGTATGTCTGTGTGACCTTGTTAACAACACTGTCACTGCCCTACATCATATCCCCAGTCATAAAACCAGACTCCTATTAATTCTAAAGTTCAAAGGCCACTTTTGCTGTAGATCCAAATAATCTATTTTTTCCACTCAATTGTAACGGTCCACTCAAATAACAGATAACAAACTAGAGGCTCCTGTTACCTATTGATGCATGAATAGTGAAGGGAAAAAAAAAACTCTTCATAATACAAACTCATGAAATTCTTTATACAGATTGACAAAATGATAAGGGAAAGGTAGTAAGCAAAATTATATATATATATATATATATATATGTATATATATACATATATATGTATGTATGGCCATGTGTTTATATGTGTGTATATGTGTACACACACACACATATATATATATATATATATATATGTTTGTGTGTGTGTGTGTGTGTGTGTATGAGTATATTTGCCTATCTATATGTATGTATATATAGAAAATGGTATCATTACCATATTGTAATGGAGTCATGGACCTTATTCTACATTGTATTATATTATGACATGTTATAGCCATTATATTATATAATATTCTATACCATCCTATTGTGACAAATCATTTCATGTTGTAATATATCATATTTATAATATAATAAATCACTAAGTTCTTTGTAGTCTACTTTCAAAATAGTTCTTATTTTTGTCTCTAAGTTATTAAAATTGTCTTCTAAGTGGACTCCCTATTTTCCAGTTATAATGCAAGCATGTAATAGAAATGAGAAAGAAAAAAGAAAAGAAAAGCAAAAGATATATCAAAGACAAATCATGCAGAAATTGCTGGCTGATGATATGTGTAAGATATTTATGGACTAAACCATTTGTTAGATTGCTCAGATCTATGAGGTACATTGACTATAGATTTTCATAAAATTTGGTCTGGGAGCCACACAATGACAATGCAGTGAGAAGCTTTACATGAAGAAAAAAAGACAAGATGATATCTTCACAATTAGAATACTAAGTTATGGGTCACAGAAAATTAAAGACTTTGCAATCAAGACAGAACATTGCCAAAACACATTGCCTGATCATCCCTGATAAATATGTAAGACTGAGAAAAAATGAATATAAGGAGCAGGAGCTAGGTCTTGATAGATTTTTTTTTCCTGGCAAGTATGTCTAAAATACTCCTTTGCTCTTTTCCAGACAGCTAGGTAGGTGGCATAGTGTGCACATTGTGCTAAGGCAGGACTCAGAAAGACTGGAGTTCAAATTCAGCCTCAGATACTTACCAGCTATGTGACTCTGAGCAAGTCACTTAATCTCTGCCTCATTTTCTTTATGTGTAAAATAGGAATCATTATGGCATTTTCCTCGAAGGTTTGATTTGTAAACTAAGCACACTGCCTGTTACAGAGTAGGTAAATAAGCAAACAAAAATAAATAAACAAATAAATGAATACATAAATAAAAATGCTTATTCCCTTCTGCTTCTTTCTGGTACTATAATAAATGTATTGCATTGGGAGTTCAGGAAAGACTAGCACTTCTAGTATGAAAGCTTACTGAACCTTTTTCAGGGCTTCTTATCCACTTTAGTATCCACCCTTCAACCAGCTTCTATCTGTGCCTCCATCAAACTATAGTATGGCCAGTAGTTACACCCCAGTAACACCATCTAAACAGAATGCCAAACTGAGTTGAGAGTAATTGATAAGTCTCAAATCCATTAGTGAATTATCTTTTCTAAACATGTGAAGATTTCCCCCAGTGAGATGGACACTCGAGAACAATTTTCTCTCATGTCAAGAAGGTGACTAAATCAGGCACTGTGGATGATTTAAAGCTTGGTCAGCCATCAAAAATGCCAAAGTCATCTTTCCACTGGACTTGGATGATCTGGAAGAGAGAGTGAGGATGCAACAAGTAATCCTGGGATATCACTGAAAAATGAAAGATGAACAAAAACTATTATAAGTAGTAAGCCAACTGTTTTTAGAAACAGATTTTTGCCAGTGAAAGAAATATTTTTAAATGATGTTCATGAATAAGAAATAGAGTTCCAAGGGATGGACCCAAGATGGCAGAATGCAGCCAGAAAGGTGCTTGAGTTCAGTTACCCTTGAAAGCCACATGAAACCAAGCCTCTGAACAATCTAATGGAATCACTCTCCAATTTAATATATATTAGAAAAACTTCAACAAAGGTCATTCCACTGGGGTGAAAAGAGTGTTCAGTCTAGCTCAGACAGATTCTGGAAAAGCCAGTTCGAGTCTTAATCACAGCAAATCAGAAACTGAGAAGCCCGATTCTGGCTCAGTAGAGGAGCACAGCAGCAGGGCAGCCTCCAGTCCTAGTACAGAAGCAAATTCTGGGAAAACATGCTGTTTCCTGAAAAGAGCAGGAAAAGTTACCCCCTACAAATACAAGGGGCCACTGTGATAAACCCAAAGGCTCAGAGCTTCACAGGAAGCTAGGCACAGCAGCCCCTTTACCCCAAGATCAGAGCTCAACCATCAAAGCGGAAATACAAAAAGAAAAGGAAAAAAAGGACCAAGACACAGAAAAGAACATTGATCAGGAAAACTATTGTCATAATCGACTATATTAATAACAAAACCAACAGAAATCATATGATAATCTCAATAGATGCAGACAAAGATTTTGACAAAATATAGCATCCATTCCTATTAAAAACACTAAAGAGCAGAGAGATAAAGGGAGCTTTCCTTAATAAGACAGATAAGCAGTATCTATCTAAAACCTACAGCAAGCATTATTTATAATGGAGAGAAGCTGGACAAATTCCCAGTAAGATCAAGGGTTAAACAAGGATGTTCTTTGTCATCACTATTATTCAACATTGTACTAGAAATGTTGTCTTTAGCCATAAGAAAATAAAAAGAAATAAAAAAAAATTAAAATAGGAAATGAGGAAATAAATCTATCACTCTTTGCAGATGATATGATGATATACTTAGAGAATCCTAGAAAATCATCCAAAAACCTACTGTAATAAACTAATACTTAAAGTTGTAGGATTTAAAATAAACCCACACAAATCATCAACATTTTTATATATTACTGACAAAGCCCATCAGCAAGAGATAGAAAGAGAAGATCCACTTAAAATAACTATAGGCAAAATAAAATATTTGGATGTCTACTTGCCAAGACAAATCCAAGAACTATATGACACAATTACAAAATATTTCTTACACAAAAAAGTCTGATCTAAACAATTGGAAAAATATCAATTGCCCATGAGTAGGCTGAGCTAATATAATAAAAATGACAATTCTGCCTAAATTTATCTACTTGTTTGGTGACATATCAATCAAACGGCCAAAAATTTTTTCTTATGGAACTAGGAAAAATAATAACAAAATTCATCTGGAAGAACATAAAGGTCAAAATTATCAAGGGAATTAATGAAAAAAAAATATAAAGGATGGTGGCTTAGCAGTATCAAACCTAAAATTATATTATAAAACAGCAGTCATCAAAACTGGTATTGGCTAAGAAAAAGAGTGGTGGCTCAGTGGAATAGATTAGACACATATGCACAATAATCATTGTCTATAGTAATCTCATATTTGATACATCCCAACCAAACTCCAACTTCTGGAATAAGAACTTACTATTTGGCAAAAACTGCTGGGAAATATAGAAAATAATATATCAGAAACTAGGGATAGACCTACATCTCACACACCATACCAAAATAAAATCGAAATGAATACATGATTTGGGCATAAAAGGATGATAATATAAACAAATTAGGCAAAATAGGCAACTTTGATTCCATTAAATTAAAAAGGTTTTGCACAAACAAAACCAATATAAAAATTAAAGGAAAGCAGAAATCTGGGGGAAAATTTTTCACCCAATGTCTCTGATAAGGGTCTCATTTCTAAAATATATAAAGAACTCTGTCAAAATTATAAGAATACAAGCCATTTCCCAAATGATAAATGGTCAAAGGATATAAACAGACAATTTTCAGATGATAAAATTAAAGCCATCTGTAGTTACATGAAAAAATGCTCTAGATCACTGTTGATTAAAGAAATACAAATTAAAACAACTCTAAGATACCACCTCACACCTCTAAGATTAGCTAAAATGACAGAAAAGATAATAACAAATGTTGGAAGGGATATGGGACATTAATGTATTATTGGTGGGATGATCCAACCATTCTGGAGAACAATCTAGAACTATGCTAAAAAGGCTATAAAACTGTGCATTCTCAGCAATACCACTAAAGGGGCTATATCCCAAAGTAATCATAAAGAAGGTAAAAGGACCCACATGTCCTCTTACACCATTGAGTGGAAGAAGAATTGCAGAAGGGAGAGACTTGAGTCAGGTAAACTACCCTTGAAGGCTGTTGCAACAACAATAAGTTTTATGTGACTTCACATGGGATAATGACTATCATTGTTTGCCTTTTAATGATTGGGAGAGTGTTCCGAAAGAGAGATAATTTGGAGCTTAAAATAAAAAAAAAAATTAAGAAATAAACAAAATAAAATATATAGTTCAAGATATCTAATAAGCATTTGGCAATGCAACATTAGAGGTTAGGAGACATCAATTAATAGGATTAATAAGTAGATCTGGAATAATGTTTGTAGCAAAAATGTTTGTAGAAGCTCTTTTTGTGGTAACAAAGAATTGGAAAATGAATACATGCTTGTCAGTTGAGGAATAGCTGAATAAGCTGTGGTAATACAATATTATTGTTCTATAAAAATGAAGGTAATACAATATTATTGTTCTATAAAAATGATGAACAAGCTGATTTTATAAAGACCTGGAAGGTTTACATGAACTGATGCTGAGTAAAACAAGCAGAACCAGGAATATCTTGTACACAATAATAGCAAGAATGTGGGATGAATAACTATGAAAGATTTGATTCTTCTCAGGGGTTCAGTGATCCAGAGCCATTACAATAGATTTTGGAAAGAAAAGGCCATCTGCATCCAGAAAAAGAACTATGGAGACTGAATGTAAATCAACACATGCTATGTTCCCTTCTTTTTTCTCTGTTTTTTTTTTTCCCTCTCCCATGCTTTTTCCCTTTTGTTCTGATTTTTCTCTCCCAACATGATTTATAAAACAATATATATTAACAAATTAATAAATTTTTAAAAAATAATAGGAAATAATGTGAAGATTAGGAAAAGTTTAAAAATAAAAATAACAAGATAGGAAGAAAATATTTTAAAAGAAAATAAAATTAAAATGAATTAAATACAGTATTCATGCATTGGAATATAAAGGGTTTAAAGCCAGAAGAAAATTTGAGTTTTAAACTTGGTCTGCCTTTTTAACTATCATTGTGATCTTGGACAAGTCCAATTCCAAATCTAGGATCTGGATGTCATAACATCTCTCTGTGAAGTCTGACATAAAGAAGTTATATGACTGTTAATAAAGTCTCAAGACCAGACCATAGATGCCCTTATAAAATTAAAGGTTAACATTTAGAAAGACTAGAGATGAATTGACCATTTTTAAAATTTGCGAGTATTTAAAGAACAGGGATATGGTGAAAATAACTTGGGCAAATATCTTCATCTTTTTGGGCTTCAGTTTCTTCATATATAAAATAAAGAGATTGAATGTTATTATCTCTAAAATCCTATCAAGTTATAGATTTTATTGTCGTTTTAACCTCTATAACCTTTATTACTTTCCTTCCATCTTTAAATCTAATATCCTTACTTCCTATATGATCCTCGGAAAGTAATTTAATTTTTTTGATACATCTTCCACATCTTTAAAATGAGAAGTTTGGACTACTAAAACATCCCTAAGATGTTTTACTGATCAAAATCATCTCATCCTAGAAAGAGTATGGATTGATTCATAATTAATGTAAACCAATCCAAATGAAGAAAAAAATAAACAAAAAATAGAGGTATGCCAAATAATCACTTCTGTTCATTTATACCTTATCACTGGAAAAACAACAACAACAACCTACCACTGGTTCTACTTTTTTTAATCACAAAGAATAGAATATTGAAATTCACTTGCAAATCTAAATCAGCCATTCTCTTCTATCTTTACAATGAACTGACATACAAGTGTTTATTCCCTCTTTATCTCTCTTTTTCTCCATTTAATCATGTGGTTTGGCTTTTGTTGACTGTATTGATCTCTGCTTTGGAGCTGCTGGGAGAAGAACATGATATCAGCACTGACTTACTTGATCTACAATAAATAAAGTATTTGACAGTGACCCAATGACTTTTCTCTCTAAATTCAAATGATTGCGTCATATTGGGAGCTGATTTTTGGTCTTCTATCTCTATTTACCCTTTGATGAAGTTTTCATACTTAAAATGCAAATTATGAGTCAGAGATTCTCCCTATTTCGTCCTTCTCTTTAGTATTGATAGTGTCACAAGCTTTCTTTGCTGATCAATTACCATAATAGTCTCTGTAAATACAGAGTAATTGAATTTGCTGATGTTTTTCTCCTTACTAATGGAATTTGCCTTCTTATCAGGTAAAAATTCAAAGAATAAAGTATAGGGGAGTAAGGCATAAAAATAGAAAAGTAGAAATGACTATTATTATAAAAGGCTTTAAAAGTTGAACAAGGCATTTTAAATCTGATGCTTTTGTAATGGTAAGTTATTGAAGTTTATTGAAGTGAATAGTGACACAGTCAGAATTGTGATTTAAAAATATCTCTTACACCATTGAGTGGAAGAAGAATTGCAGAAGGGAGAGACTTGAGTCAGGTAAACTACCCTTGAAGGCTGTTGCAACAACAATAAGTTTTATGTGACTTCACATGGAATAATGACTATCATTGTTTGCCTTTTAATGATTGGGAGAGTGTTCCGAAAGAGAGATAATTTGGAGCTTAAAATAAAAAAAAAAAATTAAGAAATAAACAAAATAAAATATATAGTTCAAGATATCTAATAAGCATTTGGCAATGCAACATTAGAGGTTAGGAGACATCAATTAATAGGATTAATAAGTAGATCTGGAATAAGCTGCAGATCATTAGGGACAGCTAAGTAACACAGTAGATAGAGCATTGCCTGGAGTTAAAAAAAAAAAAACTGAGCTCAAATTCAGATTCAGACACTTATTTGTGTATGACTTAGCAAGTCACTTAACCTCATATAAAGATAGCATTTATCTCACAATATTGTTGTGAGGATCAAATGAAATACTTTTGGTAGAGTTCCCAGCATATAGAACAATTTAAATGCTGACTATTATTATTGTTATTAAGTTGATAATTGAACCCAAGGGAATTGTTGAGATTGCCAAGTGAAATAGCAATGAGGGAGAAGAGAATAAAGCTCAGGGCTAAACCTTCAGGGACATAAACAGTTACAGCAATAACAATATTGTTTTTAAGTAGTGTAAATACCTCTGAGATACCAATTTTAAATAGATGAATATCTATTTTGGATAATCAGCACAAATTTTGACAACTATTTAAAAACTGAGAAAAGAAAAAATACCTTAATTCACAAAGATAAAAGAAAAATATACTCAAAAATATTATTTATTAGAAAGCATAAGGTGATACATAGAAGACAGATGGACTCAGAATAAGGATGATTTAGGTTTAAGTCCCAACATTGACCAAAGGTAAATAACTTAATTTCTCAGTGTCTCAGACAATCTCTAAAACTATAAGTTGAAGAATAGTTTCTAAAAGTCAATTATTATTACTACTATTATTATCAATTTCTAATCTGTTTCAGTAGAATGAGCTCCCTCACCTGGAAGTTCTCTAAAACACAGAAAACTAAATACACACATGTTGGTGTGCATATATGCATACATACATACATGCATATTTTGAATGTCTATAACATTTTTATTCCATTAAAACCAATTTAATTTAATCGTGCTCAGATTTGATATAGAGACCAATTTGTAAATAGTACATTTGATTTTCTTAATTTTTTCCACTTATTTTTAATTTTTTATTAATACATTTGTTTTTATCACTTTAGTTTCTGAATATAACCCTCCCCTTCCCTCTACCCAATGATTGAACGCCTTTGACAGGAAAAAAAAAAAAAAACACAAAGAGAATTAAAAAATCAGTTCAGAAAAACCAATATATCCATCACCATTCCACACCAATAGTCCCCTATCTCTATAAAGAAGGATTTTCATCTATTCACTGAAAACAAGTTTGGTTATGTCAATCTTTTGTTTATAGTAGCATACTATTACATTCATATGTCACTATTTGTTTGGTCATTCCTCAACCTACAGGCATCTACTTTTTTCCAATCTTTGTTACAACAATTTTTTTTTAAAGAATGTGTAATGTATATGTGTATGTGTTTCTTGGAGTAATATTCTATACAATTTTAATTAGCTTGAAATATTTCTGAGAATTAATTTTTTCATATTTTTTGCCTGTTGATCCACTGGGAAAGGCTCTTAGTTTTACATACTTGTGTTAGTTCCCTAAATATCTCAAATATCAGAATTTTGTATTTTTCTGTATTTAAAAAATTCATAGACATCTGAAGTTGCAAGCAACCTTTCCATTCATGGACTCATATTTCTATTTACAATGGTGATGTAAAAATTCCTAGAGGATCTTTGCTGATGTTTTTATGGAAGAATTGAATACTACTATCCTATAAGAAATGATGAGCTCAATGATTTCAGAAAATATTGAAAGAATTGCATAAAATAATAAGGAGTGAAATGAACATAGCCAAGAGAATATTGTACCATAATAGCAATACTGTTTTAAGAACAACTTTAAATGAATAAGTTATTTTAATGATTAGAAATACCCAAATCAATTGAAAAGGAATTATGAGAAAGACACTATCTGCATTCAGAGAAAGAATAGATAAATAGAAATATGTATAGAATAATTTTACATATGTATGGTAATCATATTTAGGACAGGAGGTGAGAATAAAAAAGGAAAAAAAATACATGATATTTTATTGTATATTTGAAAAGAATAGTGAGTTATACCTAGTAGCTTTGCAGTTTCAAGTTATGGAAATGGTTGTTTTATTTTATAAATTAAAAATAAAAGGTAATAATAAGAAAATAAAATCTTTTTGGTTATCTTAACCAACCAAAACTCTGAATAACATACTTCAAGAAATAATTTTGACTGCCTTAGATTTATTAGAACCAGAGAGTAAGTCAAAATAGAAAGAATCCAGCAGCCACCTCCTAAAAGACATTACAAATTGCAGCTCTCAGAAATTTTATAGCCAACATCCAGAATTTCTAAGCCAAAAATAAATTATTAAAAGAATCCATCTAACCTAATATTATTATTAAACTAATAAGGAGACCAAGGCCGCCTTAAATGAGCGACTTGACCAAAGTCAGATCCCCCAATTCTCAGTCTAATGGGACAGTGTGACCCAAGTCACTTAACCCTGTTTGTCTCAATTTTCTCTTTTGTAAAATTGAGCTGGAGAAGGAAATGGCAAATCATACCAGTGTCTTTGCCAAGAAAACCTCAAATAGGATCAGGAAAGTTGGACATGACTTAAAAAAACAACTAAACAACAATAATGTAATATTATAATTATAATGAATTTATATTTATCTGTTTACATGGTATATCTTATTTTATAATATAGCCTCGTTAAGGGCCAGAATTATTTTCTTCTTGTCACTGTAGGCCCAGCACCTAGAATATGCCACACATTTAATATATGCTTATTAAATTTAAATCCTCTCTAAATCTTTGTTTCCCCTTGTGTAAAAAGGGACATCTTACAGCATTTGTAAAAGTCACATCAAATAATTTATATGGAATCTGCTTGAAAATTATCAAATAAACTATAAAATGTTAGTAGTAGTAATGTTAATAATAGCAACAATAATGGTATTTTATGGTGTGTTAGAGTTTACAGAACACTTCATTTGAACTTGATAACAGTCCAGTGAAGTTGGTGTCATTGGTATTATTTTACCCATTATTTCAGAAAAAGAAACCAAAGGTCAGAGAAGTTAAGTGACTTCCTTAAGTAAGCTTCATATTATTATTTTTTTTCCTCTTTTCTTTTGTTCCCTCAAAAATTAAATAATTTCAGATAGCCCATTGAATTCTCTTGGAAAAATTAAACCCTTGATGCTGTGGGAAGATAGAAAAATGAATACAATGAGAGTGACAAATGAGTCTACCCAATCTGGAAAAGAAAATTATATAAGGAAAATAACCTAACTCTTTATATCCTTTAACTCCATGCTACTATTATTGGGCATATATCAAGAAAGTCTGACAGAGAAAAAAAAGTCTGCATGAATACAAGAATATTCACAGTAAAAAAAATTTTAGTAACACAAAAAAGTAAATGAAATGGGTACCTGTCTATAAGCAGTGTGATGGTCATGTGAACTGTGGCATGTGAATGTAAAGAAATATAATTGAATTGTAAGAAATGTTGAATCTGAAAAATTAAGAAAACAATATCCATGATGATAATAATGTAAATGAAAAGAAGTATTAAAATGAAATTGAATGCTATACAATTTTAAAACAAATTTAACTGTAAAAAAGAGAAAGTTCACACCACTCCTTTTCTTAAAGAAGTGGGGAACTATGGGTATGGAAAGTTGCATACATTTCAAACAATGAATAATATGTGATTTCATTTAAGTGTTTTTACTTGTTTATAAGGAAGGCTTAGTGGGTAGTTAAAGGAAAATGGAACTAACTATGAAATAAAAACAAAAAGTATAAATAAAATTTAAAAGGGAAAAATGGCAGGGGGGAGAAATGGAGAGGAAAAAGAGTGGGGAGAAAGGGAAAATCAGAGAGAGAAAAGCAAAGAGAGAAAGACAGAGACAGAGACATAGAGAGAGAGAGAGAGAAACAGAGACAGAGACATAGGGGAGAGAGAAAGCGACTATATTCCTTGAAATTGAAACACTTATTGGCAACACAATTTGAAAATGAAAATCTATTTGGAGGCAGTTAGCCCCAGCTTATTCAGTTTGATGGTTCTGGTTAGACCCCAAGTTCTGCATTCTCTTCTTATTGTATAAAAATCCTAGCTTCTTAATTAAAGAATTAAAATCTCCCAGCTGAATTTCATCTAAGGATATCTCAAATTTTCCAAACATCAGGGAGTGATCCCAGACTTCCTAGGCATGTAGGCATTACAGACAATAATAAATGAGGCTGGATTCTAAAAAGGCAAGTTTGGTTAACCTTCACTTTCAATTTTGTCAATAATTTCCTGAAATGTCCCAGTTCTTTCCTGACTGGTCATGCATAAGCTAGGCAATGGCCTAGGAATGTTCTGCTCCTGGTCATGGATAAATAGAGGTTTCACCTTCCTGAGATATCCTACCCATTTATTTTTGAAAAATAAAAATGAGTTTTCTGTGCCAGACCTCCAAATTTCCAATAGATAATATTTCTACTTCTATTAGAATAACCCAAATCAGAACTAAGTGCCTCCTTTCCTTTCTCTACTGTGAAATTTGGTGGAGAGAGGAATGTTAAGGAAGTAAAGATTCCAGACAATCTCACAGTATCCTTGTACAGCTGATTTAATAACAAAGTAGTATTTAGCAATAATACTACAAGGGTCCCCAGAGTAAAATATTTGCATTTCTATCATTGTCACACTCCTCAGTTCTACTTCCTGCTGTGAATCCTAATTGTCTTTTACTTCTTCCATAGTCAATGTTCTACTTCTTGATGTTTATCTATTCATCAAAAAACAGTTAAAATCACTGGAGAACTAAATCAATCTAATAGGAAATATAACCATCATTAATTTTGTAATCAGAAAAATCCCCTTGGATAGATTTGCAAAAAAAAAAAGAATCTTAGAAATAATTGATAAAGTTGGATGGGAGACAAAACAAATCGCCCTCTCTTTGCTTGCCACTATGAAATTTAAGGTACAAAAAAACTAAGTAGTTCTTTTGTCCATCCTCTTCTTTCAAGAAAGATCATGGATAAAACATATCTGTCATATTCTATTCTTTAAAAAAAAAGCCCTCAGAGAGGAAGTTCCCTACATTTCCTTTAATAACACATTGCAAAACTTAAAATTCCCTCAAAAGTTTTTCTTGATCTCTGCTAAAAAATCAATTTAGTCAAGCTGAAGCTGGTATTATTTTATTCTCTTCTCTGTGAAGATGCAATTCAGGAAAGATTGCCACTATATTCTGAGCAAGGCTTCTTTGAAATACTTAAGAGACTGCCTGTATATCACTCTGCTGTTGCCTTTAGTCTATGTGACTTCTGTTCTTAAATCCAGCTCCTGATGCATTTGCATTTTTCCCTTTATGTCTTTTGCACATTGGATTTCATTTCCTGCTTTAATCTCCTAACATTAATTGGGGGCAGCCAGATGGTTCAGCTCAAAGTGCCTAATAGATAATTTACTAGTTGTATGACCCTGAGAAAGTTCCCTTGGTCTCAGTTTCCTCATCTGTGAAATGAGGACAACAATAACATCTACATCACAGAATTTTTTTGAAGATAAAATGAGATAATATGGAAAGGAAAAAGGAAAGGGAATATGCTTTTATTAATTGCCTACTATGTGCCAAGCACTGCCCTAAGTTCTTACATTTTTTTTTCCATTTGATCACTCTGGCTTCCAGGCATAGCTCCCTGTGTCACCTAGCATCCTAGAGCATTTTAGCACTGTATAAATATTAATTATTATCATTATCTACATAAAAAAGAAGCTAATAGCACAGTGTTGTAAGGAGTATGAAATAGCATATAAATGCTGTCTATCATTACTTATACTACCACTATTAAATGCTACAAATTAATAATCATATTGAACTATCCCAGAATGGTTAGATTAGAAAGATGTCCCAAACCAGGTAGCAAGAACAATGCATAAAAGATGTACAGTCTTAACGGCACCAGGTGTAAAAGTGTAAGAAAAAGCCCTACAATTGGGGAAAACAACTATGCAGAATTTATGAGGGACATGAAACTGAATCTCACTTGAATAATAAGGATCATTCATGATTTTTAGATTACCATTCCTGTATTAAAGTAATGCATTCAAGATCTCGGTAGATATTTTTTGAAGGTTAAAAAACAAAACTGATGTGTAAAGACTTAAAATGGGCTTTCTTATTCCAAAACAGGCCAAAAGAGCTTAAATTTGATGACAATATTTGATAATATGATATAATTTTCTTTAGAGGATATAAGTAATTAGTTTTCATCCATACTGAAGAAAAAAATGAAGTAACATTTGCTTTGATGGATCTATGGTGATTTGAGTTTTAAGAAAGGGTGAAAAGATGAAGGGAGTTTTATCACATGATACCTTGACATTGCTTTAGCTGCAGGGTTGCCTCTGTCTCACTTCCTTCTTCAGAATCCCACAGGCAGATAGAGTTATGGTACGGAAGCTACTGATATAACCCTAGAATTTTTGGTAGATCTTGTTTCAAACTTCATAATGTCGATTCCAAAAAGACTAAAATTTGGATGAAAGAAGAACAATGAAGTAGATTTTCATTGACACAAGAGATGAGCCATATGACTAAAATTAGTAAACAAACAACAAAAAAACCCTCAACCATTTGCTAAGTAAAGCTTTGCTAAGTAAAGCTTGATTACTCTCACCCTCAGAGCATAGGAGAGACTTAAAGTTTTAAATTGGTTTAATTGGAGCAAATGCATCCCTCTTAGAGTTATGGAGTGGTTTGTAGAGTGCAGAATGAGACTAATCTTCAAATATTCTTTCTAAAACCTCTTTCAGCAGAATAGCACAGTCACTACATGAGACAAATAAAATTTATATTATTTGGACTGCAGCAGGTTAGTTTTATTAGTTAAGTTAATTTAAGTTGGATATAAGTAACTTGAACTAGAGAGTCTCATGAAGAATCAAAAAAACATTGTTTCTTTGGAGAACTTCAGTAAAATAAACTCTCTGTTAGAGGCATCTGCAACTAGGTGGGTCACTACCTGCTAATCATACAGGTAGTGTGATGCAAGAGGTGAATCTAAGCAAGATTCATTAATGTAAAAGTGTAGAACAAACTTCACTTTTTTTGACTTCTGTTTCTTCATTCCTCACATAACACACTGGGTGATGGGGTATTAACTCATATCTTCCACTGTTAATAGGAATTTAGATAGATCATTATAGAAATTCTCTGAGAGGTATTCCATTTCACATATACTTGTTGCCTTTTTAATTTGACCTCTAAATATTCTCAGTACAGTTGTACTTTCTATGTTGGATATCATACAAAGCTTTCCACAGATTTATTCCCCTCCACTTTTTTTGCTGATTTTAGGATAATGCAATTCACAATAATGTTAGTTAGCAATTATATAATAAAGTTTTAAGGTTTGCAAAGCCCTTTACAAAAAAAAAAAGTCTAATTTTATCCTCACAACAATCTTTAGAAGGTACACAAGCATACACATATATACACATATACATATATATTTATGTATACATGTATACATTATTAGCCTCACTTTATAGATGATGAAATTAAGGGAAATGGAGACTAAATTATTTGCCTCAGGTCACACAATTAAAGCTTCTGAGACCAGATTTGACCTTGGGTCTTCCTGATTGATACTCATTGGTGGTGTTTGTTGGATCACCTAGCTGCCTCTAATTTTATATCTCTTGTCTGTCATGTCTTTGTGCTTGTCAGAGATCATAAAGCCATATGTCTAAAGCTGGAAAGGATTTTACAAGCCATCTAATCTTTTTCACTTACTTCCTCATTTTACAAAAAAGGAAATTAACTATATTAAAGTGTTTGTTGCCATGACTGTTAGGGAATCTGTGATCTGATAGGGAATTTGATAAGTCAAGAATTGGCCCAACCATTCTGGGAAATAATTTAGAATTATGGGAGGAAAGTTATTAAACTCTTCTTGACCCAACAATCTCACTAAGGAGAATGTACCCCAAGAAAGTAAAAAATTAATAAAGTGTCATGTATATTCCAATATCATCATCTCTTTTTGTGGTAGCAAAATATGGAAACTGAATGGATGCCCATTGTTGAAGAATCAATCAACATATTATGGTTTGTGAATGTAATGTAACAAATTAACAATTCAGAGAAACACTGAATCTTTCAAAAATACATTAGTAGAGTCAATACTTTTAATTTTATACATAGACTATTTCATGATGTAAAAAATTGATTAAAAAAGAATGTGTTAGAGCTATTACAATGACATCTTCTTATCTTTCTTCTAATTTGTTGCCAATTTTCACCTTTGTAGATTATTTTACTGCATTCACACAACATGTTCTCAGATGACTCCTGTAGCCAAAATTTTAGCTACAGATATATATTCAGGACTTGCTATTTTTAGCACATTATGACAATTTTTTATAGAAAATATTTATTATGTATAGGCTATGAACACTAAAAGATGATTAAGGGATGACCAAGTAACTTATGAAAGGATGTTTGTTTTACCCTTCAGTGTATGATGAAACAAATGTTATTAATCTCCCTCTCACTCTTTTTTAAAATGAATTTCTTAAGGAAAACCTGAGCCATCCTTCTACTTAACTATTTCTTCTTTACTTTTTCTGGCTTTATTTCTAGAAGCAATGACAGTATTAATGTGATTCAGTTCTTCTATTTAGTGTATCAACATGAAAATCATTAGGATATCAGCATTTATAAGTTATATGTGTTTTTAAAGACTATGTTATTTTAGAATGCTTTGCCCCTCCCTTTTTCCCCTATTTTATTACTATCACTGTGATAGCATTAAGTGTACTTAATAGGACTTCAGGCTATTTTATATTTTATTGGTCTCCAGGGAGAAATTATAGGTAATTGACCTCTCTAAAACTTAGTTATAAATCTGTGGAAAGCTGAGATAATCTGTCACTAAGACAATACATAAAATCATTCCAGCTTGATAAAACTTGTCAAAATTTGTGCCTTTCTATATATAGAACTTGGGTTCATCTCCAACCCATAATAAGGTGCCACAGGAGGACTCTAGAGCACCCTGTTTTCTAAAAAGGAAAAATTTCCAGCCGAAATGGATAGCAAAAATATTAAAAGGAATTTGAATACCAGTAGGAATGAAATAAGAGTAAGGAAGCACCCAATTTTGTCAAATGGGTTTAAGCTGTTAAGTTCATATAAATTATATTTTAGACTACTAAATTAGTTTTCCGATGTCAGATGAGGAAACTGTAGCACCAAGAGGTGAAACGATTTGCCCAACAACACACAGCACTTTAACAATCAAATTTTAACTAGAACTCAATACTCCTGATGCCCAAGTTCATTTTTTTTCCATAATGTGGCTGAATTGAGTCTGATTACTCTGCAAGATATTATTTTGATATTTAAAGAGTTATGGGGAATAAGTAAGGTGTTATAAGATTTAAGGTAGGCAAATGATCTGATTTTCAAAAGTGATGGAGCCTATAGAAATTATATACTAGTGAAGTTGATGTCAATCTCTACTAGTACTCTAGGAAAGATTATTAAATATCACTTTGGTGAACAAGGAAAAGAAAGAAACAATCTCAGTGTCATCGGAGTTTTCGTAAGATCAAGTCATAGCAAAATAAACCTTTTTGATAGGATTATGTCTGGATATTTTGTCTATCTAGCATATCTGATTTTCAACAAAGTATTTGACAAAGTCACAAAGTCCTTTTGAACAAAATGGGGGGGGGAATTGGGCTGATTGATAATTTGGGTGAATTTGTGACTAATTTACAAATCAGAGTCAAGAATTATTGGTTAAGGGATTCCTGTCAATTTGGACAACTGGAAGTATAAAATGGTACTTAATGCTCAGCTTTGCCTTTCTTAAATCAGTGATTTGATTAAAAATAAAGAAATGCCTATCAACTCTATAGCTAACAAAAGGCCAAAAAGAATAGATTATATTTTGATTAAAGCCATTGGAATTCTGTTTTTATTGAGCTATTTTTATTTTAAATAAATGTTAGAAAAGTTGAAAAAAAGTTTGAAGTGGTGGTTTTGTTTTGTCATGGTTAAGTTGTTGTTATTGTTGTTCTTGATCACAGGGAAGTTAGATATCTAATTTAATGTTCAAGATCTTTATAGGACATAAAAAGAGTTAAAAGGTTACTTTTAGGGTTAAAAGAGACATTACATACCATTAAGCCCAAAATTCCTCTCCTATTGTATAGATGAAAAAATTTTGAAATGTGACATAAAGACACACTATATCAATAAAATATTTTATAAAAAACATAGAAAAATAGGATATATGTTATGCATTATAATAAATTTGCATAGAGTGTGAATCAGTGTACATATGCACAAAGCTCAGATATTTTATGCAATATTACCAGAATATCACATAATCTATATGTGAAAAAGATTTCTAAGCTCTAATCAATAGCCTTCTTACTTCAGGCAATACTGAACACTGTGAGATTCTCATAAATGAAACAGTTTAGGCATTCACTCAAATTGATGAGAAATGAATTTAACTACATATATATGCAAATTTGTTCTTTTCAATGAATATTTTGTTGGAACTCTTTTAATAAGTTATCACTAAATTAACAAGACAGTATGTATGATATAGATTGATTTAGACCTTTAAGTTGTTTTGCCTAATTTAAATGAAATGATGTTTTCATTTAAAAATGCTAAAGAATTAGTATTCATAAAGTTCTTGACAAGCTAGAAAGATGGCCATAAAATAAACATTGTTTGTAATACTAATAAATATAAGGCACTATATTTACTTTAATAAAATCAGTCACACATGTACAGGATGAGTCTTGACATCAATAGCAATTTCTTTGAAGAACTCTTACAATTTCAGTGTATTGCAATCTGATTATTAACCTACATTGTGATACAGTTGCTTTAAAAGTTAATGGAATCTTAGCCTACATTGATACAAATTTAAAATTCAGGGAAAGATTACTAGACAACAACAAAAAAGCTCTTATTAGGAAGAGTAATTATAGATATTCTTTATTAGTCTTGAAGACAAAAGTAGAATCAATAGGTAGAAGTTATAGAAAGGCATAATTTAATCATGGAACCATCATATATTTAAAGCTGAAAAAGATTTTTATCTTTTCCTTCTTCTTTTGATGAAGAAACTAAGTCAAAGTTATGACTTATCTGATGTCACCTGGATACGAAGTGTCTAAGCTTCAATTTAAACCCATCTTCTTGATGTCAAGTCCACTCTGGTATGCTTCTCTTCACACATACTATTTATATCAATGCCAAAAGGAATTTTGCAACCATTAGCATTTTCTAAAAGAAAAAAAAATGTTGCATAGTTCTTATTCCACTTTATAGGAAATGTTGAAGTAGAGATTAGGTGACCATTTTTCAGTTATGTTATAATGGGTGTCCTATAAGACCTATATGACCCTTGGAGTATCTGATAATTTAAGATTTGATAATTCCATCATAAATCTTTTCCAAATAATCTTTATAAAGATTTACCTGTATAATTATAAGGAATAAGCCACAATTCTTAGAGCTCTGCTACATGTCACTCTTCTATATTGCTCTATGACTTGGAGATTTTAAATTTATCCTGGTGCACAGAAATAAAAGCAATGCCATGCCATCATAACTGATTTCATTATCATCTCAACCTCAAAATTAGAGGCATAATGGTTTCTTAAAATGGTAGGTGAAATTAAGTCAAGATTTTGAAGTAATCTGTCTTTAATTTATAATAAACAATAAGTTAATTTGCTCAATGTATATAGCTTATACTATAAATTAGTCTGGCTTCTTTAAAAAAAAAAAAAAAAGTCTGCTTATTGAATCATGCTTTCAGACATATCGACCCAAGACAGCCTGACTAGGTTAATTAGAAACGGGTGGAAGCAAGTACCATAACAACATATGCTCCCATTATTCATAGCATCATAGAATGGTGCAAAGGCATGGAGGTGGGAGATGAAATGTTGAAACAATTACTAACTACATCAAAGTAGCAGGATATAAAATAAACCACATAAATCATCAACCTTTCTATATATTTCCAACAAAACCCAGCAGGAAAAGATGGAAAGAAAAATTCCATTTGAATTGATGATAGCATAAGTAATATTTAGGAGGTCTACTAAGGAATTTAATACTAAAGGAATACAACTATAAAACATTCTTTAGCAAAATAAAGATTGACTTAAATAAGTGGAGATATATTAATTGATCATAGTTAAGTTGAGTCAATATTAAAAAAAAATGACTATACTACCTAAATAAACTTGCAAAGTCATTCAGAGTCATTGGATTAGAAAAAAAATGTTCACATAATTGATTGATCTGTAGGTTAGGCATACCAAATACAGAAAAAAATGAACATATTCAATAATGTTCAATAATGAAAAAAAATTACTGAGATTACTGCTCAGCAAATTGAAAAGAAATTTGGCAGAAATTAGTATTAGATCAAAATTTTCTATCACATGTCATAATAAGCTCCAAATGGATTAGATATAAAAAGTCACATTATTAAGAAAAAAGTAGAGAAGTAATGAAGAAATATTCATTTCTAGGCAAAGAAGAAAGGTCAGAGGAGATAAGATGGACAATTTTGACTACATAAAATGAAAAAGTCTTTATAAAAACAAAATAATACAATTAAAATGAGAAGGTAAATTTAACTGGCTAATACAATCTGGCTGCAAATTCCCTGGTAAAAGTATGATATATCAGATATATAAGGGACCACCTTAAATATGTAAGGCTGATAGTTATTTCTCAACAGATTAATGTTCTGAGCATGCAAAGAATCATTTCTCAAAAGGTAAAGTTCAAGATATTGACAATTAAATAAAAATGTCCTAAATCTTCACAATTAGGAAACCAAAAACAAAATTTAAGAAACAAAAAACTAAGATTTTACCTTACAGCTATGTTTGCCAAAGATGTCACAAACAGAAACATAATTGTTAAAGGTTCTGTGGAAGAACAGATATATTAATAATCTATTGAGAGAGCTATGAATTGGTCCTGCCATTTTGAAAGGCAATTTAGAACTCTTCCCAAAAAATCACTGAATTGTGCATAATCTTTAGACTACTATACTGTTCCTCTATACTACTAATCTGTACTACACAAAAATCAAAGAAGGGTCTCCTTCTTTTGCATATATGCAAAAATATTTATCTTAGCCCATTTTTTGGTAGCAAAAAAAAAGGAAACAAAAGAAGTGTCCATCAAAAAGGAAATGGTATATAAATATAATTGAATATTAAAGAAATCCTTTCAGAAATACCTGAGAATACTAATATCAAAAGAAGCAGAATGAAGATAGAATAAACCCAGGGAATAATTTATAAAATTACAAGAGCATTGTAAGTTAGTTAGAAAAATAACTTTGAGAGAGTTAAGAAACTTGACTGGTGAAGTGACTGACTAAAATTCCATAGATCTGTGGATTCAACATGCTGTCTGCTTCCTCAGACAGGGTGATAGAATCAAGGTACATATTAAGACATGCAATTTTCTGGACAAGAGAGATGTATAGATTAGTTTTTCTTAAGTATTCTTATTTACTATAAGAATTGTGTTTTTTCTTCATTGGTATTGGATTTGGGGGCGGGGAGGGAACAAATTAGGGGCAACTAGGGGACTCAGTGGAAAGAATGCAAAGTTTAGAGCCAGGAAGACTTGACTTCAAATATGTCTTCCAATATTTAAGAGCTCTGTGTCCCTGGGCAAATCATTTAACTCTGTTTGTCTTAGTTTCCTCATTGGTTAAATTAGGAGAAGAAAGTGGCAAAGCACTTCAGCATCTTCCCAAGGAACCCCCAAGGCATCACAAAGAATAATTAAACAACAGCAACAGCAACAAAATAGAAAAATTAACAATACAAAATACACAGAGAGAACAGAAGAAAATTTAGAAGAAAAAAGCAACAAGCAGGACAATTTCAAAAGTATGAAGTCAAATTTATTATACATTTATATTCTGTTAACTTTGAAAAAAAACTTTTTAATATTTATTTCCAGTTCTGAATTCTCTGCTTCATTCCCACCCACTGAGAAGGCAAGAAACATGAAACTCATTATAAATATGAAGTCATGCAAAACATATTTCCACACTAGCCATGTTGTGAAAGGAAAAAAAATCCTGAAAAATAAAGTGAGAAAAAAAGATTCTTTTATCAGCATTCAGAGATCTTCAGTTTTCTCTCTGGAAAAGAATAATGTTTTTCATGATGGGTCATTTAAAATTGTTTAGGATCATTGTATTGATTAGGATAACAGTCTTTTGTTGTTGGCATTGTTGTGGCAACATATTCCTGATTCTGCTCACTTTCCATTACATCAGTTCATATAAGCCTTCCCAGGTTTTTTGCTTTTTTCCCCTTGAAATCATCCTGTTCACAATTTCTTACAGCATAATAGTATACAATCACAATGATATACTATCCCATCTAGAAACAAAGTAGAATAGAACAGCAAGAGGAAGGTGTGGGGAGAGTTCCAGCATGCTGCTTATGGCAAGAAAAAAATGACAAGGTTTCTCTAAATAGCTCAGCAAAAGACTCCAATGTTTGAGTCTTGACAATTTACATCTCAACATGTATCTCTTGTTGAGAGGTGAAAATATTCTTTGCACTGTCATTTACTTGAATATCCAGAATATTTTTAATACTTATTAAGTAATCTGGGTTGAGGAAAAAAAAAGATAATCTCCTGCTTTGTCAAAAGGAGCAGGATTGCAGTTTTGAAGCAAAGAAGATAATAAGCATTTGCAGCTGCATGATCTTTACTGGGTAAAGACTAGAATGTAATCCAAAAGATGAGTGACTTTATGTCTATCAGGAACACACCAATTTGGAAGCATCAAAAACATGCAGACTCATAGAAATAACTCTGAAAACAGTCAAAAGACTGAAACTTGTCAAAGTATCTTACTACACATAGATGAGCAAAGCTCAACTTTAGCATAAAATTCAAAGTAAAAAAAAAAGCTTTAAAAATGAGCAATCAAAACAGAATTTGACTATAAAAATCTACTAAAATAGCAGGGAAGATCAAGACAAACTTAGAAGAAGAAAACAATTTGAAAACAACTACCATTAAACTCCTACCTCAAAACTCAAAAAAAAAATGTTAGTTGGAACCAAATCCACCAAAAATTCCTAAAAGAATTAAAGGGAAGAATGAGTAAGAGAAGAAAAATTGGGGAGAGGAAGAAATGAGTAATATGAGAAAATTATGAAAAGAAAATGAAAAACGGGAAAAGAGGGACAAAAAAGATTGAAGAAAATAATACTTTAAAAACCAGAATTGGCCTAATTAAAAAAAAGAATAAAAATTGATCGAAGAAAGAATTTCTTAAAAAAGAGACCCCCAAATTGGAAATTAGTATGGCAGAAACTAGGCATTGACTCACACCTAACATCCTATACCAAGATAAGATTGAAATGGGTTCATGGTTTAGACATAAAGAGTGATATTATAAGTAATTAGAAGAATAAAGGATAGCTTACCTTTCAGATCTGTGAAGAAGAAAAGAATATGTGGCCAAAGAAGAACTTGAGTACATTATTGAATGCAAAAATGGATAATTCTGATTATATTAAGTTAAAAAGTTTTTGTACAAACAAAACCAATGCACACAAATTTAGAAGGAAAGCAATAAAATGGGGAAATTTTTTACATTCAAGGGTTCTGAAAAAGGCCTCATTTCTAAAATATAGAGAGAATTGGCTCAAATTTATAAGAATTCAAGCCATTCTCCAATTGATAAATGGTCAAAGGATATGAACAGGCAATTTTCAGATGAAAAAATAAAAACCATTTCTAGTCATATGAAAGGCACTCTGAATCACTATTGATCAGAGAAATGCAAATTAAGACAACTCTGAGGGGAAGGCGGGGGGGGGGGGGGGGGGGACAGCTAGATGACTCAGTGGATAGAGCACCAGCCCTGAAGTTAGGAAGACCTGAGTTCAAATCTGGCCTCAGATACATTCACTTCCCAGCTGTGTGACGCTGAACAAGACACAACCCCAATTACCTCAGTGCAAAGAAACCCAAAACAAACAAACAAACAAAAAACTCTGAGGTACCACAACATACCTCTCAGACTGGCTAAGATGGCAGGAAAAGATAATGACAAAAGTTGGAAGGGATGTGGGAAAATTGGGACACTAATATATTGTTGATGGAGTTGTGAACTGATTCAACCATTCATGGGAACAATTTGGAAGTATGGCCAAAGGACTATCAAACTGTGCATATCCTTTGATGCAGCAGTGTTTCCACTGGGCTTTATCCTAAAGAGATCATAAAATAGAGACCTAAATGTGCACAAATGTTTATGGCAATCCTTTTCGTAGTGACAAAAAACTGGAAACTGAGTGGATGCCCATCAGTTGGAGAATGACTGAACAAGTTATGGTATATGAATGATCAGTCAGATGATTTCAGAGAGGCCTGGAGAGACTTACATGAATTGATGCTAAATGAAATGAACAGAACCAGGAGATCATTGTACGTGGCAACAAGATTATACAAAGATCAATTCTGATGGACCATGGCTCTTTAACAATGAAGTGATTCAGACCAGTTCCAATTGTTTTGTGATGAAGAAAGCCATCAGCACCCAGAGAGAAGACAGTGGGAACTCAATGTGGACCACAACATAGTATTTTTACTCTTTTTGTTGTTGTCTGCTTGCATTTTGTTTTCTCTCATTTTTTTTTCCTTTTTGATCTGATTTTTCTGGAGCAGCATGATATTTGTGGAAATATGTATATATTCAACACATATTGGAGCACTTGCTGACTAAGAGAGGGGGTAGGGGAAGGGAGGGGAAAAATTAGAACACAGGATTTTGTAGAGGTGAATGTCAAAAAAGTTATTGTATATATCTTGAAAATAAAAAGCTAATAAAAAAGGAGACCCCATTCCTAAGCAATAGTGAAACCTGATCCTGGGCTAGCTAACAGCAGGACCCCACTCCTATTAAAGAGAGGACCCTGAAACTCTGAAAATCCTTAAAGAAGAAAATCTCCTTCAACTCTGTCTCAGTGAGGGATCTCGTCCCAAGGACAAACATTTTCCTTGTTATCTGAGTGGGGTCAGCTCAGTCCTGAAACTCATTGAATTCAATTCAAATTCCAACTCGAAGCTGAAATTTAGCTAGGAGCCAACTTGGGACTCCACCCATGAGTCCCCTTCAGCTTGTTGCCAAAGTGCCCTATTATAAAAGAGGCAAATCAAAACCCTCTCTTTGCAGCGGTTCCAAACATGCTAGCTATACCATACTTTTCATCCCAAGGAACTTCTTCCCACTAGAATACTCTCTTCCAGTGCCATCTTATCTTTACCCTCACCTATTTCCTTAACCAGACCTTAACCCTACTTCCAATCCCCATAATAAACCTCTTTTATCAATCTAGGTTTTTGGGTCTGTAAATTCCTTTATAGAGAACTTCTGCCCCAAAACTTCCTACCCTTGCGCCAAATCCTAAGGGGTTGCAAGGGAGCTCCATTTGACTCCCTGAAGTCTGAACCTGCCACTAGACATCATTTAACTCCCTGACCACCAGAAACCCTAATTTCATTTGGGTTCCCCAAATCTAAACCTCATCACTATTACCTGCCAGCAGAGAAGTTCTGTTTCCATAGCAATCCAGCAGCAGAGTCCTACTCCTGACTCACATGAGTATATATATATATATATATATATATATATATATATATATATACACATATATATAGAATTGAACAACCAACACATATATATAGGGATAGCTACCAGCAAGACTGTGTTACAATGGCAACTTAGCAGAAAAATTCTTCCCATGGGACAGGCCAGCAGCTAAATCCCATATCTAGGGGAGGCCAATACACAAAAATTTACCAAAGACATTAACTCCTTAAAAAATAGAATTGGTCAAATGGAAAAGGAAGTATAAAAACTAACTGAAAAAAACAATTCCTTGAAAATTAGAATTGAACAAGCAGAAGCTAATGCTATGTCTATGAGACACTAAGATATTATTTTTTAAAAATTTAAAAAAAATAAAAAACCTAGAAGACAATGTGAAATTTCTCACTGGAACGACAACTGACCTGGAAAATAGATCTAGGAGAAATAATATAAGAATTATTAGACTGCCTGAAATCCATGATAGAAAACAACAACCCCCCCAAAAAAATCCTGAATGATATCTTTCAAAAGTTTAGCCAAGAAAACTTCTCAAATATATTAAAACTAAAGGGCAAAAGAGAAATTTAAAAAATCTACCACTCACCAGCTGAAACAGACCACTAAATGAGTTTCCAAAAACATCATAGCCAAATTCCAGAACTCACAAATCAAGGAAAAAGTATAGCTAGAAGTCAAAAAGAAGTCATTTAAATATCATGGAGATATAGCCAGTAATATACAGGATTTGGCACTTTTCACATTAAAGAACTAGGGGGCATGGAACATCATCCACTAGAAAGCATAAAAGTTAGGATTACAATCAAGAATTGCTCCAGCAAAATTAAATATAATTTTAGTGGGAATGGGTATTTAATGAAATAGAGGAATTTTAAGTATTCCTAATTAAAAGATCAGAGCTTAATAAAAAAAAAAATGACCTCTAAATATACAATTCAAGGGAAACATAAAAAGGTAAAGAAAAAATAAGAAAGAGAAAAATGTAAGGAATACAATAAGACTCAACTGTTTATATTTCTATAGGCAAGATAATATTTGTAACTTTTTTCAATTCTAATTTTATTTATTTAATATTTTCTCCATATGACAGAGAAATGGGATAGAGAGAAACACAGTTATTAATCAGCACTGTGAATATGAATGACATGAGCTCAATCACACAATAAAAACAGATAGCAGAATAGATTAGAAACCAGAATCCAACAATTTATTGTTTATAAGGGATACATTCAAAACAAAGAGACACATAGATTTAAAATAAGGGGCAGGAACACCATCTAACATGTTTCTGGTGAAGTAAAATTGGCAGGGGATAGCAGTCATGATCTCAAAAAAAAGCAAAAGGAAAAATGGAACCAATTAAAAGGGATAATCAGGGAAACAACATTATGCTAAAAGATACCATAAATGATGATTTTTTTTTTCATTACAGAAAGTTTCTCTTGTAAAGGACAAGTTTATAAATACAAACTAAGTGTAGAACTAAAATTTGGAAAAGTGAAAATAGATATATATATATTTTTAAATAGCTCAATACCAAACAGATACATTTATTTTTATAAAAAGAAAAATGATGTGGTGACAATTCAGGTTTTGAATCAATTATCCAGAAGATTAGAGAAGACTTTCCAAATCTTGAATCGGTGAAGAAACAAAATACATTTAACAAACATTTTCACAACACCCTGGAGTATTTGTGCTTGAGGAGGGAATCACCAGAGTCTGAGGGATTAATTTATGGAAGTCTTGTCTTTTAAAGAGAAAAAATAAGCACACTGTGCTTATTTCCATTTACATATGGTATTATTTTTTATTATGCCAGATTACTCCCCCATAGATTGTGCCTTTTAGAAATGCCAAATTAGGTTATCTTTCTGTTATCTGTGATTTATCTTATTCAGTACCTTTAGCACTTACCTTCAGGACCTTAACAAATTAATTCACTTCACAGGTATCCAAGTTGAGGCATCAAATGTTTGTCTGATCACCAGAATAGCATGATTGAATTTTTAAAAATTCCACTGATCTTCAATTCTCTTCTTCCAGCTACTAACTAATCTTTTCTTTCTGTTTCTCTTCACTGTTGCTGCTTCTGTAATTTTATTCAGTCCTAGGGAGTACTAGCCAGGAAGCGGCTAGTGCTATCTCTCTTTGTATTCTTATAGTTCATCTTGATTTTTATTTGATTTGGGGGTGGGAGGGATATTGTATGTTGAATTTAGTTTGAGCTTTTCTTTAAATGCAAAACAAGGTTATGTAATATTTCCCTTAAAATAGGGTATATAGAATGTTTGAGAGTTTTAAAGCACCATAGTTAAAACCAGAAGTTTATATTTCCCATTTTTTGGATATCTCTCTCTTTTTTTTTATTATAATAACTTTTTATTGACAGAACCCATGCCAGGATAATTTTTTACAACATCATCCCTTGCACTCACTTCTGTTCCAATTTTTCCCCTCTCTCCCTCCACCCCCTCCCCTAGATGGCAAGCAGTCCTATATATGTTGAATATGTCACAGTATATCCTAGATACAATATATGTGTGCAGAACCAAACAGTTCTCTTGTTGCACAGGGAGAATTGGATTCAGAAGGTAAAAATAACCTGAGAAGAAAAACAAAAATGCAAACAGTTTACATTCATTTCCCAGTGTTCTTTCTTTGGGTGTAGCTGCTTCTGTCCATCATTGATCAATTGAAACTGAATTAGGTCTCTTTGTCAAAGAAATCCATTTCCATCAGAATACATCTTCATACAGTATCGTTGTTGAAGTATATAATGATCTCCTGGTTCTGCTCATTTCACTTAGCATCAGTTCATGTAAGTCTCTTCAAGACTCTCTGCGTTCATCCTGCTGGTCATTTCTTACAGAACAATAATATTACATAACATTCATATACCACAATTTACCCAACCATTCTCCAATTGAAGGACATCCATTTTCCAGTTTCTAGCCACTACAAAAAAGGCTGCCACAAATATTTTGGCACATACAGGTCTCTTTCCCTTCTTTAGTATCTCTTTGGGGTATAAGCCCAGTAGTAGCACTGCTGGGTCAAAGGGTATGCAGTTTGATAACTTTTTGGGCATAATTCCAGATTGCTCTCCAGAATGGTTGGATTCATTCATAACTCCACCAATAATGCATCAGTGTCCCAGTTTTCCCGAATCCCCTCCAACATTCGTTGTTATTTTTTCCTGTCATCTTAGCCAATCTGACAGGTGTGTAGTGGTATCTCAGAACTGTCTTAATTTGCATTTCTCTGATTAATAGTGATTTGGAACACTCTTTCATATGAATGGTAATAGTTTCAATTTCATCATCTGAAAATTGTCTGTTCATATCCTTTGACCATTTATCAATTGGAGAATGGCTTGGTTTCTTATAAATTAGAGTAAAACCTCTACACATTTTGGAAATGAGGCCTTTATCAGAACCTTTAACAGTGAAGATGTTTTCCCAGTTTGTTGCTTCCCTTCTAATCTTGTTTGCATTAGTTTTGTTTGTACAAAAGCTTTTTAATTTGATGTAATCAAAATTTTCTATTTTGTGATCAATAATGCTTTCTAGTTCATCTTTGGTCACAAATTTCTTCCTCCTCCACAGATCTGAGGGATAAACTATCCTATGTTCCTCTAATTTATTTATAATTTCGTTCTTTATGCCTAAATCATGGACCCATTTTGATCTTATCTTGGTATACGGTGTTAAGTGTGGGTCCATGCCTAATTTCTGCCATACTAATTTCCAGTTATCCCAGCAGTTTTTGTCAAATAATGAATTCTTATCCCAAAAGTTAGGATCTTTGGGTTTGTCAAACACTAGCTTGCTATAGTTGACTATTCTGTCTTGTGAACCTAACTTCTTCCACTGATCAACTAATCTATTTCTTAGCCAAAGACAAATGGTTTTGGTGACTGCTGCTTTATAATATAGTTTTAGATCAGGTACAGCTAGGCCATCTTCATTTGATTTTTTTTCTTCATTAATTCCCTTGAGATTCTCGACCTTTTATTATTCCATATGAATTTTGTTGTTATTTTTCTAGATCATTAAAACATTTTCTTGGAAGTCTGATTGGTATAGCACTAAATAAATAGATTAGTTTAGGGAGTATTGTCATCTTTATTATATTCACCCGGCCTATCAAAGAGCACTTGATATTTTTCCAATTATTTAAGTCTGACTTTATTTGTGTGGAAAGTTTTTTTGTAATTTTGCTCATATAATTCCTGACTTTCCTTTGGTAGATAGATTCCCAAATATTTTATGCTGTCGACAGTTATTCTGAATGGAATTTCTCTTTGTATCTCTTGCTGTTGGATTTTGTTGGTGATGTATAAAAATGCTGAGGATTTATGGGGATTTATTTTATAACCTGCAACTTTGCTAAAGTTATGAATTATTTCTAATAGCTTTTTAGTAGAATTTCTGGGGTTCTCTAGGTATACAATCATATCATCTGCAAAGAGTAATAGTTTGATTTCCTCATTGCCTACTTTAATTCCTTCAATCTCTTTCTTGACTCTTATTGCCGAGGCTAGTGTTTCTAATACAATATTGAATAATAATGGTGATAGTGGGCAACCTTGCTTCACTCCAGATCTTACTGGGAAAGGTTCCAATTTTTCCCCATTGCATATGATGCTTACTGATAGTTTTAAATATATGCTCCTGACTATTTTAAGAAAAAGTCCATTTATTCCTATACTCTCAAGTGTTTTTATTAGGAATGGATGTTGGATTTTATCAAATGCTTTTTCTGCATCTATTGAGATATACGGTTTTTGTAAGAGGGGGAGATCAGACTTCCTGACTCTTTCTGTCCTCAAGAATTTACACTATCCCTCTAAAATATTCCAAGAGATAAGACTATCTGGGATACCTCACTGACATCTTTACTTCTGTTTATTCAGACATCCTGACTCTGGCTTTTAGTAAGAATTTATGGCCTCCCCCCATCCTGACAGAATCAAATGGATCTGTGAAGAAATTTCCCACTTCTTTGCCCTTTTCTTTGTTTGTAAAAGGTACTTAAGGAGTTGGGATTCTCCCATTCATTGCTGCATTCTTTGAGATGACAGTCTTACTCAGCCCTGGGACCAACATGGATCCATTGGCCCCAGTATATCTCTCCATTTAAAAAACTATTGAATTGGTCTCTAATCTCTGGGGATACTTTGAGACGAGAATCCTGTCCAGTCAGTTAGGCTCTCCCAATTAATAAAATATTAAAAACTCTCTAATCTGTCTCCTGCCTCAATTTTTCCAACATTACAGAACAGATATATAATTTATGTCATGGCCTCTATGAGAAGACCCTTTATTTTGATAGGAAATGAGAGAACTTCCACTAATAACATTGACTTTGAAAAATCTTATTCTTTCCCTCTCCCCACCCACCCAAATTTACAATTAAGGACAAATGCAAACACACATATACACATACAAATATACATATACATACATATATGCATATGCAAATGTATATAGATATCTATAGTCATATAAATACATATTTATATGTGTAAATATAGCACCATACTATGCTTGTTTGTCCTGTTTCTTTGAAGGTAAATGTTTTTGTTCATAGGTCCAAGTCTTTCCATATTTTTTCTAACTCCACAATTCATCATTTCCTACACCACAGCAATATTCTAATCTTATGCTGTCTAGTTATTTTAAATAGTCTAAAATAACATTAATTCATATGGCTGACATATCATATAGCTTTTCTATTTTTCACTTTTCATCAAATATATTTTAGTTTTAACTTTTTCTGAGACCATGATTACTACCCCTGTTTTTTAAAATAAATTCTACTACTGTTCTTTATTTTGTTTCTATGTGTCTCTTATTTCCTATGCCTCCTGACTCTTCTACTATATTTCTACCTGCTACCTTGCCCTTCTATTTTTAATTTACCTTAACCCTCTGTCCCAAGTCTCCCTCCTTTATTCTCTTCCTCTACCCTTTCCTCTTGTTTTTTTTTGTTTCCATCTAAACTTAGAATAATTTTAGACTTCCAAATATATTTATTGTTCTTTAATCTCATTTCCATTAATCTACTCTTTATTCCATTCTAGTTAGTCTATCTAAATAGCTATATTACTACCTCTTTATCTTATCTCTTCACCCTCTTATTTATAAATTTAGAAGACTTGTATTCCTTTCTAAATGTATATGCTATTCTTTCTTAAATCTATAGCTGATATAAGTAGAGTTCTCTCTAAAAAGCCCTCCCTTATCCTCTCCCCTCTCTTATCCCCTCACCTTCTTATTTCTTTCTGAATTTTGAAGATTTTTATACCCTTCTAGATATATATGTATTGTTCTCTCTTTAACCCATGAGAGTTAAGATTCCAGAAGTACCAACACTCCTCCCCCATATAATTACTTTGTATCATTCTTGTTTGTGTACCTCATTTGCCTTTTATTTTACCTTTTTTCTATACAGTTATGCCTTTTAGAATCACATCATAGTCAGCTCTACCCCAATCTTTCTTTTGAATTATCCAATTACTAATGATAATCTTAAACATAGTTTTATTTACACATATTACAAATAGTTCTTACTGAGTCATTTGTATTTAGACTTGATGTTTCTTTTATTTTTCTCTTGTTTATTATATGTCAAATTTTCTATTAAATTCATATCTTTCTGCAACAAAAATCCTGAAAATCTAACAATTCATTGAATGTCCATTTTTTTTTTCCATTCAGGATTTTGCTAAACTTTGCTTATGATATTTTTAGTCATAGCTCCAGTTCTTTTGCTCATCTATATATAATGTTCTTGAGTCTTACATTGACAATTTATAACCTTAAGGGACCAGAGGGGATTTTAAAACTAAGAGGATTGAGGCAGAACAGTTAAGGAAACTGAGACAAGGGAAACTAGTACAGGGAAACTGAGGTAGAATAGTTCAAAAGAGACTGTGGTACAACAGTTATATGAAGACCACTCTTGCTATAGTCAAAGAAATCATTACCAGGAAGTGGGGAAGAAGGGGAAAAATTTTCTGGACAAAAGTAATTTCTGATTACTATTGAGTAATGCTTTAAAAGAAAGGGTTGTGATTCACATCAGTGGAAGGAGCAATCCATCTAGAATGTCTAGTTTATCTAATCGAATCTTAGATTTTATTGGAAAATAAAGAGATTTGTTCTGAGTTCATCCTAGACAAAAATTTATCTTAGCAGCAAAACTAATTTTAGGTTAAACAAATAATAATCTTTATCTTAGTGTTTGTAGATCAGAGTATTCTGATAATTCAGAAACTGAGGTCTATATATTACAGTGTGTCAAGAAAAGTTACCAATCCACTGACAAGACAAATTTTACTACAGTTTCTAACTCATGGAAATCTTTAATTTTTGAGGACGATTTCAGGAGGGAATTAACAATATAATAACAGTATTTGGATGTTGACTGTGATAACTTTAAGTCACAGAACACATTTCCCATGTAAATCTTTTTCTTTTCTTAAAAAAAAAATAATAGTATTGTATTTTTCCAAATACATACAAAGATAGTTTTCAACATTCACTTTTGCAAAACCTTTTATTCCATATTTTTCTCCCTCTTTGTCCTTCTCTCTCTTCTCCAAGACAGACAATCCTATATGGGTCAAACATATGCAATTTTTCTAATCATGTAAATCTTTTTGTGCAAGAATTATCACAAGGCAAAGAAAAATTAATTTTTAAAATCTATCTGATTATTAGATTGAGACAATTATAAAAACAAAATTTCTCATTTGGGGAGAATTAGATGTGTTTAATTAAATACTTATCAACTAGAATTTTTGTTCTCATATCTCAGATACATAGTTCAAATTGGTATTTATGTTTAAAAACAGAAATAATAATATTCTTATTCAAGCACAATCTTGTTATCCCAGGAAAAATAATTGAAATGGGGGGAGAGAAATTGACAGAAATATGGTTATTCTCTATATTTTGTAGGTAGGAAATGAAATAGATTTCTGAGAGAAGCAATGTTTAATGTAATATAATCTAATTTTAGTAATCTTTTCTTTAGAATATAACTAATGCCATTATGGGGGGGGGGGAGGCATTCACACAAAAAAAAATAGTTTTGCAGGGAAGTATAAATATTCTTTTTCCATAAAATCTCATAGTTGGAAAACACTTGAGACTCCATTTAGTCCACACTACAAATGACAAAAACTTATTATTGCAATATGGTCTTTAAATGGTCATTCAATCTTTGCACAAAGACTTCTTGTGAAGTATAACTTACTATCTTCACAATAACCCATTCCACTTCAGCAGTTCTAACTTGGGTGAAGATTTTCTTCATATCAAATCTAAATTTATCTCTTTTCAACTTACTCTTATTGCTTCTAGTCATATCCTCTCATGCCAATCAGAATAAATCTAATTCAGATTCCACATGGCAGTTTTCCAAAGACTTGAAGACAAATATCATGTCCTTCTCAAGTTCTTCTTTCTCTAAATTATTATTAAAATGTTCTTTAACTAATCCTTGTATCAGAGAACATTGAGTTTCCTCATGAACCCTACTGCTATCTAAACAATATCAATGTTTCTTCTAAAATATGAAAATTAAAAAGGTACATATTACTCTAGATTTGGTAAATCCAATGCTGAACATAATGGACCTTAATAATTCCTGAAATTGTACATCTCATAATCTTCATTAATCTTTTTAGCTTTTAAATCATATTGTTGATATAAAATGAAATTGTGATAATTCAAATTTTCTAGATTATTTTCCTTTAAAATATTGACATCTTATATTGTTATATTAGTTTCAATTCTGAATATTTCTTTCCCTTATCCAAAAAGCTATCCTTTATAATTTTTGCAGTGGATAGAGTACTAGGCCTAGAGTCAGGAAGACCTATACTCAGATCCAAACTCAGACACTTAACTAGCTGTGTGAACCTGGTCATTTAACTTTCTCTGTCTGTTTCCTTATCTCTAAAAATAGGGATCAAAATAGTATCTACCTCACAGGATTGTTGGAGGGGATAATATAAGGTATTATTTGAAAAGTATTTAGAAGACTGCCTAGCAAAAGGAAGTGCTTAATAAGTATTTATTCTCTTTTCCCTTTTTCCTATTCAAAATTAGGAGGTTGTTTTAATTAGTCCAGAAAAATTAAGTTAATTATTGAGTTTGATAGCACATGTGCTCTGATGGCATATATCATATTACTTTCTTATATTTCTCAGTTCCAATATAGAAGAAAGGTACTTCCTCATCCCTTCTTTGTTTTTTTTTTCCCTTTGTCATTCACATTGTTGTGATCACTGTGCATATTGTTTTCCCTGTTGGGCTTTTAAGTCTTTTTGCAACAGTTTATATGTTTTCCTAAGCTTCTTTGAATTTTTCTTACTCATCATTTCTTATTGCAGATTAATTAATATTCCATTACATTCACATGCAACAGTTGGTATATCCATTCCACAACTGATAATTTGTTTCCAGTTCTTGGAAACCATAAAAAAATTTCTACTGATATTTTGATATCTATAAGACTGTTCTTTCTGTCTTAGTTTATCAATCAACAAATACTTATTTAAGTATTTATGATGTGCCAGACATTGTACTACGGTAATATTAAATTGCCTTCCAGAATGTTTGGATTGATTGACAATATATTTACTGTGCTTATTTTTCCTCAGAGGTTCCATCATTGGCTATTTTTATTAATGTCATCTTGGTAAATCATTTCAGTTTAAGATGAACTCTCCCAGTTGTTTCAATTTGAACTTCTTTTATTTTTAATGACTCTGAAAACTCTTTCATGTGGTCGTTAATAGTTTGCACTTATATTTTTTACATTTGTTTTTTAAAAATTTTAGTTCCAAATTCTCTCTCATTCTCCCCACCCACCCACCCCCACCTAGAGAAGGCTCATGTAAGGTTGTGCAAAACATCTCCATAAAAATAATATTGCAAAGAAAAACACATAGATTTCCCCCAAAAAAAGCCATTATGAAAAAAGAAAGTATTTTTAAAAGTATGCTTCAGTCTATATTCAGACACAATGAGTTCTTTCTCTGGGTGTAGATATTTTTAATCATAAATCCTTCAGAGTAGTCTTGGTTCATTGTATTGTTGAGAATAAAAAAATCTTTCACATCTGGTCAATCTACAACTTAACTATTACTATGAACACTATTATGAACATTTCACTTTGCTTAAGTTTATGGAGAACTTTCCAAGTATTTCTGGGAGCATCCTGCTCATCACTTCTTAGAGAACAATAATATTCCTTCATAATCTCATACCAAAATTTATTCTACCATTTCCCAATTGATGGACATCTCCTCAATTTCAAATTCTGTGCCCTGAGAAAAGAGCTGCCATAAATATTTTTATACATCTAGATTATTTTCCTTTTAAAAAAAATTGGGGAATCATGCTTAGTAGTGGTATTGTTAGATGAAAGGGGTTGCATCATTTTATAACACTTTGGGTATAGATCACATATTTTGATCATTTATGAGCTGGGGAATGTCTTTTTTATTTTTTAAAATAAATTTGATATACTTCCTTATACATTTGGGAAATGAGACAATCAGTGGCTTCAAATTTTTTTTTTCATAATCACTATTGCTAACTGCTTTCCTTTCTGTTTATTCTATTTTCTCTTCCCTTTCACCCTGTTCCTTCTTAAAAAATCCTCTCTCCAATGTGTTCTCACTTTTATCACCCTTCCCCCTTCTAATTTTCCCTCCCCCTCCAAAATTTCCTGCAGGGTAAGATAGATTTCTGTACTCATATAGAGTGTGTATATTATTTCCTCTTTGAGCCAATTCTGATGAGAAGAAGGTTCACTCACTTCCCCTCCTTTCACTCTTCACCCACATTGTAAAAAGTCTTTTCTTGTCTTTTTTATGTTAAATAATTTATACAACTTCATCTCTCCTTTTCCCTTTATCCCAGTACATTCTTCGCTTAACCCTTTATTTTATCTTATATTTTAGATATCTTCATATTCAACTTTCCTGGGTCCTCTGTCTCTCTGTCTCTCTCTCTCTAAGAGAGAGAGAGAGACAGAGAGACAGAGAGACAGAGAGAGAAAATTCTTATGAGTAACAAGTATCATCCTCCCAAGTAGTAATATGAACCTTTTAAATACCTTATGATTTCCATTTTCTGATTACCTCCTTTTGCTTCTCCTGAGTCCTGTATTTGAAAATCAAACTTTCTATTCAGTTCTGGTCTTTTCATCATGAATTCATTGCATGACTATGGGAGATTTTATCTTGGGATTTCTTTCAAGGGGGTTCTTTCAATTTCTATTTTACCCTGTGGTTTTAGAATATTAGGAAATTTTTCCTTGATAATTTCTTGAAAGGAAAATGGTGGTGTGTGTGTGTGTGTGTGTGTGTGTGTGTGTGTGTGTGTATGGGAAGACATGACTTTCTATGACCTCCTCTGAGCTTCCCTCAAATTAACAGCTAATTAAGCTTCTGAACTGGTTTTAGAGTGATAGAACCCAGAAATATTTGTAATACAACAAATGTCCAGAAGAATATACTGTGGAACACTTTCAGAAAAGGTCTGTTTCAATCAAACAAGGGGAGAGACTGCCAGGTCACAATGCAGGGATCCAGGACAGGGAAGGGGAGAAAGGGAAAGAAACCAGGGTGATGGGTGTCAGCGCACTGGGGAATCTCCTGCGAGTCTCTTAAACTACTCTGTCAGGATTGCAAGCTGGTGATTAAGCAGATTTGCTGTAAGATGCCCAAAAGCCAATACAAAAGGCAAACTGTGAGTATTTGAGACCCAGAAGAATGGGGGATCTAGCCATGCTTACCCAGCCCCAGAAATCAGTCAGCAGAACTGACCTAGGGCAAATTACAGCTCCTGTTGCCCCTTTGCCTTAAGAATAGACTTAAACCTTTAAAAAAAAAAAATGAGCAAAAATAAACTCTGGTCATAGAAAGTTTTTATGGAGAAAGAGAACAGACCTCAAACCCTGAGGATCCAAAAGGCAAGCCAGCTCCAGATGAAGCCCCAAAGGGTGATATGAGTTAGTCCCTATTTCACAAGGCTTTCTTGAAAGAATTCAAAATGTATCCTAAAAGAGAGTTAGAAGAAAAATGGAAAAGGAAAGGAAATTTTTGCAAGAGATTATGAAAAAGGAAAATCAAAAATTATCTGAAGAAAATTCCTTAAAAAATAAACCACTCTAGATTGGCTTATACTCAGTATACTATAATGATGTAATTGTAACAGTATTTAAGAATTTGGGACAAAGTCAGACTCAGAAAGAGACTGGTTGAGACTGGCAGACTGGCAGACTGCTGGAGGAGATTGGGTCAGACTGAGACTGGGTCAAACTATGACAGACCCAGACTGTGAAGGAGACAATAAAGACTATTCTTGCCCATCCTCATGATGACTTTCCTCCTGAGACCAAGGCCCTTCTGGAGGATCTCTAGAAAGCTAGCCCAAACATTACAGAAAGGGAAGAGAAAAATATATTTGGGAATAAACAATATGGCAGGAAATACAGAAATAGTAATTTTATCTGTGAATATAAATGGGATGAACTCTCCCATAAAATGGAAACAGAGAGCAGACAAGATAAAAAACCAGAATCCTACAATTTGTTGTTTACGAGAAACTCATTTAAAGCAGAGTAATACATTTAGAATAAAGGTAAAAGGCTGTAGTAGAATCTATTTTGTTTCAGTTGAGGTAAAAAAGCAGGAGTAGTAATCTTGATCTCATAGACCTAATTGAATGAGATAAGGAAGAAAGCTACATCCTACTTAAAAATACCATAGATAATGAAGTAATATCAATATTAAACATATATGCATCAAGTGATATAGCATTCATATTCCTAGAGGAGAAACTAAGAGAGCTGCAAGAAGAATTAGCAAAATTATGCTAATGGGGGGATCTCAAGTTTGCTCTCTCAGAACTAGATAAATCAAACCAGAAAAAAAATAAGAAAGAATTAAGGAGGTAAAGAGAATCCTGGAAAAGTAAGAGATGATAGATCTTTGGAGAAAATTGAATGGGGATAGAAAGAACTATATCTTCTTTTCAGTAGTATATGGAGCCTATACAAAAATTGACCATATATTAAAGCATAAAACTCTCAGAATCAAATGAAGAAAGGCAGAAATAGTAAATGTATTTTTCTCAGATCACAATGAAATAAAAGGTCAGCAGAAAATAGACCAAAAATTAATTGGAAACTAAATAATCTAATCCTAAAGAATGAGTGGGTGAAACAACAAATCGTAGACACAATCAATAATTTTATCCAAGAGAATGACAACAATAAAATAACATACCAAAATTTGTGGGATGCAATCAAGATGGTTATTAGAGGAAATTTTACATCTCTAAATGCCTACTTGAATAAAACAAAGAAAGAGAAGATCAATGAATTGGGCTTGCAACTAAAAAAGCTAAAAAAAAGAACAAATTAAAAACCACCAATTAAATACCAAATTTGAAATTCTGAAAATAAAAGGGGAAATTAATAAAATTGAGAGTAAGAAACCTGTTGAATTAATAAATAAAACTAAGAGATGGTTTTGTGAAGAAAATAGATAAACCTTTAGTTGATATGATTAAAAAAAGGAAAGAAGAAAATCAAATTATTAGTCTGAAAAATTGCAATGTCAGGACTAACTCTCTGAAAGACCTCAGGAACAGCTCAAGTCCTTGTTCTTAAGTGGAGGAGTGAAGGAAGCAGGAGGGTTACACGGCTGGTTGAGTCTGGAATGTGGAATCTTCTCTTGTTTTTGTGGCTGAGAGCTATAGCTGAGAGAGCTGTGCCTGAGAAAGCATTCCCAGTTGTCCCAGTCCTTAAATACTTCAGTAAGATTATATCACTACATCACACTAGGCACTAGAAACCATTATATCACCATAGAGAACCATTATAAAATACTGAATAGGTACTTAACTATAAGCACCATGCTGACCTAGATTTAAGTACATCTTTTCAGTCAGGCCCTCTACAAAAAATGAAAAGGGAGAACTTTCTGCCAATGAAGAGGAAATTAAAGCAATAATTGGGAGTTATATTGCCAACTATAGATCAATAAATATGACAATCTCAGTGAAATGGAATAAGCTCTACAAAACTATAGATGGCCCAGAATAACAGAAGAGGAAATAAATTACTTAAATAGTTCCACTTTTGGGGGGGGAGGGGGGAAACTATAAAACAAGTTGTTAATCAACTTCTAAGAAAAAAATCTCCAGGGCCAGATAAATTTACATGTGAATTCTACCAAATATTTAAAGAACAATTAATTCTAATACTATTCAAACTATTTGAAAAAAATAGGAAAAGACAGAGTCCTACTAAATTCCTTTTGTGACACAAATATAGTGCTGATACCTAAACCAGGTAGGGTTAAAACAGAGAAAGAAAATTATAAACCAATTTTTCCAATGAATATTGATGCAAAAATCTTAAATAAAATATTAGATTACAGAAAGTCACCTCCAGGATAATACACTATGACCAAGTAGGCTTTATACTAGGAATGCTGGGCTGGTTCAATATTAGGAAAATTATTAGCATAATTGACTATATCAATAACCAAACAACAAAAATCATATGATTATCTCAAAGTATTCAGAAAAAGCATTTGATAAAATTCAACATCCATTCCTATTAAAAATACTAGAGAGTTTAGGAATAAATGGAGTTTTCTTTAAAATGATCAGTAGCATCTATTTAAAACCATCAGCAAGCATCATATGTAATGGGGACAAACTAGAACCTTTCCCAATAATATCAGGGTTTAAACAAGGTTGCCCAGTATCACCATTACTATCAATATTGTTTTAGAAATGTTAGCTTTGGCACTATTTTGGCAATAAGAGAAGAAAAAGAGATTAAAGGAATTAGAATAGGTAATGAGGAAATTAAATTATCACTTTGCAGATGATATGATGGTATACTCAGAGAACCCTAGAGAATCAACTAAAAAACTACTAGAAATAATTCACAACTTTAGCAAAGTTGCAGCATACAAAATAAATCCATATAAATCATCAGTATTTTTATGTATTGCCAGCAAAGTACAATAGTAAGTGATACAAAGAGAAATTCTATTTAAAATAACTGCTGATAATATAAAATATTTGGGAGTTTACCTGCCAAGGGAAAGTCAGAAGAAAGGAATTTATGACCAAAGAATTAGTGCTCATTATTGAACAAAAAATAGATAATTTTTATTATATTAAGTTTAAAAGTTTTTGAACAAACAAAACTAATGCAGACAAGATTAGAAAGGAAACAATAAATAAACTAGGAAAACATTTTTACATTCAAAGGTTCTGATAAAGGCCTCATTTCTAAAATATATATAGAATTTACTAAAATTTATAAGAATATAAACCATTGTCCAATTGGTAAATGGTCAAAGGATATGTATAGAAAATTTTCAGATGAAGAAATTAAAACGATTTCTAGTTATATGAAAAAATGCTCTAAATCACTATTGATCAGAGAATGTAAATTAAGACAACTCTGAGGTACCACTACACACAGATTGTGTATCAGATTGGCTATGACAAAAGGAAAAGACAATGACAAAAGTTAGAGGGGATGTGAAAAAACTGGGGCACTAATACATTGTTGGTGGAGTTGTGAAGTGATCCAATCATTTTGGAGAGCAATTTAGAACTATGCCCAAAGCACTATCAAACTGTGCATATCCTTTGATTCAGTAGTATTTCTACTGAGTCTGTATCCCAAAGAGATCATAAAGGAGGGAAAGGAACCCACATGTGCAAAAAATATTTGTGGCAGCCCTTTTTGTAGTTCTTTCATAGCCTGAGACCAATTCTTATTTATTTATTTATTTGGAAATTTTGGCTGTAGCTTGGATTTTGTTATTATCTTCTAAATGTGTATTTAGATTTTCCTTGTCACCATAGTAACTTTCTATTATCTGAATCTTTTTCTATTGTTTACTCATTTTCCAAGCCTTGGCTTTTAATTCTTTTTTAAAGTTGGTCTTTGTTACCAGGGTAGAGGGCTTTTCTGCAGTTGTTTTCAGAGATCTTTCTAGGGAGTTGTACTGCCAGCCAGCACTGCTACCCAGATCTGAATATGGGCAAAGCAACAAAGTCTTTGGCAATACCAGCAAAGAGGCCCCTACAATCTCCCTCTGACAGCTGTCCAGCTTCCTTTATCTATGGGCTGAGATATCTAGACTCTTCAGCTGTCCTGCCATGATTGTTGTTGCTGCCATGGTCACTATTATTACTGCAGCATGGCTGCTACCACTATTGATTCAGTAGCTCCCAAAGCCTGCTCCTGAGCTGGGGCTTCTCTCACACCCTAATACACCAAACCATACCTGTTGAATTGTCCTTGCCCTCTGTGGGATAAACAGTTTGGAGACTGCTTCCATTGATGCAGATTTAGAGGCCCCACTGCCTGTTCTGAGTTTCCTGTAACCCCGGCTGTGTTGGTCTTATAATTCTGCTCCAGGCCCACTCCAATGCAACAGAATCCTCCTGTTGACCTTTCAAGCTACCTTTGGTTGGAACTCCATTTTTGGTAGTTCTAATCCTCTAAAATTTGTTTAGAGATATCTTTTAAAGGTATTTGCAGAAGTCTGAGGGAAACTCAGAGTCCTTTCATTCCACCGTCTTGGCTCTGTCTCCCCAATAGTTTGCACTTTTAGAGGGAAGTGATTGTTCACATCCTTTGACCACCATGTTAAATGGAAGAATCTCTCTTCATTTTATGTATTTCCATTTAAAAATAAATTTATCAACATATTTTATAATCTAGAGCATGAAGAAAGGTGAATTTGCTTTATCTCTTACAAGGTTTGAAAGTCCATGAGGACTCTAGAAAATGTCTAGTCCTCCATCTCATTAATCGTGTAACCCAGAAGTCATTCTAAAGCCATTTTATATATTTCTTTTAGTTCAGTTAATAAGTTGGATATCAGCCCCTTATCAGAGATATTTGATGCATAATTTTTTTCCAGTTGATAGCTTTCTTTCTTTCTTAGCTACATTGCTTTGTTTGTATATATATATATTTCCATTTCATGTAATTCCCTTATACCTTATTCACAGAAACTCTAATATAGCCACACCTCCCATATATATTTGTGAACTTGATTCTTTCAACCAAAATGTAGGAATCTTCATTTGCCTATACAGATTTTCATCTTTTTAGATTTCATCTATCACTCTAGTTTATCAAACAATTGGGGGGGGGGAGGGAGTATTCTCTTTTTGTTATCCAAGCTGTTCACTGTCCCACCCATATTTGCATCATCTCTAAGTATCAGTATGTAAGCCATGAATGAAAATGTTGCACAGAATAGAATTAAAAGAGATCCCCCAAGAATTCTATTAGAGAACTCACTCCAAGTTGACAGACTCATTAATGACTGCTTTTTAGTTGTAGTAATTCAAATTATTCAAATCCATCAAACTGTACTATCACCTAGACCTTCTTAAACTATGAGTTGCAACCACGTATGGGGTCCTGTAACTAAATGTGAAGGATAATCAAATATAATTTATTATCAGTATTTGATTTTTATGCTTATTTTATACATATATGTATGGATATATGAATATGAATTTGATTTACTCAGGGTTGCTTAAAAATTTTCAGCTGAAAAAGAGTCACAAGTAGAAAAAGTTTAAGAAACCCTGACCTAGACCATATCTTTTTATTCACTTTTGAAGGACAAAATAAAAGAATTTCTCAAACTGTTGATTGAAATTCTGACACTTTGTCAATATTGCTCTCTATTCTCTCAGCAGCATTTATTGAACATGTGATATATATTAGGCCATTATGATAATCTTTAATAAAGGAAAGCAAATTTCAATGACTTTAGTGGTTTCAGTGGTTTTAATTTTCCTTATGCAGAAAAGATTTTTAAAAAATATCTCATTGAATTTACTTAATTTTCAGGCACTATCTTAAATATTCTTAAATTTGCCTTGGCACTTTACCCAATAGGCATTTCATGTTTGTTGAATTAATTAACAAATTAAGTGAATTTTAAAGTAGAATAATAATAATGGCAATAATAAATAGCTATCAATTGCATAGCATTTAAAGTTGACAAAAATTTATATATATTATTTCATTTCAGCATTCCCACAGATCTACAAATCAAGAACTTCCAATATTATTATTCCTATTTTACTTAGATAGTAGAGGAACAAGAGAATTAAGGGGTTATCCATGACTATATAGTATCAGAGGAAACAATTAAACCTAGTTCTTCTTAATTTCCTTCCTAGAATAGGGACTGGGTCTATATTTCCATTACTACTGGGTGAAGAAACTCCATTTATCAATGCAGGTCAAGTCTTCTCTGAAATGTAAGGATTTAGAGTTACAGAGTACTGAGCTGTGAAACTCCTAGCCCATGGACTGAGTGCAGCCTGAAGCAGATTTAGATGTAATCAGAGAGTATTTAACAAAATGAGTAAAAATAAAACAAAACATAGATAATATTACATTTTAAAACTAAGTCAATATATGGTCCACAAGGTTTCTTTGTATGACTCAGTGGCCCTCATTTATATTGCAGTTTAACACCACTGGCCTAGAGCATTTAGAGATTGTTGCTGGTTAGAGTCACAGAATCAGTTGGTGTCTGAGGTGGGGACTTAAATCCAGGAATTCCTGGTTTTGAGGGCAATTATTTATTCACTATGCACACTGTTCCAGAAGTGAGTGTGTGTGTGTGTTTGTGTGTGTGTGTGTGTGTGTGTGTGTGTGTATGTGTGTTTGAAATGTCCTTTCTGTAGGCTTTTCTTGGTCAGATCATCTCAGCTCTTCCAGAGTGGAGGGTTTGTGTGTGTGTGTGTTTGTGTGTGTGTGACGGGTGTTTGAAATGTCCTTTCTATAGGCTTTTCTTGATCAGATCATCTCAGCTCTTCCAGAGTGGACGGTTTATGTATGTGTGTGTCTCTGTGTGTCTGTGTGTGTATGTGTTATATATATATATATATATATATATATATATATATATATATATATATGTGTGTGTGTGTGTGTGTGTGTGTGTGTGTGTGTGTGTGTTCACAGCCCTTGGGAAAGGGTAATAGAAAAATTTTTTATAGCTGTCCTGCAGCAATTGGTTTAAGGCAGATATTGTTTCTGCTGCCCCATTGTAGTTAAGGTAGTTTTGGAAATCTTGTCCTTTGAAGAAACACTTCCAGAGCAGAACCTGTCAAATCACTATAAAAATATCTGTCACTTAACCATAAGTTTAATGTGTCAGACAAAAAGCACAGTTTCATCCACATAAAGTCTATTCCCTTCTTATGTGTAGTGATGGGTTTAAGCCACCTAAATTATTTGTGAGGGTGAATTCCACCCAGACTAATATGGATTGGCCAAAAGTTCACTTAGACTGTGTGAAGTCCCTTCAGGAAGAATCTAGAAATACAAGAAGCAGGGTTAATAGATGCTAAGTAGAATGCTGCTCCAGACAGGTATTCAATCAGTCAACAACATTTATTGCTTTCACAGAATGTGCAAAGAGTACTGGACTAGGCAAAATTTAGATACATAGTTTGGGCCCCTTTCCTGGAAAAAGCTGGAGGTGTCTCCATTTCAACCAATCAAAATTCAGGGGGAAATGATTTAGTGCTTGAGATCTTATGCAGTGCTTTCCCAGTATAAATTAACTTCTCTTCACAGTCTCCCTAGGAGGTAGGTCAGCAGTAAACTGTTATTACCAATTTACATTTTAGAATATGGAGACACAAACAGGCTATAAGTGACTCTGTCAGGGCCACACAGCAAGTCATAGCTGGAACTTCTGTAGTAGCTCAGGAATGAATTCCTTATTCTGTGTCCTGACAAATTCACCTCACTAAATAGCCTAAGTAAAAGTTTATGCTGTTCATGGAGTGTGTTTAAAAAAAGGAAAAGAAAGAAAGGAAAATTTGAACCATGAATGTGACAGATTTATTACCTATAACATTTTGCAACTCCACAATTGTAAAAAAAAAAAAAAAAATTTATAAAAGTAAATGGAACCATGGTAGTGTGCCAATGGCAAGAGATTTGGATTAGAAGTCAGAGGCCATGGGAGTAAATATTGTCTCTGCTATTAAAAATGGGTAGATAGCAAATCAAACTAGTCTTTAAATTTTCTCCCCTGGTTCTCAATGTCATGTTCCAGATGATTCAGGATTTTTCTTGGTTTGTATTCTAAATTTTTTTAACAAATTAAAAAGAAATCTAAAAGGTCATGGTCATGTGACTAAAATTAACAGCAATTTCAGCATTGAGCATGATAGTTTATGGATAAAACTGGAAGCAACATTAACCCCAAATTCAGTGCCTCCCACAAGTGCTATGAGTAGCAGTCACTAACCTATTGTTTTCTTAGGAGCACTGTAGAATGATTCTATCATTAACTCTTTTAATTTCACTTCTGATTGTTACAAGAATTAAAGTGGGAGAATTGTAAATGCTGATAGAGTTAAGTCATGTTATTGCTCAAGAAACTCGGCATGTTTTTCCTGTGAAAGTCTATCTTGCCAAATATTATGGACATGCTGATTCATATAAATAAAAATAGAAATATTTATGATTAGCCCTATCCAACTTTTGCTCCCCCCCTTTTTAGAAAATGATATTGGCAGCCATATGCAGTTATGGGATAAAAGGCTACATGATGGAAAGTCTTACTGAGAATATTAAGGTGTGTAGATCTGTGCTTTTTACATTTTTTTTTTTTTTACCATCTAAATCACTGTGGAATGCTAAGCTTTGATGCCTGTTAGATCCACTTTTTATGAGACAGAATTTTTAATATTGGAAGTTGGATAGTGCTAAAGCAACTTCTGAATCCCAGTTGGTTGAGCAGAAATAGAGGAATGTAGTCATAAAAATCCTTGATTCTTCTCACACAGGAATTGCTAACAGTGAGCCTGATTCATTAAAAAACACCAAAACCAGAGCCAGATTTTGTCCTTTAGTAGCTATTTCCCATCCACCCCCAACTTCAGAGCCAATGCAGGCCCTGAGTAACCATCAGTCTCTGGGCACAGACCAGGAACACCAAGTCTGAATCATACAGTTAGTCAGAGAGCCTTTAGATCACTGAGTATAACTCCCACACTTTTCAGTTAAAGAAACTGAGGCTCACTAAGCAGTGTGACCTGATCCCAGTCATACATCTAATTAATAGCAGAGCCAAGACTAAAACCAAACATGCTTCTAAAACAGCTTGTTTATTACAGAGTCCTTGAATATTTTGTGTTACTTTCCTCAATAGCATATTTTAGGTACTTAGGAGAAAATGAAGCAGCAGAAAATTGCCATTTTACAGACCATATTAATAAGCATTAGATTATTAGTAACTAAGTAATAGTAACTAAATTAATAGTAACTAAGGCCAAAGAATATTAATAATGATAATGTCAATAACTAACATGTACAAAGTGGCAACTAAAGACACTATGTTAAGCACTCTACAGATATTATGTTATTTAATCTTCACAACAACTCTGAGATTTTACGAATAAGGAAACCAAGGCAAATAGAGGTTGAATGACTAACACAAGAGCTATGAGTAGCATTCACTAACCCTCTATTTTCCTAGAAACATTGCAGAATAATCTTATCATTAACCCTTGTAATTTCACTTCTGGTTCTTCAAGAATTAAGGTGGGAAAATTATAAATACTGATACCATCAAGTTATACAATACTCAAGAAACATAGCCAGTAAGTGTCTGAGACCAGATTTGAATTTAGGTCTTGATTCTAGACCTGCACTCTATCCATTATACATCCTTGCTGCTTTTGTAAATTCACAAGATAAGAAGACAGAAATACTTTTTCAGATAAAAATATAATGAGTTAACATCAGAAAACTTTAGGACCACAACTTTAGGTCACAATCAGCATTCACTTTCCCAATCCCTGATATATTCCATGCACAGTTACAATGAACATAAGCAAATTTATAGACTTGTGATTCAAAATATCTATAATTGACTTTTGTTCCTTTCCTACATGATATACCGATGCTTCTCAGCATTGTGAAAGAAAAGGAGAATTTTTGGAGGGGATGAAAGGAAGGAAAGCAAAGTTATTCTGCACTCAGGATAACAAGCAAAAGGATAAAGAACAACAAGCCTGAAAGAAAGGGAAGGGGAAATCCAAATAGGACCAATCTCTTTCTAAGACTTTATTTTGAGCAAGGGCCAGGACAGTGAATTTTCACAAAATGCTCTCAACAAGAGGAGGCTGTGAGTGTCCAGGACAGCCAACCTCAGAAATCTGAACAGTTTGAGAATTCAGTCATCAAATGAAAAAGTTAATATTGAATATAAGTCTTGGAATAAGAGATAGGAAAAAAAATCTAAAAGATCATTTCAATAAAAGCAACAGCTAAAAACTAAGTCTGAAAACATAGAAAAATAACTGAGAATCCTTAAAAGAATGGCTAAAAGATTAGAAGGTCAAGAGAGAAAGATGCATCAACAGGCCTCCCTTACCAGCCTCCATGCTCCAGCAGAGATGCAAGTAAAACCATTAGGATTTTGCTTTTGTGATGCAAAATATCCCTCAGCCATTTGCCCCTCCCCATCTTTCAAGTCAGACACTGATTCACCTAAAATTGAAGTGAAAGGACTGATCAAATTTCTGACTGAAGCAGTCCTCATGTTAATAACATCTAAGACTGAAAGGTCTTTCCAGAATATCCTGTCCACCTTCCTCTAATCTTGAAAAAAGTAGTAGATACTAATTCAGCCCAGTCAGAAGGAAAGGATAGTAGTACAGAATTAGGAATCATCTGCATGCCTGATCAGTGAAATCACTGAGAGGTAAACAGATGGAAGTCAGTAAATATGGAAACTCATCCATTTACCTCTCAATGGTTTCACATACTCTTTCTTCAAAGTTCTAACTTTCTCTTTAAAGTAATTGTTGACTATTGGTTTCATGATACTCAGTTTTAAATGGAGTATATTCTAGTACTAGGTAACATTCCTAAACAACCCAATCCTGAGAATCAGATCTGGTTCCAATTCTCTGAGATCACTATTGGTTGATACTACTGTCCACAGGATTGCCTCTATCAGAAGACTGGATATGGCCCTGTATGAAATGGGAGATATCTTGCCACTGGACCTCTATGGCTGTGGAGGGGAAAGTGAGGCAAGTGACCTTTTATAGCCCTCCCTCCCTCAAACCCAATTCACTTGCATGTTATATCACCTCCCTAATGTTGTAATCTTCCCAAGACTGAAGGACAAACAACAACCACAAGCTCTATCAGAAAGACCCACACACCAACACCTTAAAAACCCACAGAACTTAAATAGGCTTTTCTTCTGTATGCAACATTTCCCAGAAACCAACATGGAACAAGGATTCTCTGGGATCTTCATTATTTGTTGTCATTACAAAAGGAACTAGGACATGGTACTAAAGAATGTACAAGTCCTTAGAGGAAGGTGAGTAAAACCTAGCTGTAGCCAATCTTGTCTCTCCCCCACCCCGCAAGAGATTACTTCAATCAGGGAATAAAGGAAAAAACAAATAAAGAAGGAGGAGATTTAGATAGCTTCTCTGTCTAGGTGAAGGGGTGTATCTCCCATCAAGATATGTAGGAGAATCAGGAAGCAAATATGAGAGAAATATAACAGTAATATAAGCTCCCTTTCCGCCCCCCCCAAAAAAAAAAACAAAACTAAAACTAAAGCCACAAAAATATTCAGAGTAAGGAAATTCAATTAAGAACCTCAAGTATAATAAAACAGTCAACAAATATAGCAACCTAGTCTTTGACAAACCCAAAGATCCCAGCTTTTGGGATAAGAACTTACTGTTTGATAAAAATTGCTGGGAAAATTGGAAACTAATATGGCAGAAACTAGGCATTGATCCATACTTAACGCCGTACACCAAGATAAGGTCAAAATGGGTTCATGACCTAGGCATAAAGAATGAAATTATTAATAAATTAGAGGAACATAGGATAGTTTACCTCTCAGACCTGTGGAAGGGAAGGTCTTTATGACCAAAAGCAGAACTAGAGATCATTACTGATCACAAAATAGAAAATTTCGACTATACCAAACTGAAAAGTTTTTGTACAAACAAAACTAATGCAGACAAGATTAGAAGGGAAGCAATAAACTGGGAAAATATTTTTACAGTCAAAGGTTCTGATAAAGGCCTCATTTCCAAAATATATAGAGAATTAACTCTAATTTATAAAAATCAAGCCATTCTCCAATTGAAAATGGTCAAAGGATATGAACAGACAATTCTCAGATGAAGAAATTGAAACTATTTCTAGTCATATGAAAAGATGCTCCAAGTCATTATTAATCAGAGAAATGCAAATTAAGACAACTCTAAGATACCACTACACACCCACCCACACACCAAGACCTTAAAAACCCACAGAACTTAAATAGGCTTTTCTTCTGTATGCAACATTTCCCAGAAACCAACATGGAACAAGGATTCTCTGGGATCTTCATTATTTGTTGTCATTACAAAAGGAACTAGGACTTGGCTAAGATGACAGGAAAAAATAATGATGATTGTTGGAGGGGATGTGGGAAAACTGGGACATTGATTCATTGTTGGTGGAGTTGTGAACGAATCCAACCATTTTGGAGAGTAGTTTGGAGCTATGCTCAAAAATTTATCAAACTGTGCATACCCTTTGATCCAGCAGTGTTACTACTGGGATTATATCCCAAAGAGATTATAAAGAAGGGAAAGGGACCTGTATGTGCACGAATGTTTGTGGCAGCCCTTTTGTAGTGGCTAGAAAACTGGAAACTGAATGGATGTCCATCAGTTGGAGAATGGCTGAATAAATTGTGGTATATGAAAATTATGGAATATTACTGTTCTGTAAGAAATGACCAACAGGATGATTTCAGAAAGGCCTGGAGAGACTTACACGAACTGATGCTGAGTGAAATGAGCAGGACCAGGAGATCATTATATACTTCAACAACAATACTAGATGATGACCAGTTCTGATGGATCAGGCCATCCTCAGCAACAAGATCAACCAAATCATTTCTAATGGAGCAGTAATGAACTAAACTAGCTATACCCAGAAAAAGAACTCTGGGAGATGACTAAAAACCATTACATTGAATTCCCAATCCCTATATTTATACACACCTGCATTTTTGATTTCCTTCACAAGTTAATTGTACAATAATTCAGAGTCTGATTCTTTTTGTACAGCAAAATAATGTTTTGGTCATGTATACTTATTGTGTATCTAAGTTATATTTTAATATATTTAACATCTACTGGTCATCCTGCCATTTAGGGGAGGGGGTGGGGGGGGTAAGAGGTGAAAAATTGGAACAAGAGGTTTGGCAATTGTTAATGCTGTAAAGTTACCCATGTATATATCCTGTAAATAAAAGGCTATTAAATAAAAAAAAAAATAAAAAAAAAGAACCTCAAGTATAATCAGATAAATCAGCAGAAAAGAGATTATACTAGAAGCATGATAACAAATAATCAGATGGTAAAAAGATCTCATAATAAATATTATAAGACAAAGTATGCCAATATCTAATTATACACAGAATTCTATGAGATCCTAGAAGAATATGGAACAATAAGACATTCTAGAACCAAGTGGATGAAGATAGTGGACCTTTGATGAAAACTTTAAAACAGGAGACAAATTTAGTGATTCCAAGTTGAATAAATACTTTAAGCAGACAGGATAAAGATCTGGAAAAAGTATTTAAATAATGTGATTAATATAGAAATAATAAAACAAATGCAATATCTATGTCTCAGGGAAAGGAAGAGGGTAGGAGGAGAGAACTTTTTTAAAAATATTTTAAATTGTTTTAACATGTAATTGTTAATTATATTTGTCTGTGTATGTGTGTGCATTTGGGGGGAATTATATCTATCTATCTCTATCTATCTATCTATCTATCTAACCCTATTATCAATGGACAACCTTATTATCAACAATTAAAAAAACTGACATTCAACAAAAGACAGGTACTTGAGGATTCTTCCCCAACAGAAGAAAAATACATAAAATACATGTGAACCAAAATTTCACTTGAAAACACCTCAAAAAACAGAAACACAAGAAAGAACAAGAAAGAATGGGTAATTAAATTTAAAAGAGTAGGTTTAAAATTAAATAAATATTTAAATAAGTTATCTGCTGTCATGAAGCTTGTTTTAAGAACGAAAGAAAGAAAATAACTTTTGAGTTATAAAACAAAAACAAGAGGAATCAACAAGATATTTTTAAAAGTAATGGTGTAAATATGTAAATAAAATTTAAATAAATAAGTGAAGGTAGCTGAAGAATACTAAAACAAGTACTGAATCTCATAAATCCCTCCATGTGAAACAAGATATTTTCTTGAACAATATTGCAGAGTGAGAAGGTTGATAAAGGTCATAGTGGAGGTAGATGACAGAGCAGAATGTATTATATATCCTTATCAAGTAGTTGGGGGAACAAGAAAAAATTAACTTCTCAGTAATGTAATGGGCTAGAACTCTGGAAAAATATACTTAGGCATGGATTCTTACAACAAAGTGTTAACTCAGTGGAATTGATGAGACAATGGTTATCTAGTTTAGCATGGTGATTAATAGTTCTCTAGTTCAGTATGATTGATTTAACCTTACAACAAATAATGGTTCCTAGTGAAATAATGATTGGCTTATATTCAATATGATGAATGGATTTAATTGTTTTAGAGTATTTAAGAGGTCAGAGTCAGACCTGGAAGAGGACTCAGAGACAGACTGGGAGAAGACAGAGGACTGGAGGCTGGAGCTCAAGGTCTAGGAGCCAAGGAAAGCCATTCATTCCATCTCATACCATCATGGTGGCTGGTCTATCCTCCTGCATTTCCTACACTGAGACCAAGGCCCATTTAAAGGACCTCCAGAAAGCTAGCTGAGCTCCAGGCAAGGAGACAGACTGTAAAGGAGACAATATCTCTGGCTTTTCTTGTAGTGATTACTCTGCTGAAACGAAGGCTAGTTCAAAGATCTCCAGAACGCTAACCAGAACACATTTTGTTGCCCAAATGTGAAACTAAGGATTTATACTCAGCAGTCCAGGCTGACACGATCCTGAGTTCCGTGTAAAAGTCTCCATGACCCAGAAATTAGGGTGAGTACAAAAATAGACAAGAAGGAAAATTTGTTAAGGGCTAAACTAGTGTTTCAGCTGAAATGGTACAAATGTTTAGAAAACAGCCTTCTCTACCTCAAGGAAAGTGTGTAGAAAGCATAGTTAGACTAATAAAAGAACAAGAGTTGATTGTAACTTGGAAGCAGATCATTGAACTCTTCAAAACATTAAAATAGAAAGAAGAAATAGAGCCAGATGAGTGGTAAACAACTAATTGAGTATTACAATTATAATGGTCCTGATTCAATTCTTAAAGAAACATTCTATACATATAACTTAATACAACAGGCATTAGGGAATAACATAAGTTTTAGAATAAGGAAAAAGAAAGAGCAGGAGAGGGAGGGTACTAATATAGCAGCTGGAAAGCATGACAAATTAGACAAGAAAGGAGTTAAGTACAATGCTGATGAAATTAAGGAGTGTGGTGCTTCACAGCAGGAGCCATTAGGGCATTCCCCATCCCCTGATCTACCCCCCTCAATTAACCCTTCATGGGTGGAGAGGGAAGAAGTAGGGGGAGGGGCAATGACACATTAGCACCATCCATGCAGGAGCTTTGTCCACCTCCTATGACAAGATTACAGAAAGCACAGTTAAAGCTCAAAAAGAAGGGCAGGATATATCTGATTTAAAAATAAAAGCATACCCTGTTATTCAAGAGTTTGCCTCTTCAGGTCAATAAAGGAGAACACATACTCCTTTTGATCTGGAAATTATCAAAGATTTGAAAAAGGGTTTCATTCTTTATGGGGCTACATCTTATGTTAAGATGGTATTAGAGAATTTGGCTTATGAAATTTTAACTCCTAGTGACTGGAAATCTATAGCAAGGACATGCTTAGAACCTGGACAAAACTTGTTGTGGCTTTCAGAGTATAGTGAACTATATAGAATACAAGACCAATGAAATGGGCAAACTGGAATTAATATACAAATCACCTTTGACCAATTAGTAGGTAAAGGTCAGTATGCAGCCATTTTAGTGCATATTAATTACCCTATAGCAGCATATGAGCAAATTGCTGCTGCTGCTATCAAAGCATGGGGCATCATCACAGGAAAAAAAAAGATAGAGGAGAAGCCTTCACAAAAATACAGCAAGGTCCAAATGAACCCTTTGATTTTGTGGGACATCTGCAGACAGCTGTCATATGAACTATTGGTGAAAATGCAGCAACAGGAATAGTGACAAAACAACTTTCTAGAGAAGATGCTAATGAAATTTGTAGAAAAATTATACTAGGACTACACAAAGATGCTTTTTTAGAGGAGGTCATAAGAGGCTGTGCCACAGTGGACACAAATGCCTTTTATACACAGGCTGTGATGCAGAACATGGGAAGACAGGGGCCTTTTTTGGCAAGAGACTTCCAGAAAGACTCATCAATGCTTTCAATGTGGTAAAATAGGGCATCTGAAAGCTCAATGTTGGCATAGGAATAGAGTGAGAGAACAAGACCCAAAACTCTATTACAAAATGCAAGAGGCTTCCATTGGGCATCAGAATGTAGACTTTCTCAGGGAAATGAGAGGGTACCCAACTCCAAAACCTCAGACAAAAAACAGGTGGGGCATGATGGCAGCCAAGTTTACATCCAGAGAGTCTTTAGAAATTCAGAACTCTGATATGATCAATTAGCAAAGAAGCAATCAGATGGAAGAAAGGGATTACAATTGGGGAGAATATAGGCTTTTTAACCCAACAGAAGCGCAATGTCCAGTGTGAGCAGCTCCAATATAATCGTCAGGTGATGTGGAGAGAAAGTGCTGAATGGAAGGGACCAGATAGGTTAACTGCTTTGGGAGAGAGTTTGCTTGTATCTCTACAGATGGAGAAGGAATCAGCCAAGGGCTAATGAACCACATTTCGCCTTGTCCATCAGAAAGAGACAGTAAAAGAGGAAAAAAAAAAAAAAACTCAAAACAAAGGAGACCTAAGACACATCTGACACTAAAAGAGCATGGCTGATAATGAGACTATTACAGAACTTCAAAACCTGCAGGAATCATTGGATTTCCTGAGATGAAAAATTGTTGATAAGACTATTACAGGACTTCAAAACTTGCAGGAATCATTGGATCCCCTGACACATGAAGTAATGGACAATAGATTAATTTTGGACTATTTCTAGGACTTATGGACTCATATAATTCCTCGTGTTGATTTATGTTGTTTGTTATATCACTACTAGCCTGTGCTATATTACTATGTGCTTATGTAATACTTCTCGTGTTGATGGATTTATGTATACCTGTTTCAAGTAAGACCCTTCAGAAACCCACTAACAAAATCTTGTTTGACTCCCCATTTCCTTTTGGTGTTTTCATCTCCCTTCCTGAGACTAAGGGAGGGCACGATCACTTCCTTTTTTGGTGTTTTCACCCCCCTTTTCTGAGAAGTCAGGAGGGGCATGATCACCTCCCTGAAAAGTCAAGGAGGGAATGACCACCTATGTTCTAAAACAAAAGAAATTGGAGACATAATGGGCCAGAATTCTGGAGAAATATACTTAGGCAAGGATTCTTACAACAAGGTACATTTCCTACACTGAGACCAAGGCCCATCTGAAGGGCCTCCAGAAAGCTAGCTGAGCTCCAAGCATTCTCATGGTGATTACTCTGCTGAAATGAAAGTTGGTCCAAAGACTTCCAGAAAGCTAACCAGAACACTACACAGTAAGAATCAAGATTGCAAATGAATATGAAATGTAGCAGAAAGATGAAATTGAAACTGGTGCAATGGAAAAGGGAAGTCTCAATTGAACATAAAGAGAGCCTCCCAATGAAGAGCTCTCAAGGGAGAAAATTCATAGGCCTATAATAAGTGATGGGGGAACTTATAATGGATCTATTGGGGGAAAGCAGAGAGAGAAGTGAGTATGCACTGGGAAATCATCTTCTCTGAGATAGCATTCTGCTTCCATGGACAACACCCTGACTCAGGAGAAGAGAATGCAAAATCATCTGAGTTGGAATTATAAGTTTGAATCCCTATGAACTAGAACCTAGAAGAACTGGGGAGAAGGGAAGGTCTAGAGAAAACATTATCAACTGGAAGAAGAATTTTGCATGATTTACAAGACAGGATAATTTCAGCCAAGGGGCACAAATTCTGCCCATATTACATTGTTCATAAATTGATACTTCCAGGAGTTTAGAATAAAAGGAAAAAAATAGATTATTTGTAAAGAACTAGAAATTTTTTTAACAAAGAAATGAATTAAAAGATCATCATATATAGTATTCCAAAAGCTTTCCTTCATTTAAGAACACTACTAAAAAAGAAAAACAATACAAATGGGAAAGAAAACAAAATTCCATTACTTTTTCCTTCATGAAGCACATCTAAAAATCAAAGACAACACATAGAATCAAAACCACATTTTTTTTTTTTTTTAAACTTCATATTAGGAGGGGCAGAGCCAAGATGGTGGAGAAGGCACACGCGACTTTCTAAGCTCTTCTCTTACCCTCTTTATCAATATTATATTGAGCCTCAAAAATAGTCTTGACTGCTACAATTCGTAAAGATAAGAAGTATAACAACTCACCAGCCGAAGAAAATCTGCAGTCTCGCCAAAAAATGTTTGTTCCGGGGCCAGGGGGGAGATCAGCGTAGACTGGGAGAGAAATTAGGTTGCGAGGAGTGCCTCAAACCGAAAGTGAAAGCACAGATCTCAGCACAAGCTCGCAGCCCCTATCTGCAGTCCGGGGCTTTTCCTTGGGGCAGTTGCAAACCTGCACGGCAGGAGGGCACAGCCCGGGTTAGCCTCTAATCTGCGCAGTGGGGGGCTTGGTTTGGGGCCATAGAGCTTTCCCAGGGCTGATTTGCATCAGGCAGAGACTTTGGGGCAGAGTTCCGGGTAGAATCAGCTGTCTGCGGTCAGCTGCTAATACTCACAAGAGGCTCCGGCCTGGGGCAGTGACACTTTCACCCCTTAGTCTCTAGCCTAGGGCAATCGCTAACCCACACAGCCCAACTGGGCACTTCGATAGCTAGGCCAGTGCTGAATCCACCTCCTGTTGGGGGAAGGGAAAACTCTCACTCAGAGCACTCCCATACCTCGGAGCCAGAAACCGGTTTACATCTCTCCCTGCTCTGCAGAGGAAGCTGGTAACCCCCTTGCCTAGGAGGCATACCCTAAAGGCTTTAAAACATGAATAAAAAGATGAAAAGAACGATCAACAGCTTCTATACAGAAAAAGAGCAGGTCAGCAAACCTGATGAGACTAATAGCAAACACACACCAGACAATACCTGTCCCCTTTTACAAGATCCCCAAGAAGAGACCATTAAAAGTCCAAAAGAAGAAAATAAATGGGGAAAGGAAAGAGAAGTTACAAGAGAGCAAAACTTCCTGAAATATGAATTGAAAAGATAAAAAAATTCCCAGGAAGTGCAGGGAAAAAAATTTGTAAATTGGAAAAAGTAAAAAAAATCTCAGGAAAGAAGATTTGTGAATTGAAAAATTAAAGAATTCACTAGAAAGAGGATTTTGGGAATTAGAAAAGACAAAGAACCTGCAAGAAAGTAGACGGAACGAAAGAAAAATAATTACTAAAAAAAAAATTAGTGAAATGGAAAAAATTCCAAGAGCAAAAAACACAACATTTAAAAACCAATTGGACATAAAAAAGAAGTAAAAAAAAGCTAATGAAGAAAAATAATTTTTAAAAATTAGAACCAAAAGAAACAATGATTCATTGAGACAGCAAGAAACAGTCAACAAAACCAAAAATGACAAACTGAAAACCATGAATTATCTACTTAAAATGAAGACTTGGAAAATAGATCAGGGAGAGATAACTAATTATTGATTCCAAATTATGATGAAAAAAGAGCCGATACTATTTTCAAGAAATCATCAAAGAGAACTGCCCAATGTAGAATCAGAAGGAAAAAGAATTGAAAGAACTCATCGAACACCTTCTGAAAGAGACCCAAAATAAAACCCAAGGATTATTTGGGCCAAATTTCGAAATTTAAGGAAAAAATTTTAAAGCAGCCAAAAAAACAATTTAAATACGAGGGCCACAATAAGGATTACCCAAGATCTGGCTGGTTCTAATTAAAGGATCAAGGCCTGAAACTGAATTTGAAAGGCAAAAGAACTTGGGATGCAGCCAAAAAAACCCAGCTGTCTTTTCTTTGGGAAGATGGATTTTGAAAAATGGATCCCATTTGTTTCTAAGGAAAACCAGAACTAAACAAAAAATTTGATCTCCAACCATAGAACCAAGAGATGAAAAAGGTAAAAAAATTTTGAGAATTTATTTCTGTTTAGATATAAAAAAAAAAGTAAATTTGATTTTATGATAAACATAAAAAGGGGAGATATGGAAAAGGGATGAACAGAATAAGGTGGAAAGGGGAAAAAGAGGGAAAACCAATCCCAGAAGAGGCAAAAGGAAACACTACCTGAGGGAATTTAGAGGGGGAGGAACATTATGTGAATCTTATTCTCACGAGTTGGTCAAAGAAAAATAATTGACATTTTTTAGAAAATTCTCTGCCTCATTAAAAAGGGGAGAGGAAAAGGAAAAGAAAAAGAGTAATAAGGGAAGGAAGGGAAAAGATCTAAAGGGGCAGAGGGATTCAAAGAGGGTAAGCATCGTGATACAAGAGGGGCATAAGTTCAAAAAGGTGAAAGAGGGTTGGGGGGAGGCAAGAAAAGAAAGAACGGGGTTATTAGGGATGGCAGGAAATACAGATTTAGTAATCAACGTAAATGTGAATGGATGAACCCCCCAAAAGAGGAGAAAGAAGACTGATAAAAAGTCAGAACCCTCAATAAAGTTGTTTCAAAAAAACATTTAAACCAGGGAGATAAATAGAGAAAGGTCTACAAAACTATTATGCTTCAGGTGAAGTCAAAAAAGAGCCATCCTTATCTCAGACCAAAAAGCAAAAACATCAATTAAAAGAGATAAAAAAACTAATCCGGGGGCATAAACAATGAAGCAAATCAATATTAAACATAATGCACCAATTACATCCAATCCTAAAGGAGAAGAGAAAAGAAGAAATAGACAAAAAAACTGTAATAGTGGGAGATCCAACCTTGCACCCAGAATTAGACAACCAAACCACAAAAACAAATAAGAAAAAATTAAAGAAGAAATAGAATATTAGAAAAAATTAGGATGTTAGATCTTGAGAAAATTGAATGGAGATAAAAGGAAAAATTTTCTTCCTCAGCAGTTCATGGAACCATTCAAAATTGACCATATATTAGGGACAAAAGACCCAAAATTAAATGCAAGGGTAAATGCTTTTTTCAGATCATGATGCAAAAAACAATCCAACAAAAAGTTAGGGTAAATAGACCAAAAGAATTGAAACTAAAAACTAAAAAATGAAAAAAATAAAAATTAATAACACCAAGATAATGGCAATGATGAAGGGTCATACCAAATTTGGGATGCAGCCAAAGCAGTAATAAGAGGGAATTTAATCCTTAGAGGTTACTTGAAAAAACGGAGAAAGAAAAGATTAATGAATTTTAACTAAAAAAAACTAAAAAAGACCAAATTAAAACCCCAATCAAATACTAAATTTGAAATTTAAAATTAAAAGGAAAATAAAAAAGGAAAAAAAAGAACAATTAATAAAATTAAGAGTTGGTTCTAGAAAAGCCAAAAAAAAGATAAGCCTTTGAAAATCTGATTAGAAAAAGGAGGAAAAAAAAATTAGTAGTCTTAAAATGAAAAGGGAAACTTTCCCACCAAGAAGAGGAAAAGAAAAAATGGAGTATTTTTTAATTATCCAAAAATTTGATAACCAGAAATGGATGACTCCAAAAATAGATTCCCAGACTAACAGAGGAGGAAGAAATTTTGAAATATCCCATTTAGAAAAAAGAAAAGAACAGGCAATAAACAATTCCCAAGAAAAATCCAGGACCAGATGGATTTAATGAATCACCAAACATTTAAAGAACAATTCCCCAATGCCATATAAATTATTTGTAAATAAATGAAACCACCAAACCCTTCCATACACAAATTCCCATCCCAAACCAGGTAGGTTAAAACAGAAAAGAAAATTATAGACCAACTCCCTTAATATTGATGCTAAACTTTAAAAAGATATTAGCAAAGACACAGAAAATCCCCCGGATAATATACATGACCCAGGATTTAACCAAATTTTCCCAAATTAGGAAAACATCATATAATTCCATTAATAACCAAATTAAAAAACCAAGACATCCTAATAATAAAAAGTTTTGACAAACAACATCCATTCCTTTAAAACACAATATAAAAAATATTTTTCCAAAAAATCATACTCATTTAAAACCATCAGTAATCAATATAATGGAGACAAACTGCAACATTCCTAAAAGATCGAGGAAACAAGGGCCCCACCATCACCAAATTTAAAAATTAGAAACCCTAGCCAAAAGATTAAAAAGAGATTAAAGGAATGATAAATATGAAACCAAATTATCACCTTTGCTGACGATATGATGGATACTTGAGAACCCCAGAATTCTTCAAAAAGAAATTCCACAACTTTACAAAGTTGTTTTATAAAAAACCCACATAAGCATCAACATTCATAATCACTAAAAAAACCAACAGTCAGAGTTACAAAAAGAAATTCTAATACTGATAATATAAAATTTAGAACATTAAGGGAAAATGAAACTTTATGAAAAAAAACCACTTTTCCACAAATTCCTGACAACCAATTGAAAAAATTAAATGCTCTTTGGATAGGGGAAAATATAAAAGAGAAATATTACCAAACTAATTATTTATTTAGTTCCCAATGACCCCAAAACTATTTTAATGACCTAGAAAAAATAACAAAAAAATGGAAAACAAAAGGTCGAATTTCAAGGGAATTAATGAAAAAAAAATCAAATGAAGGTGGCTTACTTAAGACAAAATTATTTAGAAAGACAAAACCATTTGGTATTGGAAGGAATAATTAGTTGATCAGTGGAAAGGTTAGGTTAGGGACAAACAATCAACAACTATAGAATAGTCTTTGAAAAAAACCCGTTTTTGGGATAAGAACTACTTTTGAAAAAATTGCTGGGAAAATTGAAACTAATATGGAGAAACTAGCATTGATCCACATTAACACTGCACCAAGATAAGGTCAAAACCACAAAAGAATGAAATTATTTAAAAATTAGAGGAACACAGGATAGTTTACCTCAGACCCCGGAAGGGGAAGGATGATGACAAAGAAGACCTAAGATATTACTGATCACAAAATAGAAAATTTGACTATACAAACAAAAGTTTTGACAAACAAAACTAATGCAGAAAAAATTAGAAGGAAAAAAACTGGAAAAATTTTCAAAGTTTGAAAAGGCCCATTTAAAAATATAGAGAATTAACTCTAATTTATAAAAAAACCCACTCCAATTGAAAATGGCAAAATATAAACAATTTCAGAAAGAAATGAAACTATTTTAATAGAAAAGATGTCCAAGTCATTATTAATCAGAGAAATGCAAATTAAGACAACTCTAAGATAACACACACCTGTTTCTAAGATGAAGGAAAAAAAATTGTTAGGGATGGGAAAACTGGGACATTATGTTGGAGGGAACGAATCCAACCATTCTGGAGACCCTTTGTTTTAAAATTTAAACTTGCATCCTTGATCCAGCAGTGTTTACCAATTCCCAAAGGATTTAAAGAAAAAGGACCGAAAGCAAAATGTTTGTGGGCCCCTTTGTAGGGCAGAAACTAAACTGAGGGATAATTAAATGGCTGAATAAATTGTGGTATATGAAAAGGAATATTATTGTTCAAGAAATGACCAACAGGATGATTTCAGAAAGGCCTGGGAGACTTAAGAATGATGTGAGTGAAAAGAGGACCAGGAGATATTATATCCAAAATACTATATGATGACCAGTTCTGATGGATTGGCCATTCAGCAATGAGATGAACCAAACATTTAAATGGACAGTAATGAACTGAATAGCCACCCAGAGAAAGAACTCTGGTGATGACTAAAACCATTACATTGAATTCAATCCAATTTATGCCCACCTGCATTTTTGATTTCCTTCACAAGTAATTGTACAATATGTCAGAGTCTGATTTTTTGTAAGAAAATAACGGTTTTATTAATTTATTGTATCTAATTTATATTTTAATATATTTAAATCTACTGGTTATCCCCATCTGGGAGGTTAAGGGAAAATTGGAAAAGAGGTTTGGCAATTTTTTAAATTACCAGATAAACTAAAAAAAATTAAATAAAAAAAAAAAAAAAAATTCAATTGCTAATTCCAAAATATTGAATTAGTTAAAAAAAAATAAATATGTTAAAAATTTTTAAATTTGAAAGCAAAACTCAAAAAGTACATTTTTAAATTAGAAAACAAAGAATCAAAAAAAACCAAATTTAAAATTAATGAAATAATGAAAAAAGCTAGAACTGAAGGAGGAATTTAAAATTAAATTAATTGTAATAGCAAAATAAAAGAAAAAAAAACAAAAAACCCTACCTTTTTTTTTTAAACTGAAACAAATAAAATTTTTTTTTGGAAAGGGAAGAATTTTTTAAAATTAAATTGAATGTTTTTTTAAAGGCTTAAACATAACTTAAGTAGGTAAAGAAAAAAAAGAATTCCTCTTGATGACTGCTTTCCCCTCCTTCCCCCAAACTCTCAGAAACATTCCTTCTAAATATTTTTTTTTTTAAACCACAATGGATTTTGCCAGGACTAAAAGTAAAATTCAGCTGTTTATCATTTGGAGAGTGAATCTTTTCTTTGAAAAGGACAGCATTATTTATTCATTAACAATACTGAGGAAGGTATGCCAATAACCTACAACTTTTCAAAAAAGCATTGAAAACTAATATTCACTTTCTCAAATGTGTTCAGTATCCTGGGATACAGTTTCTTAAGACCTAGTGTCTTATACCTCATTGAGGTCACTTAGATATTTTCTTTACATATTGAAGAACCAATAAAAATGTGTTAGTGCCTACTGTGTGCCTAGTGGGTGCCAGGCACCATGGAAGACACTTGAAATACAAATGTCAAAGTCATAAAATCCTAATCTCAAGGTACTTAAGATTTATTGAGGAATGGATATAATGTCACAGAGAAGTAAAAGCAGAATAGATACAAGATAAATACAAAGCACTTGGAATGGGGAGGTGAGAGAAAAGAGATAGGGTAAGCATTAAAAACTAAGGGAAGACTTCTTAAAGGAAATGACTCTTGAGCTTTATTTTGAAGGAAGGTAAGAGTTTCGAAGGGTGAGTAGAAGAGAAAATAAAGGAGGGAGGGAAGGAAATAAGCATTTATATGGCACTGCCCTTTTTATTGAATAGTATCTTATTTGAATCCAAGTCTCATGTAAGATTGGAGATTATACCAAAGTTGAGGCATGCTCTATGCAAAGACATTGAGACAGTAAGTGAAAAGTCATATATGAGGAAGACAACAAGGTCTATTTCCTTGGAATATATAGTACATAAGAAGTAATATGTCAGCAGAATAAAAAAAAAATTGTAAAGATTTAAGTATCAAAAAGAAAAGTTTATATTTTTCCCAAAATGAAAAAAGAAATTATTAGCAGCTTCCTGAGCAGCAAAATGACACATCCTAACATACTCTGGTTTCAATCCTTGTTAATTTTTATTTTATGTTCCAAAAATCTAAAGATCATTCACATTCACAGAGAAACAAAAGGAGTAAAGTTTTGTCTTCTGCCCACTATTATAGCATTATGTACTTCAAGCAGCAATTTCATTCTTCTTTGGATGTTACTTTTCTCAGGAATTCAGAAAAACAAATAAAATCTGTGTTTTGTTTTGTTTTGTTTTGTTTTTTGGCTAAATGAGCTTAGTGTATTGTGGATATTTCTATCAGAAATAACCTGCGCACCAGCAATAGCTGTCATTACTTATCCATATTAGTGATTTTTGCCAGCTATTATAAATAGAAACTTCTCTCAGCTGATATTTCGGTAGTTTAAAAAAAAAGCCTATCTTCTTGCCCCTCCTCACATCAGCTTCTTTCTCTTCTCCCTCTTGATTAAACATCAGATAATATTTTCTTGTGATTAGACTCTTTGTTTTGCCATAAACTTTCCTCTCAGGTTCTTGGGATTACTTGGCATTTTAGGAGTCCATGATATTATGGGTGAATCATCTTGTGCTGTAAGCTAAGCTTAGCACTACTACAGTGTAGAGGGGAGTCAAATTGCTTTTGTTTCCTTTGCATTTTCATGAATATTTCAAAATGCTACTAGCTACTAAAACACTAGAGCTTCAGCATATATCAAGGAAGATAGTATAGTTCACCTTTCTCAAGAGACCATGAGATAGCTTAAATTTTTATTTTGTGATTGTAGCCTTCCTTCATTGTCCTTATTCAAGGTATGCTGCTTTCTTCCTCTCCTCAACTCTACCCCACCCCATATTGCTATGAAGTGTGCTGTTATAATATTCATTGAAGAAAAGAAAACTTCTCAGACTGCATGATAGCCAACCTCCAAATGGTCTGAAACAGAAATTATTATTCAGTTGAAAAAGGCTTATTCATAATAGTCCAACTTTAAGATCGAAAAGAATTTCTCCATTACCTATTACTTACTAAGTCCCATAGTTAGATTTTGATGAAGGGGAAAAAAGTCACAAAGTGATAGTATCATAGCTGTAGAGGTGAAAGGGTCCTCAGAGGCCATATAGTACAGTCTTCTCATTTTACAGAAGAGGAAAAGGAATTTGAAAAACCAAGACATTAAATGACTTGCACCAAACACATAGGCCATATAACAGTTAAACTTTGAATCCAAGTCCCATCACTCCAGAGCTATTATTCTTGTCAGTGTATCATGTAGTCATAGTCTAGTTCTTTAACTTATTTTATTTGTATATTTTGTAGTAAAATAACTATGACACAAACACCAAAAAGACTAACAATCAAATTTTGCTAGTCACAAATATATGGTGCCATTAAATGGCATGGCAGCCACCTACCTATCCAGTGTATCTTTGTTGTCCTCTATAAAAGGCACATTGCCTCCATATGCTACGTATGAATTTGTCTGGCAGTCAGTCAACTGGCATATGATTCTAACTGGCCACCAAGATGTCCTAAGCCAAGCTCCATTTGGTCATTGTTAGGTCCTGATTGACTCAGATTGAATGTAAATAAGTCATTTATGCTTTGGCCAGAAACACTGAGCATCTTCTGGGGGGGGGGTGGGGAATTCATTCATTTATTTATTAATTTAGATTTTGGGAGGACTAAATGAAAGAGGAGATTCTTTGCTTAGTTGCTACCTACCCTTAATCACTGAATGGATGCAGCCTCGGTCAAACTGAAACCTGTTGAAGACCTTAGCTTAAAAAGGCCAGGATCTCCCATTGCATTCAGGGCCATCCCCAGTCGTTTTAATCGATATCTTGCCACTGGACTCAGATGGCCCTGGAAGGAAAGTGAGGCAGATGACCTTGCACAGTCCTTCCTCACTTAATTCACTTTCATGTCATGAATCACCTCTCTGATGTCCCAGTCCTCTTTAAGAAAGAGACAATTGCATGTATACTTATTGTGTATCTAAGTTATATTTTAATATATTTAACATCTACTGGTCATCCTGCCATTTAGGGGAGGGGGTGGGGGGGGTAAGAGGTAAAAAATTGGAACAAGAGGTTTGGCAATTGTTAATGCTGTAAAGTTACCCATGTATATATCCTGTAAATAAAAGGCTATTAAATAAAAAAAAAAAAAAAAAAAAAAAAGAGACAATTGACAACAATTAAGTACCTACTCTTCCAGTATCATGTACACAGGTTGTTGCACATTTGTCTGATGGGCAATGTTGCACAGATAGACTGTTGTGGTAAGTTGGTGGTTGTCCTTCATTCTCAAAGGCCAAAATGACATCACTATGTTTGGGTTGAGTTCAGCATGTCTGACTGTGGCTAATAAGACCAATACAAGCTTGGAATGTTCTGCCAAACATCAGATACAAATAGTCCATGTGAACATTTGGTGGACTCTCTACCTTTGCGCATCTTCATCTTTCTTCTGAACAAATTCAATTATACTTTGTTTATAGAGTACAGCACCTTCCATGATGAGGGATGTTGGGCAATTCTGTGCCATTGTTTCCTATGTCATACAATCAATTGTCAAGTTCTTTGGAGACCTTGAGAGTATCCTCATATCACTTTTTCTGAATACTTTTGTGTTTGCCATGTGTGAGTTCTTCATAAAATAATCATTTTGTTAAGTATATATTTGGATACATTTATATATAATGTGGCCAGCCCAACAGAGTTGTGCTCTCTACAGTAGAAATGGAATACTTGGCAGTTTAGCCTGAAAAAGGATCTCAGTATCTTTTATCTTATCCTGCTAAGTGATCTCCAGAATTTTCCTAAGACAATTAAAATGGAAGCAATTCAGTTTCTTGGCATGGCTCTGGTATACTTATCTCTATTGCTATACTAGGACTAGCTCTGTGTATTTTCAGTCTGTATGCTTTTGATAAGTGTACATCAAACTGAATTAAATTAAATTGAGTTGAATTCACTGTCAAAATAACTGGGGAGTCAAATTAAAGCTTCCTTTAAAATTTGCTGGTTTGTGGCATGAAGAAGCATGTATATTCTTTTGATTTTCTGACTCTCTGTAGTTGTGGCACGAATTCTAATAAGATAAGGCAAAGGATGGAATATCAAGGTAAATAAAAATGACCAGAGGGGCAGACTTGTATGCAGATGTTTCTTTTCTTCATTAATTCCAATGTGGATATGGGCATGTTGCCAGCATAGTAAATGAACATTAAGGTCAGACTGTAGTCCCTTACAATCATAGTTACAGATAAACTAATTTATGATGGAATTCCTATGGAAGTCCACATGACACAGACATTGTGGCCTTGCCATAATCTGGAGGTAGGTCAGTCATTTCAAAGTGTTACCAGAAGACAACATGTGGCAAATTCCAACCATTACTCTTCTCTGCATTTATTTCTATCTGAGCAGTGATCTCTATGACAATAATTCTAAGTTTACAAAGTGTAGTAATCACTTGGAATCAGGATTTCATTGTCATTTGTCAATGTCCATTTATTGATAATCCACATAATTGAGCTACTTCAAACTTTTCTACCATGGCTAGTAATAATAATAATAAAAGCCTATAATTTTTCACACCACAAAATGTGAATCTGTTTTTTTTTCCTAAGATAAAAAAAACAAAAACAAATGGTAAGTGAGTGAATTTTTTTCTCCCTCCCACTATCCTGATAGCTGACTGAATTAGCACTGCCCTGTGATCACCAAATGATTGGTCTTTGTGGGACCAGCAGACTTCATGATCAAACAGACCATCCTCAGAATTTGACAGGTATGAGTTGAGATACTCATATGCCTCTCCTGTGTCTTACATCAGCAGCAGGAGAGGTGGAGCAGTTCGTGGACTCAGTGAATTTAGAGTTGTTACCAGGGAAACAAGAAAAAAATTGCAGACATACTGTAGAATATGTATGTATGTGTGTGTATACATATACACACATACATAGTATGTATGTATATATGTTTTGTGTATATGTAAGTATGTAATCAGAATTGGACTCAAATTATACATTACTTGGTCCAAGTGTTCTACCTACTTGATATATGTTTTGGTAAATTATATAATAAGATCCTTCCATGTCAGATTCCTGATGATAATTTAGAACTCTTTGACACTGTACAAAGATTGCCATTTTGAGACAATTTGGTTCAATTTAATAAACATTTATTAAGCACCTATTTTGTGGTATTAAGCACTTAATTGCTTGGTGGATAGTGGGCTAAATTTAGAATCAGGAACACCTACGTTTAAATCCTAATTATCAAACACTAGTTATGTATCCTTAGATGTATCATTCAATCTGTCTCAGCCTCAGTTTCTTTATGTATAAAAATGTCAGTAATAATGACTGGTCATAGTAGCATATGCCTATAAGCCCTGAGGTTGATGGATTGCTTTAGTTCAAGAGTTCTGAAATGCACTAGGGCTAAAAGCAATTGCATATAAGCACTAAATACAAATATGGTAAATAACTTTTATGTCCTCATTTTTATATTGTTGTTTTATTCTGTGCAAACCAAACTTAAAATGTGGAAGAGGGTCAAATTAGAAAATACGCTGATACTTCTGGAATACTGCTGACAGAGAGGCAGAAAAAATATGCATGGAGAAATAATAGTAGGGGGCAAAGTGGACAGTGTTTAGTCAAAAATGAGAAAGATCTGATTTCAAATGCCACCTTAGACATTTACTGTATGTATGATCCTGAGCAAGTCATTTAGTCTTTGTTTTAGTTTCCTTATGTGTAGAATGAAAATAATAATAGCAACTATCTCTGAAAGTTGTTGTGAGAATGTCAGTAATAATTACTGGTCGCAGTAGCATATGCTTATAATCCCTGAGGCTGCTGAATTGCTTGAGTTCAGAAATTCTAGAAAGAATGGTGCGAGAATAAAATGAAAAAAAATTTTTTTAATGTTTTGCAGACTTCAAAGCACTATATAAATGCTACTTCTTATCACTTTTCCAGGGCTAAGATTGACCAATGTAATTAATCTGAATTAAAGTTATTTAAGATATTTTCATTAATATTGTTTAATTTTTATGTATATTATTTTCCTAGTTCTGCTGTCTTTACTCTGCATCAGTTTATAAAAAACTTTAAATATTTATCTGATTTTTTTTTTATTCCTCATTTCCTGTTCAGGTTTTTGCTTCAATATATAATGTTATTGGTATAGGAAATTAGATTAAGTTGAACAGTTACTGCATCTATATTTGCAATAGGAACCTCAAAGGTGCTAATGGAGTTTCTATTTTAGATGTAATCCAGTGAGCACAATACAGCCATATTTGTGTCTGCAATGATGTCACAAATAGAACATTTAGAAAAAGCTCTAAATAATTTCTTGCATATTAACTCTGTTTCATAGAACAAAATATATATTATGGTTTTTAAAAGAGTAGAAAATTATGTTTTCTCAGTTCTTAGTTCTATGTTTATGAAAGATACAAGAAATAAGAAATATCATCTAATAGGTTATTATCATTGTTACCAAAAATTACCTATTCCAAATCTTTCATTTTAAAAATGAAGAAACTAAGGTCCAGAAATAAGTTATTCAAGTAATGTGTACCACAGTCAGACACAGCCCAAGTCATCTCTCTCCAAATACAATGTTTTTCTACCATTGTAGAAAATTTTACCATCTAGCTTAAAATAAACATACTTTTTATTCTCTTGTTCAGGTATTAGCATCCAGAAAAGTGCAACTATTTTATTTAGTGACATCAGAATGGCATTATTCCCCTAGTTCAAAACAAAGAAGGGAAAACATTTTCAATGGATGTGACTAATTCAGTATCAGGAAAGAATATTAAGGTAGGGGCACCTAGATGACACAATAGATAGAGCACTGGCCATTCAGGAGCATCTACATTCAAATGCTAGTCTGGTGACACTTAAGTCACTTAACCCCAACTACCTCTCAGAAAAAAGTGTTCAGATAGATATTATTGCTAATGCAAAGTTATACCTTAATCTAGAAAATGATGGAGACAAACAGATTAGAATGGATATGTACTTAAATGTTTCTATTTTTCTTTTTAACTAAAGAACATATTAATGTCAATAGCTATATTCCATCTTTTCATATTTGGTAGACTTAACTAAAAAGATTTATATCCAACAATAGTTTTTCTGGATATGAAATGATGTGGATTGTGGTCCCTTTAAAAAAACCTGTCATTTCACATTGATTTATTCCTTTCTGATTCCCAACCCCTCCTAGCTGATGCATTATCAACTGAGGAAGCCAGGACCTTTGATTCACAAATCCTGATCAAAAGCATCCCTTTGAATTCCAATAGAAGATCTGGGTTTGTCCCAGCTCCCATAGGATCTGAGCCAACTTGGGCTCTCCTAGCCCCCATTCTAATGATCTGCTCAGGTTTCCCAACCCCCACCAAGCAAACTCACTGGAACCCAGCGAGGAGCCAACTTGGGACTCTACCCACAGGCCCCTTTAGCTAAATCTCTCATTATAAAAGTGCCAACCTGGAGCCCTCTCTTTGCAGAGGATTGAAACATGCCAGCACCGTGCCTGGTACCCCCAAGGATTCTCTGCCCACTGGAATCCTGTTTCTGGTGTCCTCTTATCTCTACCTTCACCTATTTCCTTAACTATACTTTAACCTTACTTCCAAATCCCATAATAAACCTCTTTTATCAATCTAGGTTTTTGGATCAATTAATTAATTCAATAATTGCATAAATAGTTGTTTACCCCTACTACCTAAATGTTCTCTGTGCTGGATGCTAGACATATCTATCTATCTACATGTATCTCTCTCTCTCTCTCTCTCTCTCTCTCTCTCTCTCTCTCTTTCTCTCTCTCTCTCTCCATCTATCTACATGTATCTCTATCTATCTATCTATCATCTATCTATCCCTCCTCAAAAAAAAAAAAAAAAAAAACTCTCTTTGCCCTTAAAATTATACATTCCTCTTTAGGTTACAGTAAAAGAATATAGCTATTTTCCAAAAGTCAGGGAGACATGTCCCCTAGGACACTGAATTAAATTCCTTCTGATGAGGTCTAGATTTGGGGTACCTAAATGAAATTAGGGTTTAATTGAGGTCTAGTGGCACGTTTGGGGTACAAGGAGTCAAATAGAGCTCCATTCTTTCTTTCTTTTTAAAAAAAAGCTTTCTCCCAAAAGATTAGATATCATAATTGGGCCAAAAAAGGTCAGTGTACCTGAGTACCTGGGGTAGGTGTAGCTACTAGAAAGAATACTGGCAGATTTCCCTCTGAGTCACCTGTCTATCAGCTTGTTTTTGAATATGAAATCATTCTAAACACTCATTTGAAGATGGGATTCTACCATAAATAAAGGAGGTATGTTTGTGAGATAGGAAGAAAACTAAAGAGATAGTAGAGGTCATTTGAAGAGGTGAAGTGTAAGGAAGCACTGATTCTAATTAAACAGTGTAATCTATAGGAAAAAATTTCAAGTAAGACCTTGAAGGAACTGTAATCTATGGAAATATAAGCTAATTACTTAATCACTTGCATTTGTAAATCTTATTATTGGAAAAGAAATTACTGTACTGATTGAATTACAGATATTTATCTGCTAATAGTCCTGATTAACTGGTGATGCTAATCTGTCATTTTGAAAGCTAATATTAACGGCATCAATCTCACAGAACAATAAATGGTTTATATGAAGGAAAACTTTGCCTATTTAAAGTCCAGATGTGCAATGGGAATGTGGAATGTCTGATATTCTGGAAACAAAGTGGTTTCCTTTTGTCAAATTGAGTAGTTTTGTCCCAATTAACCTGTTGTCAGACAAAAAGCACTGCTTAGTCATGAACAAGCGCTGTCTTATGTTGCAAATAGCAATTTAGTTAGTGCTTTTAGTGTGAATAAGTCTAAGATTTAGTTGATAGTCAGAAAATTATTGACTTCAGATAACAGGTAAGCCAAAGAGAAGCTCTTCAAATCTTGTCCACAGGCTTCTTTACCAAAAGTACTACATGAAACACAGTGAAGGGAGGAATTTTTTTTTTTTAACAATTTACAAGATAGATTTATTTTCATTGTAGTTAAAGTTTTACTTTTCTTTGACTTTTTAACCAAAAAAAAAATATTCCCCTCTCTCCTCAGGCTTACTTATGAAAAAAGTAATGAAGTGAAAAAGTAGAAGGACTGGTACCTTAATTTCCTGTGTCTTGCAGAACAGATTAAAATAGGAATTGAAACTGTGGCAAACCCTGCCTAAGCTATGTTTCAAAGGAAAGTTGAATGTGAAAAAAAAAAAAAGCAATCAATAATCAGTATGAATTTAGCACAACTGCAGGAGTAATTGTCAGAGGAAAGACTGACATTAAAACACATAAAGTAGCTTTAAATATTCATCATCCTTTTCTATTTCCTCATGTTCTGAATTTTTTTGACATTCTCCACCTTTGTTTTTACATGGGGTCTCTAGTGTTTCAAGAAAGAGCAAATTGAAACTGGTCTTCTATTGTTTCAGAACTTCTGCCAATAAAGTGAGTTCCTTTGGTGATATTCAAGATATTAAAAGACAAAACAGCATATGAAACATTGACTGAACTACACGAATTCTTAGGATATCACCAAAAGTTTATCATATATAAAATCAAAAGGTTGTAGATAATAGAGACAGATCTCATAGATAGATCATCTAGTTGTTTCTCTATTTTATGGGTAAGAAAATTAAAGCCCAGAGATGAAATGACTTACTCTATATCATATAAAATGTTAGTTTCAGAGGCAGAATTAAAATCCATATGACTTGATTCCTATTTCAGTGTTCTTTTACTTTGTTGCTATGAATTAATGGATAACAGAACTCTAAAATGTATAGCACAATAATTTTAGGCATACATAGAGAAAATGAAAAGAAGCAAGAATGTATAACAAAAATGGACATTTTCATCCTGCCTCTTCTGGGTTGCTAATTGAAGTTCTAGTGCAATTATTGTAATCTTGGAGCTAATAGTCATGAACAGGCTAGTATATTCATCAATATCAATCAAGAGACAGATATATCCTAGAGAACTATTGCTACACTGGATAGCTTACTATAGGTCTGATTCATCAAAGAGTTGAAATAACCATGAAGATATGGGTTATCTCAAAAAAGAGCTATAGCTCCTTCCCACTAAAGAAGAGGGTATATTTGTGGGTCAATTATGTTGGGATGATTTTAAAAAAAAATTTGGAGGTGAAAAAGGAAGTACCCAGGGAGAAGGGGAGAAAGGAAGGTAAAGTGCTGCAAATTTACTCACATAAAGAAGGCACAAAAGGAAGAGTATGTGGGAAAATGGGGAAGAGATTCTGGAAATGCTTGAACTTCACTTTCATTTTAATTAATCCAAAGAGGGAAGAACATACACACACACACACACACACACACACACACACACACACACACTTAGTTGGGCATAAAAATGTATCTTACCCAATGGGAAGCTAGAAATGGAAGGGATAAGAGGAGAGATCCCAATGGGAAGCTAGAAATGGAAGGGATAAGAGGAGAGATGATGAGGAAGAGTGCATATTGAGAGAGGCAGTAGTCAAAAGCAAAATAGATTTTTGAGAAGGAGGATAATGAAAGACAGAGAGAGAGAGAGAGAGAGAGAGAGAGAGAGAGAAAGAAAGAGAGAGAGAGAGAAAGAGAGAGAGAGAGAGAGAAAGAAAGAGAGAGAGAGAGAGAAGAAAATGAGAAGCAAATCAAAATGAGTTGGAGAAAAATGCACAGTTAATGAACACAAATATGAATGTGAATGGGATAAGCTGATCCATAAAATGGAAGTCAATATCACAATGGATTGAAAACCAGAATCCAAATAACATGTTATGTACAAGAGACACACCTGAAATAGAAAGACACATACAAAGTTAAAATAGAGGACTGAAACAGAATCTATTATGCTTTAGCTGGAATAAAAAAAGACAGATGTAGCAATCATGATCTCAGTCAAGTCAAAAGCAAAAATAGATTTAATTAAAGGAGATAATGAAGGAAACTATGTTTTACTTAAAGGTATCATAGACAATGAAGCAATATGAAAAAAAAAAACAACTTTAAAGAAAATTTCCTTGATAAAGACAATATCTATAGAGTTACCACTTTGTAGCAAAGCATGGTACATAGAATTCTGGACTTGGAATCAGGAAGGCCTGTCTCTGAAATTCACTAGTTTGCAAATCAGTTAACCTCTTTAAATCTTAGTTTCTTCATTGGTGAATTAGATTACATTACTAGGAAAACTACCACACATCATTAGAATGTTTTAACAAGATAATATATACAAAGAATTCTGTAAACTTTAAAGGATTATATAAATATTGTTTATTAATATTTTATGGCCATGTTCACATCTAACACATCAATGGACATTTAACAAGTTATATATTATAACAAAGTCTAAGAAATATCCTATGAAATGTAGCCTGAAATACTTCACAAAATAATGACATTTATAGTCCTCCTGAATCCTGTATATATATATATATTTATATATACATATGTGTATATGTAAAGGTGGTTTTACACATATGTAAAATATATAGTTATATCTCTACCCACATAAACATATATATGCATGTATTTTTGTATATGTATATTTCACAATTATACAATATTCTTATTTCAAATATATTGTTTCCTCTTCATTTTCCCTAACCCTTTGCTTTATTTTTTGTGTTGGTTTGTTTCTGTAGGTAAGACTCTAGTATAATCAAGCAAAAAGATTCTTCACAATATTAGGGAATCTCAAAGTTGGAAGGAAATTCAGGAATCATCTAGTCTATCTGTACCTGAACAAGAATCCTCTCTACACCATCCTCAGGAAGTTTGTATTTTTAGGAATACGATATTCATAGACACTCTTTTCTTCTTTTGTAATGCTTTGGAAGTTTGTATTTGCATTGACTTTAATCTGGTTCTCTAAAGCACTTAGTCTGTTGTTCCTAGCTTTGCTGCCCATCCCCTAGACCTGAACAAATCAAAGTACATTCAATTCCTTTTCTATATTACAAATATGTGAAGACAGTTATCAGGTATTCATCCCTAAATCTTCTCTTCTCCAAGATAACACACTCAGTTTTTTCAATAATTTTCATATTTTATGGTTTCTAGTGCTCTAACCATCTTGATCATTTTTCTCTGAACACATATATTTTTTTCTTCTTAAGTTAATTACTATACTACTATACTATACTACTAATAACTAAATTCTTCTTAAACATGTTATTCACAACTGAATACAACATTCTATTTATAATTTGATTAGGAGAGAGTGCAAGATTATCATGTCTGTCTTTGTGGACTCTGTGCTATCACAAGTAAAGCCTAAGATCACATCAGTGTTTTTGACTGCCTTATCAAAACATATTTTAATGAAGATTGAACTTAGAGTTTGCTATATTCATCAGATCTTTTTTCCAGTGCTGTCTTCATCATACTTCCCAGTCTTGTATTTATACAAATACTTATTTTGAATCCAAACACAGAATTTTATACTTATCACTATTAAGTGAAACTAATTAATTTCATCAATGATTGATTACTCAACAAGACAATGATTTAACCCTGTGTCCTTAGAGATCATGTCAGATTTTGTTAGAGATTATGATAGCTATGGTCTTCCTGACCAAGTAGAAAGCCTACAACTATAGTCCCAGTGATGACTTATGTTTATTGCTCAAGGACTAGACCATTTACTTTTGAATAGTCTTATCACCAAAGACCTAGCCACTGAAAGATGGATTTTTGTGAACACCACAGCTCATGGAAATCATATTCTAAATCATAGTAGGGGATGTTGTAGAAGGCCAGAACTCTGGGGAAGTATACTTGAAAGAAGGTGTTAACTCAGTGGAATTGATGAGATGATGGTTCTCTAGTTCACATATATACTTAGTATTTAGTATGTTGATGTAATAGTTCTCTAGTTCACACATATTCAGTATGCTGTAATGATGTAATTGTACTAAGGTATACAAGGCCTGACAAGGACTGGAAATGAGGCATTCCATCTTTGACCAGCCTTGTGATGGCTGTCCTGCCTTTTGCACTCCTCCACTGAGACCAAGGCCATTCCAGAAGTCCTCCAGAAAACTAACCTGAACATTACATTTTGGTGCCCAAATGTAGGGCATAAGGACCTACACTCAGCAGTTTGATGTGATTGTAAGTTGAGTAGAGAAGGCCCTATGACCATGAAATAGGGTGTGTAAACTAGTCACTTTTGTTTTTCAACTAAAATGGGGCAAATACTAAGAAAAGAGCCTTCTTCACCCGAGGAAAGTGTGTAGCAAGCATAGTTAGGTTAATAAAGGAGCAAGGTTTGTTGGTAACTTAGGAGCAGATCATTGGACTCTTAGATACATTAGAATACATGTCTCCTTGGGTCTCTAAAAAAGAAAAATTAGAGCCAGATAAGTGGAAACTAGTGGAAGAGCAATTAATTGAATATTACAATGATAATTGTCCTGATTCAATTCCTGAGAAAATATTCTATAAATATAACATAATATAATTGTCTATAAGGAATTTCATAAGTTCTAAAATAAGGAAAAAAGAGAAAGAGTAGGAGGGAGATGGTACTGACAAAGCAGCTGAAAAGCATGAAGAATTGAGCAAGAAAGGAATTAAGAATAGTGCTGATGAAATTAATCAATGTGGTGCTTCTTAATCAGCACCACCCATGTAGCAACTTTGTCCACCCCCTATGACATGATTACAAAAGACATTAATTAAGGCTAATAAAAGACAGGATACATCTGATTTAAGAATAAAAGCATACTCTGATTGAAGAGTTTGACTCTTCAGATCAAGAAAGAAGAAGATCCACTCTTTTTAATTTGAAAATTATCAAAGATCTGAAAAAGGCTTATGCTCTTTATGGGTCTACATCATCTTATGTTAAGAAGTTATTAGAGAATTTAGTTTTTGAAGTTTTGACCCATAATGAATGGAAATCTACAACAAGGACATGTTTAGAACCTGGACAAAACTTGTTGTGGCTTTCTGAGTATAATGAACTCTGTAGAATACAAGCCCAATGAAATTGGTAAACTAGAGTTAATATACCAGTCACCTTTGATCAATTAGCAGGTGTAAATTTTAATGCAGATGCTTTAGCACAGATTAATTACCCTATAGCAGCATATGAGCAAATTGCTGCTGCTGCTGCTATCAAAGCATGGGGCACCCTCCCAGGAAGATAAGATAAAGGGGAAGCTTTCACAAAAATAGCGCAAACTCCAAATAAACCCTTTGCTGATTTTGTGGAATGTCTGTAGACAGGTGTCATACAAATTATTCGTGAAAATATAGCAACAGAAATTATGATAATACAACTTGTTAAGGAAAATACTAATAAGGTTTGTAGAGTAGATTTCATTTTCCAGTTAGTTGGATCTCCCTTTTAAGCTTGTCCAAAAAGATCAGATTCAATTTGTTATGCCACAGTTCTCAGTTTCCATAATTATTCGGACCCAGCTCCAGGGCCCCAAGCAAAAAAAAAAAACTTGGGGCATGATGGCAGCCAATGTTACACCAAGAGAGTCTTTACAAGGTCAGTACTCCAACATGGTCAATCAGCTGAGAAACAACCTGATGGGAGAAAGGGATTACAATTGGGGAGAATAGAGTTGTATACAGCTAGGACTACTGAGATATCCCCTGGAGAGGTGAAATGTGTCTCTGTTCGGCCTATAGATTCTTTGCCTCCAGGCACAGTAAGCTTGACCATATCATCTCCTGAGAGTGGTTACAAAACACTGTTCATCCATGTACTGATTTGGGAAACTGAGGAATGTGTAGCTAATATGTCAGTCACTACTACAGGTAGACAATGTGTGACTTATCACCCAGGAGAAGTAGTAGCATTAGATTTACTGATACATACTCCTAATAGGCAACTTGGTGATATTTGCCCAGATTTTTACTCCCAACAACAGAAACCAGGAATATTCTAGATTGCAGTTGTTACAGCTGATCATCCTATGCTCACTATCTATGAAAATGAAACACCACTGTAAGGATTGGTAGACATGGGTACATATCATACAGTCATTAGAGGTGCCAATTGACCCAGTCATTGGCCAAAGATTACAGTAGACACCCATATGTTTGGCATAGGAAGATCAATAGCAGCTGAAGTTAGTGCTATTTGATGGTAATTTGAGATGGCTATTTGAAGGTAAAACAGAAGTTTTTACTCCTTTTATAGTAGAAAAAATCCCTATCAATTTATGGGGAAGAGACATCTTACAACAGTTAGGATTACAATTGAGTACTTTGGCTTTTTAGGCAAAGCTGCTATTGAAGGCCAGCCTGCCTGCATACTCACCTGTTCTCATTCAGTGGAAAACTGTTATGCCAGTATGGATAGAACAGTGGACCTTAGCTAGTGATAAAATTTAGGCCTTATTAAATATAGTACAGGAGCAACTTGACCAAAGACACTTACAACCTTCTTTAAGTCCTTGGAATTCCCCTATATTTGTTGTAAAAAAGAAATCTGGAAAATGGAAGATGTTGACTGATTTATGAAAAGTAAATGAACAGATGGAAACTATGGGAATTCTTCAGCCTGCACTTCCACTTCCTATTCAATTGCCTAGAAAATGGCTTCTTTGGGTTATAGACATTAAGGGTTGTTTTTATTCTATCCCTCTGCATAAGGAGGATATGAAAAGATTTGCCTTTTCAATACCCAGCATTAATTTAGCTGAGCCTTAAAAAACATATGAATAGATAGTTTTGACATAGGGAATGAAAAATAGCCCAATTATGTGTCAAATGTATGTTGCTGCTGCTCTTACTCCAATAAGAAAAGCATTTCCAAAAGTTATGTTGTTACATTACATGAATGATATCTTGGGGTGTGCAGCTGAGGAGCAAATGTTAGAAGCATGTCTACAAAAGACCATAGAAAAACTAAGTAACTACAAATTGCATATAGCTCCAGAAAAAATTCAAAGACATGGTCCTTTTCAATATTTAGGATATTAAGTATATCCTAAGGCACTTATAGTACAAAAACTTTCTTTAAGAATAGAGAAACTGAACACCTTAAATAACTTTCAGAAATTGATAGAAGATATACAATGGATGTATCCAGTGTTAGGTTTAACTACCTATCAATTGCAACCGTTATATGACATTTTAAGGAGACACATTGCTTTAAACTCACCATGCCAGCTTACAAAAGATACTCAAGAGGCTTAGAGAGAAGTTGAACTGGCTTTATCCATTGTGGTTGAAAGAGTTACTCAAAAACCCTTGGAAATATCAGTTTTGCTACACAAGAGGCGCCCACAGCAGTTTTTCATCAAGGACACAGTGTGATAGAATGGGTGAACCTCCCAGCACAAACAGAACAAAGCCTTACTCCTTATCCAGTGCTTGTGGCTAGAATCTTATTAAAGGCTATTAAGAGAGTAATACAATTATTTTGGATAAGATTTGACAACATACACACCTTTTATACCAATGCACAAATTAATGTATTCTGTGAAACCATCCCAGAGTGGCAAATTTTATTGGCCACAGCTTCAAATTTTACGTATGTGAATCCATTAAAGATAACTCAGCTATTACATAATTGGTGATGGGCTTTTGAAGAAAATGTTTCTAGGGTTCCTTTTAAAGGACCAACTAGCTTTACAGATGCATCCAAACATAACATTTGTGCTGTATCCTCTCATGACTTAACTATAAAGAGAGTAGTAAGAATTCCTTTTCAGTACACTCAACAGAATGAATTGTATGTAATCATGTTAGCTCTTATTTATTATCCAAGAGACATAAATATAATGTCTGATTCAGCCTATTCAGTAAGTGTGGTACAAAGAATTGTCACAACTCAAATAAAATTTGGAGCTTCAAATATATATCAGCTCTTTAGGGAACTTCAAGAGCAAGCTAGAAAGCATCCAGGTAAGATTTATACCTTGCATGTCCACTCTCATAGGGACTTCCAGGTCCTATTTTTTTTAATGGAAATTCAAAGGCAGATAGCTTTCTAACCATGTTAACTAATACTCCTTTATTTCAGGTGGTTCAAGAATCTCATTCTAAGTATCATCAGGCTGCTCGAGCTTCAATTTTGCAATTTGGAATAATAGAAGAGGAAGCTAGGAGCATAGTACAAGGCTGTACAGCTTGCCTTCCTTTCCACACTCCTATGCTCCCTCTAGGGAAGAACCCTCATGGTTTGAGATCCAATGAAATATGGCAAATGGATGTGACCTATTATAAATCTTTTGGTTGTCTGTCTTTTATCCATGTTGTAGTAGATACATTTTCAGGATTTACTTTTGCAATGCCAGCAGCAAAAGAGACAGTTAGAGTAGTCACTGAATTCCTTATACAATCTTTTGTAAGTATGGGCATGCCACAAGCAATGAAAACAGAAAATGGATCTGCATATACTTCTAAACATTTTGCATACTTTTGTGCACAGTATCAGATTTTACACACCACTGACATATCTTTTAATCCCCAAGGACAGGCAATAGTAGAGAGAAGAAAGAGAGACATCAAGACATTCCTCAAAAAATAAAAGAAAGGGGGAGCCACAGGTAACCTTAGAGAACTTCTAAATTTAGTTCTTTATACTATTAATTTTTTGATTTTTGATAAAGATGCACTGGCTCTGGTAGACAGGGCAGTGTCCAGTGTGAACAGTTCCACTATCTTTAGATAATCACCAGGTGATGTGGAGAAATCTAGAAAGTGGTGAATGGAAGGGACCAGATAGAATAATTGCTTGGGGGAGAGGGTTTGCTTGTATCTCTACAGATGGAGAAGGAATCAGGTGGGTGCCAATGAGCCTTGTCCACCAGGGAGAGACAGAAAAGAAGACCCAAGAAACATCAGAAGGTTCCATCTCTGACCAAGTGTGCCACTGAAAAAGCATGACAATGAACAACAAAGGTTGCTGATGAGTCTGTTACAGGAATTCAAAATCTGCAAGGAATCATTGGATTCCCTGACACATGAAGTAAGGGACAATAGATTGGTTTTGGACTATCTCTTGGCTGCTGAAGGAGGTGTATGTGTTATTGTTATTTATATATTCTCTTTCTAGGACTTACAGGTATGTATAATTCCTCATGTTGATTCGTGTTGTTTGTTACATCACTACTAGCCTGAGTTATATTACTATGTGCTTGGGTAATACCTCTCATGCTGATGGATTTATTATATGCCTGTTTGGAGTAAGACTTTTCTTGTCCAGAGGACAACCTTCTAACAATATCTGGTTTGGTGTTCAGACCTCCCTGAGAAATCAGGGAGGGTATGATCACCTCCTTTGTTGGCGTTTTTACCTCTTTTTCTGAGAAGTCAGGAAGAGTGTGACCACTTGTGTTCTAAAACAAAAGAAAGTGGGAGATGTAGAAGGGCAGAATTCTGGAGAAGTATACTTGAAACAAGATGTTAACTCAGTGGAATTGATGAGATGATGGCTCTAGTTCACAAATATACTTAGTACTTAGTATGGTGATGTAATGGTTCTCTAGTTCACACATATTCAGTATGTTGTAATGATGTAATTGTATTAAGGTATATAAGGGCTGAGAAGGACTGGAAATGAGCCATTCCATTTTTGACCATCCTTATATTGGCTGTCTTGCCTTCTGTACTCCACTGAGACCAAGGCCATTTCAGATATCCTCCAGAAAGCTAGTCCAAACATTACAGGATATGATCTATATTAGTAGGGATCCAATGAAATAATGAATTCTTGTAGCACTGAGTTAAAAATCACATCCTGTTTAATTTGACTTATTTTAGCCTCCTGACATCATTTTAATCATCATAAAATGTTAGTAAGAAACCTCCTGTTGGTACTTGTATAATTGTTGAATAGTAGAAAACATACTGTTGGTTTTCTCTAGTAAGCAAATATGTGTGATCTGAATTAGACAGATCTTAGGTTGATTCCAAAAGCAACATAGAGGTATAGATAGAAAAGGAGTTTTTAACATGGTGTCTTTAAATTTAAAATAAAAAAGTATTACGATAATTGTATTTTCATATAATTGGTTTCTCTTTTAATTATCTTAATTTTATTGTATTCATTTAAAAATATTTTTTCTGAGAAGGTATCCATAGACTTTTTCAGACTTCCAGAACGGTCAAAAAATGGTAAAATCCAAGACAAAAATACAGTCTACACATTGCTAGGACATTTACATGTCTTTTAAGCTGTTAGAATTTTGTTACCCAAAGAGAATAAGTTCTTTTAATAAATTTCATTATTTTTAAAATGTATCAAAGTGTTATTCTTATTGAACTAATATTTAGAAATTATTTTAATACAGAGCTTGTTAATTGATATAAATTCATAGTATTCATCAACATAAATAATGTGCTATTTTTTCTCATAAGCTTACTGTTTAATTTTCAAGAATTTTGAAGAAAAATGTCAAATACTCTGACATATAAATATTAGTGAAAATCCTGGGAAATAAAGCAATTTAAAATTAGCCTATTTTAAACTAACTTGTTTTTGAGATAACAAACTAAGGCTAATCAAGGTTAATAATAGTTAAGGAAATAAAATAAAGGCCAAGATCACATAGATAGTAAGTAGTAGAGTCAAAATTTGAATTCACATTTCATAATTTCAAATCTATTACTCTTTCCACTTTTCCACACTGCTCCTTCCAAGGGTAGCAGTTATATAATTATTTCAATTAATAAAAATGACACCCCTTTGCAATTAAGTAATACAAAATTGCATTAAGTGATGCTACCTCTTTGTTTGATAAGCTGATGGAGTCATGGAATTTTAAGATTTGAAGGAGACCAATTCAATTTCACAGATAAGTAAAGAAATCACAGAGAAGCTGAATGATTTATTTAGGACTATCCAGTGAGTTAATAGGAGATAGAATCATGATTAGAACATAGATCTCTATTTATTAATCTTTAATACCCTATATGGAGGATAATAATGAAGATGACATTAATTTTACTAATAAATGATGATGTTAATGTTACTAATGAATGTCATCTGGGAATAAGGTCTGAATAAAATGGTATGATAGCCAATAGTCAAAGGGCTTTTGGTGATTAACTCTATCCACAGGCAGGTAAATTTTAAATGTGGCAATAATATAATCTGTTAATAAGTTATTATATGAATGGTGTTATTTTCACATGCCATCCTTGGAATAAACCAGGCATAAGCACAGACACAGTATTAAATGGTTGTTTTATAATATTTTTGGTCTTTTGAATTCTGATCCAGAACTTTTGTTAACAAGTTTTTAGGGGTATGTAGTTATATGCAAGAAGGAGTAGGAAAATGGTTTTAAAAAAAAGTGTGTGTGTGTTGGGGATGGGTTTGGATGGGGGAGGGAGCGAGGTAACCAGTCAGTCAGTGTATGTTTAACACTCAGAATTCAGGATCCTAAGGGAATCAACCAATTATCCACAGTCTGGTCTAACTTCCTAGCTGTAAAGAAGTGACTACCTAAGTCTACCTAAAATACCAAATGCAGTCTGCTGGCTCCTGGCTGAAATAAACCCCATCCCTTTCTGTTATGGTTTCTTAGTTGAATGTGGTATCTGAGTATAACTACAGGTTTATAGTTTCCATACTCTAAACACAGTATGGTCTGTAAGACTTCTTGCTCTGGTTATAGATTTCAATGTTTGAATGGCAACCTAATCAGCCACTGGTCTACATACTGCAAACAGTGTGGTTCAAAGTACATTTTCCTTACTGAAAATGGAAAAACACAGGTTATACTGCGCTCTAAAATCTTGTACAGATAAGCATAGATACATTTTATGGTGTAGGCTAACTTTAACTTTCAATAAAATGCTTTTAAAATGAATACCCACTAAAATACCTCTTGGTGGTATAATTTGAAAAATGACTCACTGAACACACCATAGCCTTCCACACACTCTTACTCAGCCCCCCTTGCAAAACCAATGCAACAAAAAGCACTTTTTTATATTCCTAAATTAAGTCACCTGAAAATGAATAATGTTGAAAATATATTTTTGATAGAATTAAGGAGAAGCCAAAGCAGTACCACCTCTAACAAAGAGCCGCCTCAGAAAAATATAACCAATTGCTATTATATATATATACATATATGTATATATATATATATATATATATATAGAGAGAGAGAGAGAGAGAGAGAGAGAGAAAAGAGAGAGAGAGAGAGACTGGTAAAGGAAATAAGTGAAAGTTTATCCTCCACTTCCATGTTTAGTCTTCTATTTAAAATCTTAACTATCAAGAAAGATGTGTGCTAGACTCAGCTTCAGGAAAGAAAGGAAAAAAACAAAGGAAGAAAGAAAGAAAGAAAGAAAGAAAGAAAGAAAGAAAGAAAGAAAGAAAGAAAGAAAGAAAGAAAGAAAGAAAGAAAGAAAGAAAGAAGGAAAGGAAGGAAGGACATTTTGACATGTGTGAGAACTCTGAGGATGAATTTTAACTTTTGTAAGTAATAAATAAAATATTGTAATTATATATATATATGTGTGTGTGTGTGTGTGTGTGTGTGTGTGTGTGTGTTTTAGGGTTTTTAAAGAACATTCTTTAGTAAAGTTTCATTAGGTGAAATACCTGTTAACAGATTACCATAACAAAAATAAATTTAAGATCTACCTCCCCCTCCAAAACCATAATAAAATGACAATCTTATAAATGCATGTTGAGCACTTCATAGCAATAGAATGATAAAAGTTAAAGTTATAGGATCATAATATCTGCTACTATTACATCTTCGGTACCCATACATGTCATTAGTCAAGATTGGGAGGCCCTCAAAGGAAACATCAAGGCCGAAATCAAGAAATACTATTGATTTGGAAAATGATGCTCTTCTCTCTGAGTTAGCACAGAATGAGATTTCCAACATGATGTAGAGGGGCCCTGAACTCCCACAGAGAAGCGAGGTTTTGAATTAAATCAAGTCCTGACCACATAAAGTCAGGAAAGATCCTTTGGCACTTTCCACACAATGGAATGCCTTTACAACCATGGATAAATTATTAATACAACTATTACTTAAATTACTTAAGTCTTGAACTCTAGTTTATTTTATGATTTCAGCTGCACATTTCTTACATTCATCTTACACTTTCAGACTGGTTTTGAATTGCCTTAGCTTAAGTCATGGTTTCTTTTGGACCTTCTCATTTCATGTAGCTCTATAATACCCACTCAAGATTTTAACCAATCGAACAATTCCATCTTTATTAATATCTTATACTATTTATTTCTTGGATTCACTTTCACTTGAATTCACTGGACATTTAATGAAGGAAGACTTTTTCCTCTTTTTCATCAGCAACAATTTTATGATAAGGGGGAGATACTTCAGTGGAACTGTTTCAAATATTCTCACACAAGACAAATATGAACAGACATAAAAGCAGACAATTTGGAACAGATCCACTTGTATGTGAATGTCATTTTTCAGTCATATCTTTTTTTTTTTAATTTAATAGCCTTTTATTTACAGGATTTATACATGGGTAACTTTACAGCATTAACAATTGCCAAACCTCTTGTTCCAATTTTTCACCTCTTATCCCCCCCCCCCAGATGTCAGGATGACCAGTAGATGTTAAATATATTAAAATATAACTTAGATACACAGTAAGTATACATGACCAAAACATTATTTTGCTGTACAAAAAGAATCAGACTCTGAATTATTGTACAATTAGCTTGTGAAGGAAATCAAAAATGCATGTGTGCATAAATATAGGGATTGGGAATTTAATGTAATGGTTTTTAGTCATCTCCCAGAGTTATTTTTCTGGGCATAGCCAGCTCAGTTCATTACTGCTCCATTAGAAATGATTTGGTTGATCTCGTTGCTGAGGATGGCCTGATCCATCAGAACTGGTCATCATCTAGTATTGTTGTTGAAGTATATAATGATCTCCTGGTCCTGCTCATTTCACTCAGCATCAGTTCGTGTAAGTCTCTCCAGGCCTTTCTGAAATCATCCTGTTGGTCATTTCTTACAGAACAGTAATATTCCATAATTTTCATATACCACAATTTATTCAGCCATTCTCCAACTGATGGACATCCATTCAGTTTCCAGTTTCTAGCCACTACAAAAGGGCTGCCACAAACATTCGTGCACATACAGGTCCCTTTCCCTTCTTTATAATCTCTTTGGGATATAATCCCAGTAGTAACACTGCTGGATCAAAGGGTATGCACAGTTTGATAACTTTTTGAGCATAGTTCCAAACTACTCTCCAAAATGGTTGGACCTGCTTCACAACTCCACCAACAATGCATCAATGTCCCAGTTTTCCCACATCCCCTCCAACAATCATCATTATTTTTCCTGTCATCTTAGCCAATCTGACAGGTGTGTAGTGGTATCTTAGAGTTGTCTTAATTTGCATTTCTCTGATTAATAATGACTTGGAGCATCTTTTCATATGACTAGAAATAGTTTCAATTTCTTCATCTGAGAATTGTCTGTTCATATCCTTTGACCATTTTTCAATAGGAGAATGGCTTGATTTTTTATAAATTAGAGTTAAATCTCTATATATTTTCAGTCATATCTAAATCTTAGTGACTCTATTTGGGATCCAGATACTGGAATGATTTTCCATTTCCTTCCTCAGACCATTTTACAAATAAGGAAACTGAGGCAAATAGGGTTGTGACATCCAGAGTCACACAGTAGTTAGTGTCAGAGATCGAATTTGAACTCACCAAGAAAAGTCCTCCTGACCCCAGACTCAGCAATCTGTCCACTGAGCCATCTACTTGTTGTATGTGTGTGTGCTTGATTAAATCCTTTTTAAAAATCTAAAAGCAACTCTTAGATCTTCATCCTGTTTCCAATTTGGTGAAATAATTTTATAGAGAGCCTATTCTTAATCACAATAAATCATTTTTCTTATTATTTGACCATGTTCCTACAGAAAGGATCTCTCTCTGGCCAGAATGAAATTTCAAGTCAGCAACCAGAATCCTCCCTCTTTTCCTTAGGAGTATTTTTTTTAAGTTCCTTGTTTTTCCCATATTTGAAATATACAGAGAATTGTCTAATTCACAGTGATAATAAAAATGAATTCATTAACATTGATAACAAACAATAGTTCACTTTTCTTTGCCCAAAGGGCGATCAAACTATGCATATTCTTTGATCCAGCAGTGTCTTCTGGGTCTGTATCCCAAAGAGATCATAAAAAAGGGAAAAGGACCCACATGTGCAAAAATGTTTGTAGCAGCCCTTTTTGTACTGGCAAGAAACTGAAAACTTAGTGGATGCCCAGTTAGTGATTTGGCTGAATAAGTTATATGAATGTTATTGAATATTATTGTTCTATAAGAAATGATAAGTAGCATGATTTTGGAAATCATGATTTGATTTCCATGAATTGATATCAAGTGTGAAGCAAATAGATCCAAGAAAACATTGTACACAGCAACAAGTTTATGTGATGATCAGTTATGATGAACGTGGCTCTTTATAACATTAAGTTGATTCAGGCCAATTCCAATAGACTTGTGATAGAGATATATACAACCAGAAAGAGGACTGTTGGGGACTGAATATGGATTACGATATAATTTTTTCACCTTTTCTGTTGTTATTTGCTTGCTTTGTTTTCTTTCTCACTCCCGCCACCCCGTACTGATTTTTCTTGTGCAGCATGATAAATGTAGAAATATCTTTGGAAGAATTGTACATGCTTAACATATATTGAATTACTTGCTGCCTAGGGAAGGGAGTAGGGGAAGGGGAGAAGAAAAATTTGGAATACAAAGTTTTGCAAGGATGAATGTCAAAAACTATCTTTACATATGTTTTGAAAAGTAAAAGCTATTATTACAAGAAAACAATAGTTCGCTTTTTTATATAGAGCTCTTTAGTTCAATGAAAGCAATGTGGATTTATTGTTTGATTTAGAGTAAGAAGACAGTCTTACCTTTGATATTCACTACATGTATGACCATGAACAAATCAATTCACCTCCTGGGAATTATCTGGTAAGTGATATATAGAGGAGTTCCAATCTGCATTAAGGCTGTATGATTAGCCTTGATTTTAGCCTTGATCTCACCAAGAGGATCATAGGTTTTAGACTAAATGGGAGCAAGTCCTTAGAGCAATAGTATAGTTTCAAAAGAATTCTGTTTGTATAAGCTATGGAAACATGGAAACACATAATTTTCTACAAATTACCAAGTCAGTTAAAACTGTATATATTTGAAAGTTTGGAATAAGTATGGAGTTTAACTAACACACAACTATCCCCATTACACACACAAATGAACTGCTTCCAGAAAGTTGAGTAGAAAAGGAGAAAGACCTTGGATCTGACTTTGACCTAAATCTCTTCCTCTATCCCCTTCCCAGGGTGGTGGTAATGGGAGGCCAGAGGAATTATCTGTGCAGTAGGTGTTAAAATTTTATCTTGTTATGTTCCCTGACCACTTCATCAATTAATATATTAAGTAGGCATGTAAGTCAGTATTAAGATAATAATAAATAGAAAGTAGGAATTAAGAGTATAAAGGGGAACACAGAAGGTACTTGCAAAAAATTGCCCAGAGGCAATATGCTAAATTAGAAGCCAGTTAGGTCCCAATAGCAGCCTCTCAGTCTGAAAACTTCAGATTATCTCCATACATGTACAGAAAAATCAGAGTAATGTTATATTAATTAAGGAACCTTAAACAGGCACTGATGATCTTGAGATGATATAGTTTACTAATGAGCTAAATTTATTTGCAAAAATTAGAAGTAGGCTATTCCCCACTCCCAAGAACCTGTTAAGAATGGGACCCTATAACAAAGAATTGGAAAATGAGTAGATGTCCATCAATTGGGGAATGGCTGAATAAGCTGTGTTATAAGAAGGTAATTATTGTTCCATAAAAAATGATGAACAAGCTGATTTTAGAAAAGCCTGGAATTGAGTGAAACAAGCAGAAACAGGAATACATTGTACACAGTAAAACAACAAGATTGAGAGATGATTGACTGTGAAAGACTTGGTTCTTCTTGGTGGTACAGTGATTCAAGGCAATCCCAATATATTTGGATAGAAAGTGTCATCTGCAACCAGAAAGAAAATTATGGAGATTGAATGTAAATCAACACATGGTATGTTCACTTTTTGTTTTTTTTTCTCTCTCTCTCTTGTGGTATTTCTCTTTATACATGTGTATAAATGTATAACCAGAAAAAAAATTAATAAAAAAATAAGACCCTTAGAATCTGCCTCTTATGCACTCCTGATATGCATGTACACCTCATGGCTCTGTCATGTACCCTTGCTGCCCAAGTGCTCCCAATTCCCATCACAATTAAGTGACTTTGTGTGTTTCTCTTAGCCCATTCTCAGATTCCCTGCTGTCTGCCTCTGTTCTCTTTACGTCTTATTAAAGTGCAATCGATGCATTAAACCCTAGAGTTCTGCTAGTGTGATCTGTCTCAAAGTATCCAAAGAACTAGGCTCATTGGCCTTGACCAAACTGAGGACACCATGTGGTCTCCTTCCTTAGATAGAAACCATGATACCCAGACTTATATTAATTTGTTCATAGCCATACTTATTTCAGAGAATCTACTTGTAGAAAGCAAGGGGAAAAAAAAGTAGAAACTTCTTTCCTCCTCTATTTCCTCTAGGGATCTCACCTCATGATGTTTTCACTCATTTTTATTCATGTCCATCATTTTGTGACTCCATTTGGAGTTTTCTTGGCAAAGACAATGGAGTGATTTGCCATTTCCTTCTTTAACTCATTTTACAGATGAGCAAACTAATATAAACAAGATTAAGTACCTTGCTCAGAGACACACAGCTAGTATTGGAACTCAGGAATATGAGTCATCCTGACTCTAGGCCCAGTCCTTTATCCACTACACCACCTACCTGCCCCTCTCCCCTTATAGTTGAGTCTTAAAAGAAAACAGTAAAAATCACAGATTTTCTGTGTACTTGTTCTTTAGATTACAAAGAACCTTTAAATTTAAATTTAATAAAATTCTAATGAGGTTAGTAGAATATTACTATTCTCATTCAATAGGTGAAAACAAACACAATAAAATTCACTGAGGCTCAAGAAATTAATTTTTTTAAATAAATAGCTAAAATCTAGGATTTGTACCGAAGTCTACTGATTCCAAACCTAGTTCTCCTTCCACTGGATGACAACTCTACTCCTCTTTCCTAAAAAAATAAAATCTTACATTTATAATGTGCTTTCTGCTTACAGAGAACACATACATTTTCTCATTTGATCCTTACGATAACCCCATGAGATAAGAAGTCCACATGTGATTTACAGATGAGGAGAAAAAGACTGAGAGTTATGAATGGTTACATAGCTTGCAGATGGTGAATGGAATCTATTTTTAAAGTCCAGATTTTTTTTTTTCAGTATACTTTACTACCTCTTGAAGATAAGGTTAGTTCTTTATCAAGATAAACAGGATAGCAACATCTAGAGACAAAGATCTGAAAGCATGAAGAATTATTTCACATAAAAGTATTTTTGGCCTAAATTGTATCAATATAGGATTGTTAAATAAAAGTGACATTGGAGCTTTACCAGGCAGCATGATGACACTGTGTGTAAAATGCTGAACTTGATGTCAAGATCTTTTCTTTTTTATTATAGTATTATCTTTTTCTAAATACATGCAAAAATAGTTTTCAGCATTCACCTTTGCAAAACCTTCTGTTCCAAAATTTTCTCCTTGTCTTCCCTCCAATCCCTTTTCAAGATAGCAAGAATTCTGATATAGATTAAATATTTTTTTAATTTTATTTTTTTTTATTATAATAACTTTTTATTGACAGAACCCATGCCAGGATAATTTTTTACAACATCATCCCTCGCACCCACTTCTGTTCCGATTTTTCCCCTCTCTCCCTCCACCCCCTCCCCTAGATGGCAAGCAGTCCTATATATGTTGAATATGTTGCAGTATATCCTAGATACAATATATGTGTGCAGAACCAAACAGTTCTCTTGTTGCACAGGAAGAATTGGATTCAGAAGGTAAAAATAACCTGGGAAGAAAAACAAAAATGCAACAGTTTACATTCATTTCCCAGGGTTCTTTCTTTGGGTGTAGCTGCTTCTGTCCATCATTGATCAATTGAAACTGAATTAGGTCTCTTTGTCAAAGAAATCCACTTCCATCAGAATACATCTTCATACAGTATCGTTGTTGGAGTATATAATGATCTCCTGGCTCTGCTCATTTCACTTAGCATCAGTTCATGTAAGTCTCTCCAAGCCTCTCTGTATTCATCCTGTTGGTCATTTCTTATAGAACAATAATATTCCATAACATTCATATACCACAATTTACCCAACCATTCTCCAATTGAAGGGCATCCATTCATTTTCCAGTTTCTAGCCACTACAAACAGGGCTGCCACAAACATTTTGGTACATACAGGTCCCTTTCCTTTCTTAAGTATCTCCTTGGGGTATAACCCCAGTAGTAACTATTGCTGGGTCAAAGGGTATGCACAGTTTGATAACTTTTTGGGCATAATTCCAGATTGCTCTCCAGAATGGTTGGATTCGTTCACAACTCCACCAACAATGCATCAGTGTCCCAGTTTTCCTGCATCCCCTCCAACATTTGTCATTATTTTTTTCCTGTCATCTTAGCCATAGATTAAACATTTTCAATTCTTCTAAACATATTTCCATATTCATCATGCGGTGTAAGAAAAATCTGATCAAAAGAGGAAAAAAATGAGGAAGAAAAAAGCACAAGCAAACAAATAATAACAAAAAAGTTGAAAATACTATGCTTCAATCTGCATTCAGTCTTTATGGTTTTCTCTGGGGAGAGTCTATTGAAAATGCTTTGAATTCCCTGATTGTTGAAAAGAACCAATCCATCACAGTTGATCATCACCTAATCTTACTACTAAATTAGGCAAGTCATTTTTTTGTCTCAGTTTCCTCATCCACAAAGTGAGCCATAGAAGAAAATGGCAAGCCACTCTGTTATCTTTGGAAAGAAAACCCCAAATAGGGTCATGAAGAATTGAAAATGACTGAATGGACAACAAATGATACAACAGAAGTTGCTTAATTTCTCTGTAACTCAATTTTTTCATCTGTAAAATGGGCATAGTGGCACTTACTTCCCAGGTTGATGTGAGGATAAAAAAAGAGAAAAGTTGTAAAGCACTTAGAAAAAATGTTAAAGTTTTATATAAAGGATAGCCAGCACCATTCTATAATTCATACTTCATTATTTAATTATTTTTGGTGACTTTAAATTGATAAACTATTTATTCTGTGTCCAGGACACTAATCTGATGGTATAGAAGACACATGGTACTTCTCTCAGACTGTTAAGTCATAAAAGCAGACAATAGCAATAACTGGGAGATCAAAAATTCAGCGAGAGAAAATTTTACATTATGGTAAAGTGATAAAACATTTTATTGCTTCCTCAAAGCTGTTCAGAATACAACCCTGAATGAAAAATTCATTGTCACTTTACTCATTCCTTGAAAGAAAGTAGTAGACCCATTGACTTGGGAGCAAGGGAAGATGCTGGTGACAGAGGGGCAATATATGGCTCATCTTACATTCCTCTCCTCCCCCCACCCCACTTCTCTGTGCTGATAAATGTGACTGTGCATATTGGTAATGGAGAAACCTTTTACTTTCAGGCTCTTTTTCTTCTTTATTTGTTCTCCTCTTTTTCCTTCCTTTTAATTGTTTTGTTTCATTTTGTTTGTTTATTTTGTTTCAATCTCCTGAGGCAAAGAGGCTTAGAAAGAAGAAAAGTTATGATAGGGAAAGCTCTTAAAAATAACCCCTGGGCATCATCTACACTATTCAAAAAACAAACAAAATTTTAGGAGGAAGCATATCAACTACATGAAATGACTGCAAAGTGATTGTCATATCAAAATTGAACAACTGGAGCAACCTCAAAGGAGTCTTGGGGTTTTCTTTTTCTTGTAAGTCTTTCACTCTTCCAAGTATCTGTCACCTAAGTATTCATTGTTCTAGAACTTAGAAGCAGTCAGATGATCAACTGTATATCCGTGTCATGTAAAGATTTAATTATTCATTTCACATGCCTCTAATCCATACCCAATGTCAAAGCTAAAGGGACTGTCAACATAGTCTTACCTAGGAGTCAGCAATTAGAAAAGCCCTAAATTCTCTCCCTCCCTTTCCTCCAGTGGTTACAAAGCAGTCTGAAAATGCAACTACATCTTCTCTATCAATCTTACCCATCATGCATATCCATATGTATCACACACACACACACACACACACACACACGGGTTCAATGAATAGATTATTACCCTCCTGACATTCTAATGGTTGGGAACATCTGTGTGGGAGTATATGTTTTTTCTTCTTGATTTTTCATCTCACTTTTCAGAACAGGCTTGGTGTGTGCAAGGAATAGTTTGACAGGAGATGACAGAAAACTACAAAAGAGGAGAAGAGAGATGACAGGAGAGGAGAGGAAAGGAGGAGAGGAAAGGGGAGGAGAGAGGAGAGGAAAGGAGAGGAGAGAGGAAAAGAGGAGAGGAAAGGAGAGGAGAGAAGAGGACAGGAGAGGAGAGGAGAGGAGAGGAGAGGAGAGGAGAGGAGAGGAGAGGAGAGGAGAGGAGAGGAGAGGAGAGGGGTCAGGACAGGAGAGGAGAGGAGAGGAGAGGAGAGGACAAAACAGGAGAGAAGAGAAGAAATGAGAGGAGAGGAGAAGAAAGAGAAGGATTGAAAAAGGGAAAGTTCCTAAAATGCCTTTAACTTGTTCATCTTTCAAGATATTCTCATTCTTATTATATGCTAGTATAAATATTGAGGTAATCACAATAGTATTAAAAGCCAGCCAGATGAGAGTAATCCAAATTAATGGGCAAGCTTGAGCAGAAGCTTTTCATTTGCAGAGCTGCCTGATCAGACCATATTAAAATCAGTGAGACACGAGCCCCCTCTGTTTACAGTCTTCAGGTTATCATCTGGTTTCAAACCTTTCCATTTATAATTGTCAAGCTGCTGCTATATGGCAGACACCATTAATTGGGCATTCAGATTTTAATGATCAGTCAGATTAAAAAAAAAAAATCCCTGAAACCTTCTGCCTGCCCGCCCACAAAAAGCCCCGATATGTACTCATTACATTTTAAACCATTACATACAACTACTGCTTATTGAAAAGCTAAACATTTGGATGCATAGTGCCATGTCAGGTGGTTACAGACAATTCAGGTTTTTTTTTTTTATTTTAAATAATCTCTTAACAATCAGATACCAATCTGAAATATCATTTAACCCTAACCCCATCACCCTTCTGTCCCCAACTTCTTTCTACCCATGCCCGTTCTCCACCTCCTCCTCACATAGAGCTTTTCTATCTTCTTATTCATGTCCCTGGTTTTTCTTATATATATAGAAAGTCAGAGAGAATAGAGATTTGTTTTAATATGTAAGTTTGTTTAACACACACAAGAACTTGTTGATATTCTGTACAACACAATTTACGCCAATGTTCCAGGACACCATAAAATCTTTAGTAGTCTGCTGATCCCTCCCCCACACACACACATACTTCCTTCCCCTAGCCCATATATTCATGTACTATAAATGTATACCTAGTCATTAATGAAAAGACAGTAGTGCTTTTAGTAGAAGTGTTCCACAAATGGTAACTCCAACAGGTAAGCTAATGAATTAGTACCATTAACTGTTCATTCCTCATCCTAACTAGGCTCAAAAATGTTTTACTAGCAGGAAAATATGATCATGTACCACTCAGAAAACTGACCTGATCCCAGAACAAAGAAATTTGGTGAACTGGCACAAAATATTAAAAGAATGTGGAAAAAAATGTCTCTTTGAAGAACATAATGATTTTATATCCTTAAGATTTCATTTTAATAAATTTCCTGGAATTATCACTGGAAAAGTATGTTGATTTATTTTTGACATACCAGAATTTGGAATATTCAAACCAAAAGGTAGATTTAAAGATGAACAAACTAATTCTCATATCTGATTGCTAAACATAAAATTTAAGCAAAAATAATATTATATGTTTTATGATGGAAAGCATTTGGAGAACTCAGGTACCCAAGACAAATTACTGTCAGAATAATTACACTTCACATCTTGTTATAAAGTAACAAAAATGATTTGCTCAACCTTTGGTATACTTGCATATATACTTTTAAAAAGTTTACATAGAATTTCTTATTTGAATATGCCACCATGTGCTGCTGATAAAAACTATTATAAAAATCATGCTTCCCCTTGGTAAACAACTGTTAATTTGGTGATAGTTGAATTGATTATCTTTTCATCCTGACTCTGTGGTGCTTTAAGAAAAATTTTTGGCATCTAGGTTGAATCAGATTGACTTTCTCTTCCAAGGTAATTGAGTTCAATGTATTTTGTTTGATGGCAAAAAAAATCATATCTATTTATCTTTGTGAATTTGGGATTTTGGGGGAGAGGGGATAATAAAAAGGAAATTAACATTTGGGTTACAAATTAATCTACAAGAATGATATGTTTGGCTTAAAAGTGGAATTCAACTCACAGGACCAGAAAAAATATATAATTTCCTAGAGACTTGTAAGTGAATTTAAATTGAAAGTGAAGAGTGAGAAAAAAATTGCCCACATATACCCTAATCCAAAGAAGGCAGTTAAATCCAGAGAAACACAATGTACTGAACTTCCAGTCATGAAGGCCTATATTCAAATCCTTCCTCACACATTTGACTAGATGTATAACTCTACATAAGTTACCAAAATCCTTGGGAATCAGTTTTCTATCCTTAAAATTGAATAATAATTACATTTACTTAATATCAAATAAAATAATTTATGTTTTACAAATAATCTAAGATACCTATTAGAGTGGCTAAAATGAAAGATGTCCTTCAATTGAGGAATGGCTAAGCAAGTTGTAGTACATGATTGTGATATACTACTACTATGCTATAAAAAAGATAAGGTGATTGATTTTAGAAAAACATGGAAAAACTTGCATGAACTAATGATATGTAAAATGATTGGTATCATAAATACTCAAATCGCTACAAAAGAACTGTGAAAGAAGATGCTATCCACATCCAGAAAAAGAACTGATAAGTAGGGGCATATATTTTACAAAAATGCTATGTGGGGAGGGAAACCATCTATGTGTATATATTTGTGTTTAATTGTAGTTTTCCCTATGGCAGGGTGAGGAAAGAGGGAAAAATGAAAAATGCACAGCAGAGAACAAAAGAAAACTGAGAAGGAAGCACAGAAATACAAGGCGGCTTTGAAAACAATGTTTAATATTTATTAGGTGACAAAGTATGAAATAGAAATTCATGGTTTTATGTTGAATTCTCTATGTTATGCTGTGGATAGGAAATGTTTTATTTTTGTTTTTTTTTTTTTGAATTTTAGTTCAAAATAAAGAAAACTTACAAAATTTAACATTTAAATACATTTTAACTATTAAAATAAGCACTAATCCAGGTATCATAAACATAATTAATAACTTTCCTAAATCTAATCCATCATCCAGACCATGAAAGCATTTAATGTACCTCTAAAATAGTTAAAATATCATTATGTCTTCCTAATATTAATCACACAAGATACATTGTGTGACATAGCAGATAAAAAGCTGACATTGGAGATAGGAAGAGTTGTATTCAGATATTGCTTCTGACAATTCTTTTGTGACCTTAGGCCAAGTTACTTAATTTTTCTGAAATTCAATTTCTCGTTTATAAAATAAGAAGATTGCATAAGATGGCATCTGAAGTTCCTTTCAGTTCTAAATTGATGATCCTATGATCCTTATAGCATATTCTCCAGTCTGTTCCAACTTCACTCCTGACTTAGTTTCCACTGGGAATCTGGCCTCACTTTCCACCTCCTCATTTATGTAAGGTTTTTTCCTCATTAGAATATAAACTCATTGAAACTCTTATTTTCTTATTTTTGTATTTCCAATACTTAGTATAGTAACTGGCATAGTAGGGATTTAATAAATGTTTTATCTATTTAATAAATACTTTATCTATGAACTCTTGGGCACAAAAAGCTCAATTCATTGAACATAGTATATTCAGTTTTCTGTTCCAGAATGCTGGTTTGATGGTATTGATCTCCTCATTTAAATAATTTAAAATCTCCTTTTTGAATACTAAGAGGAAACTTTGAAACTAGTGTGAACTCTAGTTTGCCTAGGTCTCAAACAGAATTCTGCGAGGCAATAAGATTGTAGGAAACTTCAGAAAACAGATCATTCAATAAATGTCTATCAGATCAATAATTTCAGGTTCAAAATACTGAAATACTTTGTGCTTCACAACCAATTCAAATTATCCAAATATTTATCTTGGTAATGAAACATTTCAAAAGTATATTGTATTGTCTGGTCCAGAATATGTTTCCCTTGTTCAGTATTCTCCTCTCTTCATTTTGTATTAAGTAAGAAATGTTTTAATTTGTCTCTATTGCTGTTGGTCTGAATCTGTGACTTCCCAGTTATCTGAAACTCTCCAGTTATATGAAACTCCTTATTTTAGAGTGTTTTGTAATGAACTTAGAAGATAAATAATTTGTCCTTAGTTGTATACTCTATATATTATTCAAAGATAGGACTTGGACTTTGTGACACTAAGACTATCATTAAGGTAATTTATTGCCTTCAAGATGTCTTTTGACCTAAAATTCTCCCTTCAAAATATTGGGTACTTTTTAAATAAACATCCTCTGTCACCCATCATCCTAGGTAATTTTGACCCTCTCAGGAAGATATATGAACTCAGAATTAGTATATCAGTTCCCTGTGAGAGGAAAATTTAGCATATCCTCATTCCTAAGCTCAGTTTTCCTTATGTCTGTCTGAATTGTCTTCCTCTTTTACTTTATTTTTTTATATATCCAACTTTTTTCATGTCTAGTTTTAGTACCATCTTTCCCATGAAACATTATCTGACTCTACTAACTTTTCATAACTTTTCTTTCCTTGCAAGTTCTAGATAACATTTATCTTTACCACAAAATTTAGTACCTCATTCAGTATATGTTTCAAGAGGCAGTGATGTATAATAGTTGGAATCTGAAAAAGCTGGACCCACGTCCTGCCTCAGGGACATACTGTGTGATAATGGAAAGGCATTAAAGCTTTTAGTGCTTTAAATCAGAAATGTCAAACATACTGGCTATAGGCTGTACATAGCAGTTAATACTCCCAAGTGAGATCTGAATCATATTAAAATGCAATTGGGAAATACTTAAAATAAAAATATAATAAAACATTGATAATATCACATTTCAAAACTAAGTCAATATGTGGGCTCAGGAATCCTTGTGTATAGATAGGTTAGTGGCTCCTGTTTCTATTTGAATTTAACACCACTGTTCTAGACAACTCTAAGAATATGTGTAACAAGGAAGGTACTTTTCATTGGTCAAAGTCTTTTTATGTAAGATTTCCCTTTATCAATGAACTCACAGGTATTATGCTTTCTATACATTTTTATCCTAATGATTATTACTTCTTATATCTTATCTTCTTAATTTAGGTATTAATTATTTGGGGATACTGAACATGGATCATACTTCTATATTCCCATTCTTTCTTCACCTTTCCACCCCCAGTGTTCTTGCATTGATATGAATAATCAATCAATAAAAAATCCTAATGAGAAGAACAATCCAGAAGAGATGTTCAATGAATCTGTGATCAATTTCTCAACACTCTTCTCTTTCTTCTGAATTAAAACCATGCTGGTCATTCTGCCTTGCACTTAAACTAACCCATTCCCATCAGAGCAGGTTAAAGTCAGGCTTCTTGAGTCTCTGGCAAAACATAAGAAAATGTTTCCATCATATTTATTCAACTGGTTTTTGTTTGTTTGTTTATTTGTTTGTTTTATTTTTTGTTTGTTTTTAATCAGAGAGTATATAACTATAGAAGGATAGTGCTGGTTCTATTTCTTGTGAGAATGATCATTTCTTCCTTTAAAAAGAAAAAAAGAAAAGAGAAATTCTTTTTCAAAGTCATAGACTTAAAAAGCTTATGTATTGATGAGGTCCACTGATCCATTCAGCTTTCCATCACTCTGCATTTCATCTAGCTCCTTAACATTTGAACAGTTCTTTCATTTGCATTGGGGAAATATTCATGTTGTTGACTCTAGGAATTTTTATTTTGTGAAGAAAACTTTATCTTTTCTATTTTGAAATAAAGAAATATTTTTCAAAAGGAGAAGCAGCTTTTTGTATAACCTCGAGTCTTCACTATTCTCACTATGTGGCAATAGGTGCTATAAAATTTTGATTTTAGATTGGCCTATGTTCCTACCTGATCCTCCAGTGGATACATGGACACCCAAAATTATGCATCATTTGTGAACTCAACAATTTATAAAAGTGGCATATGGAAAAAGGCACAATAGAAGGCAATCTGTTTTAGTCAAAAATTCTCACCTCCTTGAGAAGTCAGGGAGGTCATGACCGCCTATGTTCTAAATCAAAAGAAAAGGGGAGATGTTGGAATCTTTACAAACTGTTAAGCCATTGGAGTTGATAGAGACAATAATTATCTAATTTGGCATGGTTCAATATGATTGATTTGATCTTAGAAGGAGATATTTTGGACCAAGACTTGAAACAAGGTACTAAGTATAACTGATGGAAACAATGCTTGTGTTCATACCTTTAGAGAACTCATAAGTATCTAAGTACTCAATGGAATTCACATGTTTGGAAGAATTCAGGGTTTAGAAAGAGATATCTGAATTCACACCTCCCTTAGGGCCAGAGAGCATGCTGGGAGATATCCCACAATCCCACTCCCGGAGAAGTAGCATAAATATAGCTCCAGTAAACCACTCAAAAGAGTTTTTACTTGGGAGCCTTCCCAGGAGTCGGAGAGGAGCACTCTGCAAGAAAGCCTACATGCCCTATCTTTGAGGCAAGAGAGATTCATCGTATCTTCTACCTTGCTGCTGGCTGGAGTCAGAAGGACAAACCTTTGGATTTGGAGACATTTGGGAGGAGGCTCTTAGAACCAAGCGGAGAGATAGGTCTCTGGGCTAACCGGGCTATATTGAAGGACACAATAAAAGATCTGAACTCTTTTATCACCTGGCTGTGTTTTGGAAAAAGATCACCACAAAAAGTAGTATATTACTATGTTATTTTAAACAAATTATTTAACCTCCATAGGCCTCATTCAGTTACCTGATTTGTGTAATGGAAAATTGCATTAGACAACCTTTAAAGTACCTCCTGATACCTGATCTTTTGAATTATCTTTGCTCTACAATTTCTGTTGAGTGTTATTATTGCTTTGAGAACATAGATCATATCTGGGAATCATCCTTCATTACTTCCATTAATTAATGGGTAACCAGGTAAATATCCACAAATGTACCACTTCTGTGTTCAAGAATTTTGAAATCTCTTAATCCGACCATAAACTATTGCCCTCCCATATCAAACTCTGCTCTTCATTCACATTGTGATTTCAATTTTTCAATATCTAAGTTTTCACTCAGAATATCCACTTTCTCTTCTTTTCCACATCTTGAAACCTTTAAATTCAGTTTAATTCTATACTGTTCCTTTATCTTTAGTCTCTGCTTTTCTTATCATATCATTGTGTCCTGCTTAGTCTCAGTATTGAATCAGTTCCACCATCTACTTAGTGCCTTGCCTCCTGCACACATGCTGAAGGTGGAAAAAAACCATACAAACATTTTAATTGGGTTCCCTACAAATTTATGTTATAAAAGCTCAATTGGCCTCTCTCAACTGCTACACAACCCTTTTATATCTTCTTTATTTTTTTCCTAGTAAATTTATTTATTTTAATATACATTGCTTTATTAATCATGTTGGGACAAAAAATCAGAGCAAAAGGGGAAAAAAAACATGGGAGAGAAAAAAAAACAGAAAAAAGAAGTAAACATAGTTTGTATTGTTTTATATTCAGTCTCCTCATTCTTTTTCTGTATATAGATGGCATTTTCTGTCCAAAGTCTATTGAGATTGCTTTGGATCACTCATCCACTGAGAAGAACCAAGTCTTTCATAGTTGATCATCACACATTCTTGATGTTATTGTGTATAATGCATTCCTGGTTTTGCTTGTTTCACTCAGCAGCTGTTCATGTATGTATTTCCAGGCTCTTCCATAATCAGTTTGTTTATCATTTTTAATAGAACAATTATATTCCATTACCTTCATATGCCATGGTTTGTTCAGCCATTCCCTAATTGATGAGCATCCATTCCTTTTCCAATTCTTTGCTACCACAAAAAGAGCTGCTGCAAACATTTTTGGGTCCTTTTCCTTCCTTTATGATTTCCTTGGGATACACACCCAGTAATGGCACTGTTGGATCAAAGGACATGCACAATTTTATCGTCCTTTGGGCATAGTTTCAAATCATTCTCCAGAATGGTTGAACTATTTCATAATTCTACCAACAATGCATTAGTGTCCCGGTTTTCACAGTTTAATAGAAATGGGTGCTGTATTTTGTCAAAAGCTTTTTCTTGAATCTATTGAGATTACCATATGATTTCTGTTGGTTTTGTTATTGATATAGTCAATTATGTTCATAGTTTTCCTGATAGTGAACCAGCCCTGCATTTCTGGTATAAATTCCATTTGGTCATAGTATATTATCTAATAACTTGCTGTAATTTCTTTGATTCAGTATTCATTAGGGGGATTGGCCTGTAATTTTCTTTCTCTGTTTTGGCTCATCCTAGTTTAGGTATCAGTGCCATATTTGTGTCATAGAATGAATTTGGCAATACTTCTTGGCAACACTACCTGTAATGTTCTTCTCTTCTCTAAAATATATTCGTTCTCTGGGAGCAGATTTCTTGGAGGGGCTGCTGAAGGCAGCCTTCATTTCAATTCAGTTCAATAATCACCTCAAATGCAGTCAGATGTTAAAGTCCAGATCCTTTACTCTTTCCTTCACTTGGAGCTCGGCTAGTTTTCTGGAGGCCTTCTGGATCTTGGTTTCAGTGTTCTCCACAGGATAGCCTGCCACCTCTTCTCTGTCTTCCTTTGTTCTGCCCAACTGAATCCTGGCTTCATCCCCCAGAGTACTCTTTTGCCCTGAGAGCTTCTTGCTTATATGATGCACACTGGATATACTCCAATCATTACATCACTAGGAAACCATTACTTGTTGTAGGATTAAATCAATGCTAAATTAGATTTAACCATTGTCTCCTCAATACCACTGACTTAGCACCTTGTAAGAATTCTAACATCTCCTGATTTTTTTTATTTAGAACATAGGGGGTCATGATCTCCCTGACTTCTGAAGGAGGTGAGAACCCCAAAAAAGAAGGTGATCATGTCTTCCCTGACTTCTCAAAACAGGAGTGAAAACACCATAAAAAGAAGGTGATCATGCCCTCCCTGACTGCTCAGAAAGGGAGATGAAAACACCAAAGGAAATGGGAAATCAAATCAGATTAGCAGGTTTCTAAAGGGGCTCACTTTTAAAACAGGTATACATAAATCCATCAATATGAGGGGTATTACACATAATTACATAAATTACATAAGCACATAGTAACATAACACAGGCTAGAAGTGATGTAACAAATAACATGAATCAACATGAGAATTTATACATGTCCATAAGTCCTAGAAATAGTCCAAAAGAAATCTATTGTCCATTAGTTCATGTGCCAGGAATCTAATAATCCCTGCAAGCTTTGAAGTCCTGCAATAGTCTCAATAATTTTTCATCTCAAGGAATCTAATGATTCCTGCTGATTTTCAAGTCCTGCAACAGTCTTATCTTGTGTTAGAGAATCCAATGATTCCTGATGGTTTTCAAGTCCTGAAATAGTCTTTAGCAACAATTTTTCATCTCAAGGAATCCAATGATTCCTGCTGGTTTTCAAGTCCTGCAACAGTCTCATTATCAGTCATGCTCTCTCAGTGTCAGATGTTTCTTAGATCTTCTACTTTGTTTCCAGATTTTTCTCTTTTTCTGTCTCTCTCTGATGGACAAGGTGAATATGGCTCGTTGGCACCCATCTGATTCCTTCTCCATCTGTTTCCTTCTCTGTCTGTAGGAATATAAGCAAACCCTCTCTCCCAAGCAGTTAACCTATCTAATTCCCTTCTATTTACCACTTTTGGGATTTCTCCTCATTACTTGGCAATTATAATGAAGCTGTTTGCACTGGACACTGCCCTGTTGGTTTAAAAAACCTGTATTCTCCCCATTTGTAATCCCTTTCTGCCATGCGATTGCTTTTCAGCAGATTGATAACATTAGAGTCCTGATCTTCTAAAGACTCTCTGGGTGTAAATTCAGCCCCATCTGTTTTTTGTATATCTTGGAGCTGGGCTCTGCCTGTCATTTTCCTGGGTCAATCTACATACTGAGACCCAATGGAAGCCTTGGTTGCATTTTGGGCATGGGGTTTTGGGTCTTCTCTCAACCTGTCTTCTCACTCTATCTCCATATCTGCATTGGGCTCTCAGATGTCCTATTTTTCCACACTGAAAACATTGATGAGTTTCTCTAGAAGTCCCTTGCCAAGAGGGACCCTGTCTTTCCATGTTCATCACAGTCTAGGTATAATAAGCATTTGTGCCCACTGTGGCACAGCTCTAAAGGAGCATCTTTGTGTAGTCCCCATATAATTCTTTTGCAAGTCTCATTAGCATTTTCCTTAGCCAGATGTCTGGTCATTATTTCTGTAGCTGCATTTTCTCCAATGGTTCTTGTTACAGCTGTTTGCAAACATCCCACAAAATCAGCAAAAGGTTCATTGGGACCTTCTTAATTTTTGTGAAGGCTTTACCTCCATCTTTCTGCCGAGGAGGGAACCCCAAGTATTTATTGCAGCCTTAGAAATTTGCTCATACACTGTTATGGGATAATTAATCTGTTCTGAATTCTCTCCATACTGACCTTCACCTGCTCGTTGGTCAAAAGTGATTTGTACTAATGTACAAATAGGCAAACTCCTGTTTGCCTATTTTGTTGGGCTTGAATCCTACATAATTCATGAAACTCCGAAAGCCACAACAAGTTTTGTCCACATTCTAAACATGTCCTAGCTATGAATTTCCAATTACTCGGGGTTAAGATTTCATAAGACAAACTATCTAGTAACATTTTAACATAAGAGGATGTAGCCCCATAAAGAGTGCAACCCTTTTTCAAATCCTTAATTTTTTCCAGATTAAAAGGAGTGTATCTTCTCCTATTTTGAACTGAAGAGTCAAGCTCTTCAATCACAGGATATGCATTTATAAAATCAGATACATCTTGTCCTTCATTTTTTGCCTTAATTAATGCCTTTTCTAATCTTGTCATATTCTGCTTCACAGGAGATGCTGATTGTGTTTCTGCCTCTACCCCCTCCTCCTTTTCCCTCCACCCATGAAGGGTTAATTGAGGGGGGAAGGTCATGAGATGTAGAATGATCTAATTTCTCCTGCTTATCTGATTCTTCATCCTTTTCACCTAGTTTAGTTGGCACCTCCCCTTCCTGCTCTTTCTTCTTTTTCCTTATTCTAACACTTATAATTTCCTAAAGCCAGTTGTATTAAATTATATGTATTAAGTCTGGAATTGGAGTCCTTTGGAAATTGAGTCAGGTCCATTTTTATTGTAGAATTGACAAAGTTCCTCTCCTACTAATTTCCACTCCTCTAGATCCAATTCTTTTTCCATAGAGAAACAAGGAGATGTGTACTATACAGTTTCTAAAAGTTCAGTAGTCTGCTCCCAAATTATAATCAACCCTGGGCTTTTCATAACCCTGACAATGCTCTCTAAACATTTTCCTTGAAGAGAAGGCTGTTTTCTAAATATCTGTCCCATTTCAGCTGAAATTCTACTTTAGCTCTTTAACAAAGTTTCCTTGTTCTACTCACCTTAATTTCTAGGTCGAGGAGATTTTTCCACTGCAATCAGGATCAGAGGCTTTTCCACTGAAATCAGGATCATGTCTGTCCCACGTTTGGGTGCCAAAATGTAGTGTTCTTCTCTTCTCTAACATATATCCGTTCTCTGGGAGCAGGTTTCTTGGGGGGCTTCTGGAGGCAGCCTTCATTTCAGTTCAGTTCAATAATCACCTCAAATGCAGCCAGCTGTTAAAGTCCAGATCCTTTACTCTTTCTTTCACTTGGAGCTTGGCTAGCTTTCTGGAGACCTTCCGGATCTTGGTTTCAGTGTTCTCCACAGGACAGCTTGGCACCTCTTCTCTGTCTTCCTTTGTTCTGCCCAACTGAATCCTGGCTTCTCAATCTCCCAGAGTGCTCTTTGGCCCTGAGAGCTTCTTGCTTATATTATGCACACTGGATATACTGCAATCATTACATCACTAGGAAACCATTACTTGTTGTAGGATTAAATCAATGCTAAATTAGATTTAACCATTGTCTCCTCAATTCCACTGACTTAGCACCTTGTAAGAATTCTAACATTTACCTATTTTCCCAAACAGTTTTTACATATTATTGGAATTAATTATTCTTAAAATGCTTGGTAGAATTCATGTGAATCCATCTGGTCCTGGAGATTTTTATTAGGGAGTTAATTGATGGCTTTTACAATTTCTTTTTTTCTAAAATGGGACTATTTAAGTAATTTATTTCCTTTTCTGTTAATCTGGGCAGTTTATATTTTTTTGTAAATATTCATCTATTTTACGTAGATTGTTGCTGCTATACAATTGTGTAAAGTAGCTCTTAATTATTGTTTTAATTTCTTTATCATTGATGGTAAGTTCACATTTTCATATTTGATGCTGGTGATTTGTTTCTTTTTCCTTTCTTTGTTCTAATCAAATTAATGAAAGATTCATCTATTTTGCTGGGTTTTTCATAAAATCAACTCTCGGTTTTATTTATTAATTCAATAGTTTTCTTAGTTTCAATTTTATTAATCTCTTCTCTGAGTTTCAGAATTTCTAATTTAGTATTTAGTTGAGGGTTTTAATCTGTTCTTTTTTCTAGCTTTTTTTAGTTTCACACCCAATTAATTGAACTGCTCTTTCTCTATTTTATTCATGTAGCTATTTAAAGACATAAATTTCTCCTAAGAACTGCTTTGGTTGTATCCCATAGATTTTTGTTATGTTGTCTCATTACTGTCATTCTCTTGGATGAAATTATAGATTGTTTCTGTGATTTGTTTTTGACCCACTCATTTTTTAGAATTAGATTATTTAATTTCCAATTGATTTTTAGTCTATTGTTCCGTGCCTCTTTATTGAATATAATTTTTATTGCATTGTAGTCTAAAAAGGAATTATTCACTATTTTTTCCTTTCTGCATTTAATTGTGAGGTTTAATGTACTAAGCCATAGTCAATTTTTGTGTAGGTTCCATGTATTGCTGAGAAAATGATATATTCCTTTCCGTCTCTATTCAATTTTTTCCCCAGCAGTCTATCATATCTAGGTTTTCTAGGATTCTATTAACCTCCTTAATTTCTTTCTTGATTATTTTGTAGTTAGATTTGTTTGATTATGAGAAGGGGACGTTGAGGTCTCCCATTAGTATAATTTTGTTGTCTATATCTTTCTGTAACTGGCTTAAAATAATCTTTTGGAATCTGGCTGCTCTACCACTTGGTGCATATACATTCAGTAATTTATTAGTTCAATGTTTATGGTACCCTTTATCGAGATGTATTTTGCTTCCTTATCTCTTTTAATAAGATTTGTTTTTATTTTTGTTTTGTCTGAGAGCAGAATTGCTACTCCTGTGTTTTTTTTTTAACTTCAGGTGAAGCATAATAAATTCTGTTCCAGCCTTTTACCTTTACTCTGTATGTGTCTCTCTGTCAAATTTGTTTCTTGTAAACAACTTATTGTAGCATTCTGTTTTTTAATCCACTTTGCTATTCCCTTCTGTATTTTGACAGAGATGATCTCATTCACATTCATAGTTAGAATTACCAACTCTGTATTTCCTCTATCCTATTTACTTCCCTGTATATATTTTTGTTCTTTCTACTCTCTCCTTAGTAATTTTTTTTACCCACCCCACCCACTACTGTAGAGGGTCACAGTCAATGGGGAAACTCTGGGTAAGGTATAAGACCCTTCAGCCCAGAGGGAACCTGCTAACAATGTCTGGTTTGGCCCCTATCTCCCCTAAGGGCTCTCAACCTTTCTGAGAATTCAGGGGGCAGTGAAAACCTGTGTTGAGATTGAAGCAGAGTGATAGCAGGTGGAAGATGATACTAGGTAGCAAACTACATACAATAGCAAGTTGTTTATGTGGTCCTACATGCTCAGTGTTGTTTTTGTTACATTATAAAAAGGGGGAAATCCTTGAAATAAACAGACTCCATTTTCCCATCATCTAAGAAGTCTTACCTCATCACTTCTCCACTAGTAAGGTATATTTTAATCACCCCAACTTGGGGGCTCTAGAAAGCAGGACATAACACAAAAGATAGGATGTCTTCTATCAACCCTCCTATCTTCTCTTAGTAGGGTTTTTCAACCCACTCCACCTAGTATATTATCTTCTATTCCCTCTTCCCCCTTTCTCTTAACTTTTTACCTAGTGTTTCTGCCCTCTCTTCTATTCTGCCTCTCCCTTTTATTTCTTCTTTCTCCTCCTACTTATTTATTAGGTTAGATAAATTTCTATACCCAACTAAATGATTAAGTTATTCCATCTTAGAGCCAAAACTGATGAGATCGATCTTCAGACAATGTGCATCCCTTTCCATTCTTTCTGGATTATAATAGGTCTTTTGTGCCTCTTCATGTGAACTAATTGTATATAATTACATATATGCAACATATAATACATCATAATATATAATAACATTGTGATATATTATATATAAAATATATATTAAACTTTATCTATCTATCTATATCTATATACATTTCCCCTGTTTACCTTTCCATACTTCTCTTGAGTCTTGTGTTTATAGAATAAACTTTCTGCTTAGTTCTGGTTTTTTTCAACAGAAATGATTGAAAGTCTCTTACTTCATTGAAGCTCCATCACCTCTCCTGAAAGATGAAGCTGAGTCTCACTGGGTAGTTAATTATTGATTGTAATCCTAGGTCCTTTGCCTTCCAGAATATGGTATTCCAGGCCCTCTGATCCTTTATTATAGAAATTGCCAGATTCTGGGTAATCTTTACTGTTATTCCTTGATATTTGAATAGTGTTTTTTTTTTTTTTTGAGATTGCAGTTCTAGGGACTCTTGGGGTAAAGGGGGTGCTGTCATTAGCTTTTAGCCTTACACTGAGCTCTAAGCCTTGGCTTTTAGCAGAGGGGCCCATTGTGTTTGTGGGAGGTAGCTTTTCCTTTTCCTTTTCTTTTCAGGAAACAGCCTTGTTTCCCAGTTTGCCTTCTGAGTTGGGACTGAAGGCTGCCCCATTGATTTGCTTCTCTACTGAGCCAGGACTGAGGTTCTTAGTTTTTGATTTCCTGTGATTAGGACCCTCTCAATGGCTTTTCCAGAGTCTATCTGAACTGGCCTGAACACCCTTTTCACCTCAGGGAGACTGACCTTTATTGAAGTTTTTCCAGTCTATCTTGAGTTAGAGAGTGGTTTTATTCGAAAAGACTGTTCAGAGGTTTGGCTTCATGTGTTTTTTGAAGAAACTTGGGAGAGCTCAAGCAGCTTTCTGGCTTTACTCCACTATCTTGGCTCCACCCCAGGAAGTCCCATATCTCCTTTATTAACTCACTATTGCATTCTCCACCACAACTCTTCCAAACTTTTTTATCTACTCACAGGCTCCCATGGGTCTCTCTCCTACTTCAGCAGAGAATCATATGATTTTTTGCTGAAAACGTTGAGACCATTTGCCACCTAAAGACTTGCTTTACTTCTTACTAAAGCAAAGCCTGCTCCCTTCATAAACTATCCCATTCTATCCTGTTTCCTCCAAGAGACTGACCCTTCTGCAATTCCCATTCTTTCACTTATCTTCATTCTCCCTCCATATACTGTCTCTTTCCCTCATAGTTACAAACATGCCCATATTTCCTCTATTCTCAGAAAACTTTTACTTTTGGGGCAGCTAAATGGTACAGTGGATAGAATACAGGTTCTGAAGTCAGGAGAATCTGAGTTCAAATCTGGCCTCAAATATTTAACAATTACTAACTGTGATTCTGGATCACTTAACCCCAATTGCCTTTTTTTTAAAAAAATAAAAGAAAACTTTCACTTGATCCTTCTAAATATTTTTTTATTTTAAAATTATTTTATTTCTCTTCTGTACCTTGTAAATCAACTTGAGAAGGCCATTGATTGTAGGTGTCTCCACTTCTACTCTTCTCACTCCTTTCTTAGCTTTCTTGTTTCTAACCTTATCATTCAACTGAGTATTTTCCATCCAAAATTTCCAAAGATCTAAGATCTCTTAATTGATAAATCCAATACCTTTTTTTATCAATCCTCCTTCTTGACTTTTCTGACTATTTTGACACTGCTAACCATCCTCTTCTCTTTGATATTCTCTTCTCTCTAGGTTTCCATGATCCTATCTTCTCATTATCATCCTATCTGGGGGACCCCTCCACAGTCTCCTTTGGTGAATCATCATTCAGGTCATGACCATTAATTATCTGTGGATACCTGGTGATCAATCAATGTGGTACTCTCTCCTATTATCCCTCTATTCTATTTCAATTTTATGATTTGATGGGTTCCTATAAATTTGATTTTCATCTCTATGCTGTTAATTTTTAAATCTATCTACCCAGCTTTTACCTTTCTGCTGATCTCCAATTTTGCATTTCCACCTGCCTTTCATACATTTCCCATCAAATGTATAGTAGACATTTTAAATTTAATATTTCCAAAACTGAAATCCTTTCCCTCCCCTTAGTTGTCTAGTTTTTTTAAAAAAAAAACTATCAAGGATACCACAATCTTTCTACTATCCCCAAGATAATAAATAGCTGGTTGTATTAAATTCCTTTGCTCATAGAACACAGCATCTTCTCGGATGAGAGCATACCATGCTGGGTGATCCTGTGCATGTGACATGTCATTCAATCAATTCTAAAGTTCTTAAGAGAAAGCTTGAGAATTGAATTAGTCCAAATGAAATATGAGATACACAAAAGTCGAGAAGTCACTCAAAATGTTGATAGGGACTATTTTCCTACCATGGCAGAGCATTCTGATCTCATATTGATCTTAACAGCCACAGTCGGACACATTGTAACTTGAATATAATATAGTAATGTCATTTTGGTTCTCTTCAAATATGAAGAACAGCAACCAACCAACCAACTCCTTACTATTTCTTGCTGCTCACTCCCATAAACCCATATGTAATCTGTTTCTTAAAACCTGTTGATTTCAATATCTCTTTGTAATATCTCTTGAATATGTCCCCTTTTTTTCCTCTGATATTTTTATCATCTTGGTATAGGCCCACATTACTTGACTTTTGGACAATTACAATAGACATTTGGTTGATTGTCTACCAGCCATCAGTCTCTTTCCACTCCAGTCTATCTGCCAAAGTGATTTTGCCAAAGCACAAGTCTGGCAATATCACTATTGTCCTATTTAAAGACAAAAACAAACAAAAAACTCTTTTATGGTTAGTTATCAACCCCAGCACTAAATACAAATTCTTCTGTTTTTCATTCAAACCTTCATAACCTGATTCATGTCCCTATCCCAATCATTCAATTTTCTTACACATACATATCTGAATTCTTCAATCCAATGCCACTGGTCTCTTTGGCATTCCACAAACAAGACATTCCATTTCTTGGCTCTATGCATTTTTTTCTGCTATTACCTATACCTGGGACACCCTCCTTTTTCATTTCTACTTTTTATTTTCCCTGCTTTCCTTCAAGCCACAGACAAAATTCTATCTTCTACAGATATGCTGTCTAACCTCCTATAATCCCTGTCCTCTGTCAGTTATTTCCTATTTATTCTGTATCTGGCTTGTTTGTACATATTTGTTTGCTTCTTTTTCCTTCATTAGATTATGGACTCATTAAAAGTAAGGACTATCTTCCTAATTTCTTTGAATGTTCAGTACTTAGCACAGTTCCTGGAACATAACAGGACTTAAATATTTCATAACTAACTGACTTGCCCAGAGACTCATAGCTAGTAAGAGTCTGAAGCAAGATTTGAATTTATGTCTATCAGACCCCAGGTCCAGTACTCTTGCATATCTACTTCACTACTTGGATATGTCTAAAAATATATCAAGAAGTCATCTGCTAGAATGTATGAAGTCCAGCAGCACTGAAGTGATAGTCTTTACAACCTAAGTCAGATACCTTGTAAATTAGATTCAGAAATAGTAAACTCAAGATGCAGAAAAATTCCTTTAAAGAATTACTGAAACACAACCTCAAGCAATATAACCTAATCATGGAACATTGGTAGGGAAATGGATGCAGCTGATAGACCAATCAGATTGCAACCCTAGTGCTCGTAGCAATTCACAGTTTTTGAACACCACTACTTCTTTTCCTCCATCTAATTTCTAGCATGATGCTTCCTTGTTGCAGTGGTTATCTTGACTTCTTTGAAGGCTTTGACATATGTTATATATGTTATAGAAATACAATATAATTCTGTGAGATCGGGAGTTCATTTAGTATTATTCCCATTTTAAAGATGAGAAAACCAAGACTTAAGATGCTACAGAAAAAAAAAGAGAGCTAATCTTAAAATTGGAATATAGAAGTAGAATCTCTGATTTTTAAGGAACCACAAAAGTCATCTAATCAATTAGTAGAATCTGTGATAAATGGTCATCAAACTTCAGATGATCTCCATTGATGAGGAACTTACTACCTCCAAAAACAAACTATTCCACTTTTGGAAGACTTTACTAATTTTCTTTAATCTTAAAAAAAAAGTTTTTTTTATTAAAAGACTTTCCTCACTTAGCTGAAATTTAATTCTTTACAACTTTCACCCAATATTTCTAATTCTGACCTCTGTTGCAAAATGTAAAAAGACTAATGCCTCTTTCATAGGGCAGTCCATCAGATATTTAAAGACAGTTATCCAGTATATTTTTATTCTTGTTTCTCTAAAGTGATCCTTATACAGCATAATTTTCATTCACATCCCTATCATGATTTCCTGCCTATAGCTTGTTTTTTTTCATTTCCTTGGTAAAATGTTGTGCTCAGAATTGAATACAATGCAGCATATTTTTTAGGAAGAGTATAGAACATAATAGCACTATGATCTTCTTCATTCTAGATATACATTATTTTCGATGCTTAATACCATGTTAGTTATTTTATGGGTTTTTTTTTGGGGGGGTGCCTATTGTTATGCACATTAAGGCTTAAGTTCATGAAAACCTAGTATTTAGAGAAATGTGTTTGTGTGGGTCTGTGTGTGTGTGTGTGTGTGTGTGTGTGTGTGTGAGAGAGAGAGAGAGAGAGAGAGAGAGAGAGAGAGAGAGAGAGAGAGAGAAAGAAAGAGACAGACAGAGAGAGAGAGACAGAGAGAGACAGAGAGACAGAGAGAGACAGAGACAGAGAGACAGAGAGAAAAAGAGAAAGAGAGAAAGAGAGAAACACACACACACACACAGAGAGAGAGACACAGAGACACAGAGACACAGAGACAGAGACAGAGAGACAGAGAGAGACAGAGAACATAAGAGAGACAGAGAAAGAGAGACAAAGAGATAGAAAGAGACAGAGACAGAGATAGAAACAGAGACAGAGACAAAAACAGAGACAGATACAGAGGGAGGGAGAGAGGAAACAAAAGGAAGGAGGGAGGAGCAGAGACAGGGAGGGAAGATGAGAGACAAAGAGAGATAAACAGAGAGAAAAAGAGAGACAGAGACAGTCAGAGACGGAGAGACACACTGATAGCATATTTAATAAAACACTTTTCTATCCATACCTTTCAAGCCACCCTGAGTTATTAAAACTAAGTTTAGTATCTTTGTTTATTTTCAAATGAAAAGTAGAATGATATTTACATTAAACCCCCAAATGCACAAAAAAGCATAAAAATTTCTTCCTGTTATCTTTCAATAATTTTTGAAATACTCATAACCATTGTTGAGTTTCCTATCTTTTTTTTCTACTTTTCTTCATATAATATGTCTTCCTGGCTGATAAGTATATGTTTCTTTATCTTTTTAATACATAGCAACTGTCTTCTTAACAAGATTCATCATTGTCCCTCAGAAGCTTTAATGAAACAGTGAGGTATAATGGAAAGGACTCTAGACTTTGTGGTCATGGACAATGTTCCATCTCATTTTTCTCATCTGTGAAATGGAGGTAACAATGTTGACATTAAAATTTGCTACAAAATTCATAAAGTGAGTTACAAATGTATTCTTTTTGAGCCTCACAAGAACCTTTTAAAGTAGCTCCTAAACATAAGATTATTCTCATTCTACAGATGAAGATATTGAGATCAACAATATCTGGTTCCTTGCCCAGTGTCACATAGGTAGTAACAAATGCAACATTTAAACTATTACTTTGACTCCAAATTCCATACTCTTTTCATAAAACCACTTTGAAAAAGCAATTTCATAAATCTGATAGCACTAAATTTGAATTCAGTGAAAAGAAACATTGAAACTATTATTAATACTTCAATGATTCAGTGATCTGCAATTTCTTGAGTATGGGTAGATCATTCATTCATTCAAGTCAATAAGTCTAAATAACTTGTCAGATGATCTTTTAGAAGTTCTTCTAGACAAAAAAAAATCATCATCCTAAGATCACCATCCTAAGAACCATGATGAACCTCATTGAACATATTTAAACTGATCTTTGAATAATAAACATACTGCAGATTCCATCACTGGAGTCATGCATAGAACACAAGCTACATCAGATTCTACCAAAGATATTCTTTGGTCTAAGACTGAAATGCCTGAGTACTACAGAGATAGTTTGATCATAGCTATTTACAAAGTCCTATCCCTAATTTCAAAGTCTCTTCTTACTATACTCAAGGCTCCATCTGTCTAAATAGAGCCACTTTTAAAACACACCACTGCATCTTTAATTTAGGAACTTCTCTTCTCCTTTTCTCTGATACATTGGCTCATATTTTTAAAATGTTTATTTATTTGTTTGAATATTTGTTTATTTATTTGTGGGGTCTCATGGTTACAGTTCTACTGAGGTTTCTTAGTTATTATTATACTGCCAAGTCCTATTCTCTGAGAGGTAACATGGCAGAAAGGTGATATAAGGGCTAGTTTCCATTTCCGGTTTTACTATTAAGAGAGAGGTTTTAGTTAAATCTTATGCAACACTTAACACTAAAACATTTTATTCAGTCATCTCTGTATCTCTCTTTCCATATGAAATTCTATTAAATCCCTGGTCTTAGCCCCTAATCTACAAAATTCAGGATGATATAAACTTAATATTTTAATAGGTTTTCCTTGGAATCTAGTGGCATTTTAAGATGTTACTTAAAAACTATATATACTGTTTATATATGTTCAAAGATACTTTTAACTTTATAATCTATATAATCAAATATTCAAATTTTATAATGAATTTTATAATCAAATTTATAATTGTTCTTCAAGATAAATTGATTGTAACAGATGTTGTGATTTTTAAATATTACTCCATAAAGAAAATCTATATGTAAATTTGACAGTACTTGTTTGGAAAATGAAGTAAGAAGCACAGATAAAGGCTTTTATCTAAATGTAAATCATTATATAATCCTCTTCTCAAAATATCATTAAAGGAAAATATAATAAAGTATTACATCGGAATAATTGTAAAGCTATTCAGAAACGAAAAGGCTCAGAATAATGTAGGTTGGAAGCAATTAGACTGTGTAACAAAGAATAGCATTATGATCTCTAGGCTTAGATGTATTTGTAAACTCTGAAATCCATGGGCTACCATTAAATGGATCTTTATATTGTGGGCCAAGGAAATATATAGTGAAAAGTACATAAAACTAGTAATCAAGAGACCTAAGTGCTAGTTCCAGTAACTAGTGTTGTGACTTTTGAGTATAGATCATAACATCTCTCTGCCCCTCTTTCTTCATCAATAAAATAGAATTCTCAACAATTCTCTTATTCTCCATTGGTTTGTTCTAAATAGGAAATGTCTCAAATAGGTGGGAAAATACTGCATGTTGGGAAGGAAGGGAAAAAACATGACCACTGCTGGTAAGGGGGGTGAAGGGCAGCTACAAGAAATAGTAAAATAGTAATTTCATCACATAGACCACTGATATGACATAGACATATTGAGAAGAGAAACTCCCAGTACCAGCCCTGAAGTCAGGAGGACCTGAGTTCAAATCTGTCCTCAGTCCTCAGACACTTAACAATTCCTAGTGACCCTAGGCAAGTCACTGAACCCCAATTGCCTCAGGGGAGAGAGAGAGAGAGAGAGAGAGAGAGAGAGAGAGAAAGAAGAAGAAGAAGAAGAAGAAGAAGAAGAAGAAGAAGAAGAAGAAAGAAGAAGAAGTAGAAGAAGAAGAAGAAGAAGAAAAGAAGAAGAAGAAAAAGAAGAAGAAGAAAAAAGAAAAGAAGAAGAAGAAGAAGAAGAAGAAGAAGAAGAAGAAGAAGAAGAAGAAGAAGAAGAAGAAGAAGAAGAAGAAGAAGAAGAAGAGGAGGAGGAGGAGGAAGAGGAGGAGGAGGAGGAGGAGGAGGAGAAGGGTGAAGAGGAGGAGGAGGAGGAGGGAGGAGGGGGAAGAGGAGGAGGAAGAGTAGGAGGAGGGGGTGAAGAAGAGGAGGAGGAAGAGGGGGGAGAAGGAAGGGGGGAGGAGGGGGGAAGAGGAGGAGGGGGGAAGAGGAGGGGAGGAAGAGGGGGGAGGAGGGGGGAAGAGGAGGGGGGGAAGAGGAGGGGGAGGAAGAGGGGGGGAGGAGGGAGGAGGGGGGAAGGAGGAGGAGAGGAGGAGGAGGGGGAAGAGGAGGAGGAGGAGAAGAAGAAGAAGAGAGATTATCTTTTGGGCATGAGTCATAGAGAGCATGGAGAAGTATGAAAAGGACAATAGCAGCCACTCATCTATGAGGATTTGAAGTCAAAATATACTTCCTCTCCACCCCATTTCTCACCTACTTACAAGAAATTCCATCCACTGGACTCTAATTGAAGTGGGGGCATGATAATAATAGTGCTTTGCCAAGAGAACATGCAAAGTACTGGCAAGATTTCCAGTAAGAAAGCATGAAGAAACAGAACAGAAGTGGTCCTGAAAAATAATCAGTAAGCTGAAACTAAAGACATTATTATATATGAAGAATATGTGGTCATTCTTTGGCATTAATTTCTTATAAATGTTCTCTTAACCTTTCTTTCATCCTCTTTGTGCACCTGCCTAAGTTCCCACCACTTGATCACATATTACTAGAGAAGTGAAAATGAGACTCAGTCACTACTCAGGAGACTTTCATTTTTGGTTCACACTTAAAACATAAAAAGTATCATTTTTTTTTCTTTTAGAGACACTGAAGAGATAGAGATGGCATACAAAATAGACAAAGGGGTATTCCAGATCAGGGGTTCTTACACAGTTTGAATGTATATTATGTGGATTCCAAGAAGTATGTGAGTTAAATGGGAAAAAATATGACTTTATCATTAACCTTTACTTCTTTTTAATATAGATATTTATTTTATGCTTTTAAAGACATTATTTGGGAAGTGCTTTATATGCTTCACCAGACTAGCAAAGGGGTCCATGACATAAAAATATTAGCTCCTATTATCAATGATTTTCAAGAAATCATCTGAATGTGAATGTTCAGGTATGGAGAACAAAAGCTTATTTATTCCTTCTCTAGCCTTTGTAGCAAAATATATGTCTATGCAAACTGCCCATAAGTCTATCCTAATAAAAGGTAGGAGGCAGGCACAGCTGGACTCACTTCAAGGATGCAGAATGCAAGGGGAAATGAAACAACTTAGCCAATGACATCTGCTCAAATGAATTCAGGGGAGCCACCTGGAACTATGAGCCAAAGGCAAAGTAATAAGTATGGATTTTAGAGAAAAAAAATTGGTGAGTGGAGATAAAGAAGAGGGAATTGGGTGGGTAGAAGAGAAGAATAAGGGAAGAGCAGCAAAGAAGAATAAATCATATTTAAGAAAAGGGAGAAAAGAGGGGAAGAAAAAAAAAACATATCAAACCCAGCACAATAAGAGTATAGCAGATTTGCTTTGGAAATATCCAGAGAAATTCAATAAGAAGGGGAAAAAACTAGGGAAAACACTTAGAAAAATTAACTCAGGGGAAAAGTAAAATGAATAAAAAGCCCTCAGTAACAGGAATGGGAAAGAGTGATAGAGATCCTGAGACAAGTAGAAAAGGCAGAAAGAGAGAAGTCAAAGGTTGAGGTGGGAAAGGAGTTCAAAGAAAGCCTTGAAGGACTAATTAAAATCACACAAATATGAGTAAAATGCAACCTAAAGTAAGAGCATGTAATTCAGATCACATAAGACAATAGCTGATTGGGCTACCTCACTTGGATCTTTTGGTCGAAGAAAATAAGGCTGATTACTAAGAGGGAAATGTTCTGTATGAAAAAGCACTGAGTTTGGAGGCCTGTGTAATGATCAGTAGGGGAAGGAAGCAGTAGAGAGATAGTATTTTTGTTTAATATAGATAATATGGATGTTTGAATGATACATAACATCAGGATAGAAATGTTTGAACTTGAATGTGAACAGGTAAGAATTGTGAACATTTCTGAATATGTATGATTCCTAAAGAAATGCAAAGAAAAATATGTATTTTGGACTATGGCACCATTATTTTATACCAGAAAATGTAGTACCAGAAAAAGATTTCAACTGCATTTCAGGAATTGAGCTAGAGTGTGAAATTAAAAAAAAATCTACAAAGTCTAATATTTGCAATCAGTATGACTATTTCAAGGCAGGATATTTATTTGGATAAATATGCCAAAAGCCAATAGCTTGGCAATAAAAATAAGATGTAGACAAGAAGAATTGATAAGATTTTACTTTAACAAGAAAATAAAACAGTTGAGGTTGTGACATGTAAACTAAAGGATGCTACCTTGGCTGATTATGTGATGGTCAAAACTGAGATTGATTTTTCATTGATTTCACAAATGCTGTAAAATTTAGTAGAAGTCTATAAAAGATAGACAAATTCCTATCCTTTAAAATAGCCACCTTTTGCTAAGGTGACACAATAAAAATATTTCTTCTCCAAGGTCTCGTTCTGTTTTACATCTATGAGTCTACTTAAGATGAGGGATGATCAAGAGAAAGGAAGTCATAATTCCTTGTCAAGATGATGGTGAATAGTCAGGCCTGGTGATAATGCAGTTAAAAGATATCTTTTTAAAATAATATATTTTACTTTTTCCCCAATTACATGTTAAAAGAACTTATAAATATTTGAGGCTTTTAAAAAATTTGAGTACCAAATTTTGTCCCTCTTTTCTTCCCTTCTATCACTCCTCTCTGAGATGGTAAGAAATTACACACACACACACACACACACACACACACACATCTTATACATGTGCAATCATGTAAAATATTTCCATTAGTAATTTTGTACAAGAGGACTAATACACGCAAAAAAGAAAAATTTTAAAATAGTATGTTTCAGTCTGTATTCAAATAATATTAATTCTTTCTCTGGAGTTCAATAGTATGCTTCATCATTAGTCCCTTGGGACTGTCTTGAATCATGATATTGCTGGGTATAACTAAGTCATTCTCAGTTTTTCATTGTACAATATTTTTGTTTTTGACTTCAGAAATTTTCTTTTCATTTCACTCTGCATCAGTTCATGTCTTTCCAGATTTTTAAGAGAACTCAAAGAAAAAAAATTGAATAGCTGCACTTATTTTTATGACTTTTTGAAGACTGGCAATCTCTAAAAGACCTGACCATTGTAGAAAAGTTTTGAACATACTTTAGAGTTTCTTGCAGGAATGGACCAATAGATGAGAAATTATCATTATTTTGCAAGGGGAGAAATAGAGGAATAATATAAATTATTATGATGTAAAGGATGCATCTGGTAAGGTGGAACCTACAGTGATGAATTAACCACTCAGTTGATGTAACAAGATGGTGCCCTGGATAAAGTGTTGTATTTGAAGTTAGAAAGACCAGAACTTAAATTCTGCTCCAGATGCTATTTTATAAACTTGGATAAATTAGTTAACCACTCTGGGTCTTATTTCCCCAACCATACAAATCCTCAACCCATGCATGCCTGTCTTTTCAAGTGTGACTCTTGTCTAGGTCCTCCCAACATGCTGCAGATCTTCATTGTTTTTTTCCTTCACATTTTTAGGATACCAGTACAGTAACTCTATGTCTGTCATCCTTTTCCACATGACCAGCTTATCCCTTCCTATTATATATTCTGTGATGTCATCTTTTACTCTTGTTCTTTGAAGTTACTTATTGGCTATACTTTGTAAGTTGTTCATATCCAACATATGACTTCCATTACCTTCCCCGTATATAATATCCATTTTAAATTTTACGGGACCATTGTATTTAATGTCTTTTTCCCCTATTGTATTAAAAGGATGGATTTCGTTTTCATGAGAAATTTGGGGTCTTTAAAGAAGTTTTGCAATTCCTTAAAGTCAATCTAGTTGTCTATACTCTTTCACTGAGTTAAGCTTAAGTAAAACTAAAGAATGTTTGTGATTATTTTAGAGATAGCAAAATAATGAAAAAGTAGGAAACCTATATTCGCTTTAGCAGGAGGACTAGGTGATTACCGTTATACTCAAAGGTAGAAAAAATGGATCTGAATTGATCTAGTCCAATATCATCATTTTTCAAATAAGGAAATTTAGATCTAGAAGGGCAAGATAAACTGCTCCAATATCTGCAAATTCTAAATCAAAGAACTGGGAATGTAACTCATGTCCCAAGGATTTCAACCAAATTTCTTTCGATTATACCACACTGATTCAGTATAGAGAGCATGCTAATACAGAATAATAGAAGTCTAGAAGTCTGATCTAGGACTTCTAGGTACAGTAGGACTAGGCACAGTAAACAAAATTCTGAGCAAATAGTCAAGAAGACTTGAATTTAAATCTTGCCTCAATATTTAATAGCAGTGTGACCTTGGATTTAGAGACTTAACATCCTCTGAGTTTCCTGACCTCAAAAGTAAGGGGTTTGACTCAATGGCCAATAAGATCCATAGTAACTCTAAATCAATGTGTTTTTACTTTTGATACATAGTTGAATATTAAGAAAATTAATTAATTAATCAGAAAATTAAAATGAAGGTAGCCTAAAACATTTCCAACTTAGGAGATTTGGAAATTATGAGGGAGAGATAGATAAGATTAATCAAGAAGTGCTTAATGTCAGGTTTTCTGGAGCCTTAATCACTTATGGATCTTACCAAGGGAAGGTATAATTCTGCTAAGGAAGACTTCTTTTTATTGTTTCATTTTTTTTCTGGTTATACATGTATATTAACTTTTTCAATGCACATTTATTTCTGAATCATGTTGGGAAATAAAAATCAGAGCAAAAAGGAAAAATCGCAAAGAAAAAAAAAATGAACATAGCTCATGCTAATTTACCTACAATCTCCATAATTCCCTTTCTGGATGTAGATGATTTTTCTATTCAAAGTTTATTTGGATTTCTTTGGATCACTGAACCACTGAGGAGAATCAATTCTTTCACAGCTGATCATTGCCCAATCTTGCTGTTACTATGTATAATATATTCCTAGTTCTGTTTGGTTTGTTCAGCATCAGTTCATGTAAATCTTTTCAGGCCTTTCTAAAATCAGCTTGTTTCTTAATTTTGTAGAATAGTAATATTCCATCACTTTCATATATCATAACTTATCCATTCCCCAGTTGATGGGCATCTACTCATTTTCCAATTCTTTGCCACCACAAAAAGAGTTGCTCCAAACCTTTTTGCACCTATGGGCCCTTTTTCCTCTTTTATGATATCCATGATATACAGACCCAGTAGTGGCACTGCTGGATCAAAAAGTAGGAAGACTTCTTTTTCAGTCTTGTAAAACACAAGGGAAATCTAGAAGTGTAAAAAATTAACTCAATAATAATTGATATAACTAATCAGAAGAAAGCTTTGTTACTACAAGTAAAGAACAAGTCACAACCAAGGCAGAAGTATTTTATATTTGAATTTTGTTTGTTTGTAAGAGAAGAAAACAGCTAAAGTTGAATTCTCTATTGGAAAGAACAGTCAAGGGAGAGTGAAGCAAGCTTCAAATCCCACTTGTCTGTATTAAGATACTAGGGAATATTGTACTAAAGGAAATAATTAAAATGGAAATAGGCAATCTATGAAAAAGGCTTGGTAAAGAAGATGACATTCTGAAGGATAAAGACTAAAGACTTAAAAAGGAAAATTAGGAATATGGAATAAATATACAAAAAAATGTCAAAGGAAGGAAAATGGGAACAATAAATAGAACTTTTAGAAGTTGTGGGTGATAGAATAAGAACAAAACAAAGATTGTAGGGGGTATATTTTATATAAAAAAAAAGTCTATTCTTTCATTCCAGGCCATGATATGCATCATCTGCCTAAGAGTGAGACTCATAAAAAAGAGGCAAAGAAGTTGGAAGAGTAAGCAAATTGCAGATAAGTCATAAATATATATTCCTTGAGGGTGTACAAATCACTTCCCTCACAACAACCCGGTGAAGTATTAAAGTATTATTATCCTTATTGTTAGGTGTGGAAACTGAGCCCTAAAATGCTAGCTAAGTCACCCATAGTCACCCAACTGTCAAAGGCAGGTTTCCAATCCATGTCTCTTTTTCCTAACATAAGTTCTCCTAATATACCTTTTCTCAGAAAAGGCAGAAGAAACTGCAAAGTATTTTACTTATCAAACATTTTAAGCCACATTTGTGGAAACTGCTGTTTTTTTGGGAAAAAGTGTTGTATGTCAAAACTATACATCTATTTACTCAACAAATATATCAGGATGTTTTTGTAGTCCCCTCTCACCTCTGCCTTATTAGAATCATATTTTTTTCTAATAGCTCAGCTTAAATTCCACCACTTTCTATTTGAGGTTGTCCTTGATACAGTCAGCTGCTATTTATTTTGCATATATTTGCATGTGTATATTTATGTGCTCTCCTAATATAAGGTAATAAAGTACTAAGTTCCTTTAAGGCAAGGATTGTTTAATTTTTGTCTTTGTAGATATTTTGCAGTGTCTTTGTAGTGCCTCAGACAGCACCTGGCACATAATAGATGCAAAATAAATGCTTGTTAAATGAATCTTTACTACATATAAGACATTGGGCTTGGCACTGTGTATCATATAAATGTATTTTATGTTACAGTCTATGAAAGTCAAAAGTCATAATGGATCTGAAAATGTTTCACAAAGGACAAGGTTCTATGAATATTTTACTTAATTTGATTAACAATTAAAGTATAAAATTACTGATCTGCAATGATTTTGTCTGAGTTGATTGAAGAAAGATGTTAAATGAAGTGAAACAAAAGTATTATGTATGTGTCTAAACACATATTTGAAATACAAAACCATAGGTCATTGATCAGGAGCTCAAATTTAGTTCAATCTCTTAGTTTTACAGATAAGGAAACTGGCAACTAGGGAGAAAAATCAAACAGTTTGCCTGAGGTCACATAGGTAGCTGATAACTCAAATGGAATTTCACCCTAGATCCTCAGTCTGGATTTTTTCTACCGTATCACTTCCTGGCCCCAAAACAGAGTGAAATTCATTCAGAGTCTCCTAGTGGTACTAAAACCAAGCCAAAACAAAACAATACATATGCATGTATGCATGAGTATATGTATATTATACACACACACACACACACATATATATATATGAATAGCAATATGGGTATCTAGCAAGACTAAACAAAGAAATAGATACCTCACTATTTCATTGTATTCACTACGTGACTTGCCCCATAGTTGTGCAAAATATGCAAAATAAGCATAATAAAATCCTTTTCCTCCATGAAAAGCTAGAAATTATTTCAATGTGTTATCTTAGTGTTCAAGAAATGCAATGTGTCTCTTTTTTCCCTCCTGTATTTGGAGAGAAGGAGAAAACTGATTCTTTGACATGAAGGAATTTTATTGGGGTGGGGTTGTTTTGTTTTGGCTATTTTGGGAGGTTTTTTGGTCAATAGAATTCAGTTAAAAAAAAAAAAAAAAAGGTTTTCCTATCCTTTGCAATAAATCTATAGTTCCCAGAGGTTCAGTTTCACAAATAAGAGTGCTGTGGGAACAGAATGGGAAACAAACTTAACAGCCTTATTTGTGCTCCTGAAAATAAAGTTTTCGTCTTGAGAAAGAGAAAGTTACTTTAGCATCAAATAGCAAGAGACTGGAAGGACTAAAAGATCAAGCCTCCAGCACTCTGATACAATGCCAGCAATCCATCGTGGGGCTGCCATCTCAGCCTTATGCCTAACTATATGAAGCATGTTCTCTCTTTAGCTTAGGCAGTCTGGCCAACAGGCATGTGAGAATGAATCACTTTTGGAAATGCACTTTGAGATCTGCAGATGAAAGGTGCTACGTAAGTGTGAAGGTTGTTATTACACACACCACACAGGCAGGCTGAGTATGCAGGCAGCATTTGCAGGGAGGTGGCTCCTGCACTGCCAGGTTGAATTTAAGAAATTATGATGTAAATTTTATTTCCAAGGTTTTCATAACTATGTGGAAACAAGCAGGCGTTATAGGTAGGTACTTTTGCTAAGTTAGGACACTAAGTTCTTTCAGCAAAAGGAAACCATAGGAAACATCAACTATAGGGAGCTGAAAGGAAGAAAGAAAATGTTGAATACTCAAATATGAAAGGTAAATATAAAACAGATGGGGGGTGATTGAGACAAGTTTTCATATCATTTTTTCCCCTTTAAGGTTGTTTCAGAATCTTTCCTTCTCCCCTTGTTTGGGATTTCTCTTGCGTAGTAGTAGAACGCAAAATATCCATTGAGCAACAGCTGGGTTCATGTAGGCCTGAGAACATCCACATGTGAAATTGGAAATCTTGTTCTCTGAGGTTCCTGCTGAATACCAAAGATGTATGCTTTGTTCTTCCATATTGCTTCAGATAAATGTCTCTCATCAGCTATTTAAAAGTTTGAAGGGGGAAACAAATGATATCCAGTCCATTATATGCAAGATTGGACATTCCAGTCCCCTTCTTAGGCAACTTCAGACAAAAGGTAGGTTCTAGCTCATCCTGTACCACCTAATTAAGACACAGGGGCTATTCCAGGCTGGAGATTCTTTCTGAGAGTCATTGTTTCCTTGGGATTGTTTTACTGACACATGAAAAAAAAGCTCTGGGGCAGGAGTCACATGGAGCTTTCTACTGAAGCTCCAACTTGAAAGCAGGGACTCAAGACTGCTTCACTCCACAGCTGACAATTTAGCAAATGGTCCATGTTACAGCTCTTTGATCTGGTGAAAGTTTTCAAAAATTTCAGCCTTGAAGAAAGCTACAGGCCCAACAGATCCCCCAGTTCATTAGCAATCCTTTAGCGGCTTCCAACAATTAGAGCTGTCAGGCAGCCAGCTCTGTTTGCAGGCCGCAGATTCAAAATCCCTGACTAATGACTTAGTAAAAAGACTTGACAGCGTGTTGCAATTTGTTATAATTGAATCTAAGCTGCATCAGCTGTTTGAGGGGCTGAAATGTTTTCAAACATTACACTGACTTAAATTAATGCCACAAAAATATTCAGAAATCGTGTCTGTCAGATTCAGTGCTAATAATCATGTTCTCTTCAGATATGAAAAAGACATTTCATCACAGGTTTGAAAGTATTGTCAGAAAAGCTGGTTAAATCTCTCTCTCTCTCTCTCTCTCTCTCTCTCTCTCTCTCTCTCTGTCTCTCTCTCTTCTCTGTCTCTGTCCCTCTCTTCCTGTCTCTCTTTTCTGTCTCTCTCTCTGTCTTCTGTCTCTCCTCTCTCTCTGTCTCTCTCTTCTCTCTGTCTCTTCTCTCCATCTCTTTCTCTTTCCTTCTCTCTCCATTTCTATCTCTGTCTCTGTCTCTTTTTCTCTTTCCTTCTCTCTCCTTCTCTCTCTGTCTCTATCTCTGTTTCTCTTTCCTTGTCTATGTCTCTCTTATTATCTCTATCTGTGCCTCTCTTTCTCTCTCTGTCCCTCTGTCTCTTACTGTCTTAAATGAAAGATAAGTTGATTTTCAGCACTTTTCATGACAGACAAATTATGGTTAACAAGAAGTGAGTTGGGGGTTGGGGATTTCTGCACAGGGAGAGAATTTTCTAGAACAATTAAAATAATAAAAATAGGGGGGCTGTCCATATGTTCTTGAATGACATATTTGAAAAGAGGAACATGATTATTGTTATCAATGGCTCAGGAAAAAGAATTTCTTAAACCCCAACAGGTGATTAAGGGTGTGTGGGTGGGACGCTGATCCTCCCTTTTTTGTTACTGACTCATTCCTCCTGAACAGGGACTCCTGACAGTGGACATTTGGCTGCCAGACTTCCAAGACAAACTTTTTTGTTAAGCTTTCAAGACATATTTCACTAGTTACTGGTACTAGATGAAATATCAAAGAGGGTTGCCTCTAGATTTATCACTATCCCAAATAAATCATTTCTTGCTTCTAATCGCTTTCCTGGGGCCAAATGTTGCCCTTGAATGCACATGCAATACTGCTCCTATTGACTTCACCCCAAGTCGCACAGTTCACAGTAGAATGCTATGCTTTCTATTTGTGTTTGAGGAACTCTGCTTTAAATTACATAAAGTGTGATATGTAAATTCAGTGTGGCACATGCTTCCTCCCTATAGACAGACAGCATACAGGATTGGACTGGACTGAAGATGCTTGGAATCTAGTTGTATCCAATTGGTATAGTTGCTTAGAATCTATCTAGAACAAAGGCTTTGTTCCTACCACGAAAGCTGAAGTTAAGTGTAACCATAAAATCCTTCTTCTAAGGCAAAGAGAATAGCCTAAAAGAACATCAACCACATCATTTCTTAGATCCAGAAGAGAGGAGAGGGTCATATTATTAATGACCCAACCTTCCTTTAAGGAAGATGAACTCCAATGCTAATTAACACAAACATTAATTGCAAAGTATAAATGGTGAGGGGAGGCAAAGGAGAATCAATTTCTCCCATTGACATTAATTCTTTTTATGGGATAAATATTTATTCTCTCCTGAGTCATTGAGGAGTTACAAAAGATATTTAAAACCTGACACATACTCAAGAAACTTACAATAAATGAGTGGTACAAATAGGCACAGTCCTTCACTTTAGTGAAAGATTAAAGGTAGTCAGACAGATTGTGAAGGAACAGCATTTATTACTCAGTCAGGAAGCATTTATTAAACACCTTCTCTATGCCAAGCACAACGTCAAGTGCTGGAGATATAAAGAAAATTTAAAAATAGTTACTTCACGAGGAGCTCACAATCTAATAGGTGAGACAGAATGCAAATAATTGTGTACAAACAAGATATATATACATAAAGTAGATTGTGAAGAGACATGGAGGATGCCAAAAGAAAACTTGTATCCCCTTTCAAAATTTGTTTCTCATGCTTGCCTATTGACCTAGTGGGTAATCAATTAATAAGTAAGGATGATGGTAAAAGACCTGTAAGGTCTCAGCTATATCAAAGCATTAAGGATTAGGATCAGAGACATGAGGGGCCCACATAATTGAAAACAATAATAGTACCAATAAGAAAATTTAATAAAAGTTTCTGAGAACAGATGAGATATAACTCCCTCCTTTCAACAGAAAGGTAGGCAATGTAAGACAGACTACTATATACTTTTTCAGGTAAGAGGTCACTATATCAAATATTTTTATTTAACTTTATTTTACAAAGAGGGAGAGATTTTTTTTTGAAAAATAGAAATCATCAAAAACTAATTTTTAAAAATAAGTATAGCAATGCACAGCTTATAAAGAACATACATTTTATGATTTGTATTTATATACATGAATAAAGAGATATAAAATATAAAATCTTATGTTGACATATATACTCTATATAAAGATATCAAAAAATCTTTAACTACATAAGATAGAGATATAGATAGTGTAGATACAGATATATCATCTCTAAGCACAAATATGACCATGCCACTTATCTATTCAATAAACTTCAGTGGCTCCCTATTATTTCCAAAATTAATTATAATATATATATATGCAAAATCTATAATATAAATTCTGTTTGGATTTTAAATCCCTTCATAACTTGCCCCCTCACTACCTTTACAATCTCCTTATACCTATTTTTCTCTATATAGTTGTTAATCCAGTGGTACTAATTTTCATAGTGTTCCTTGTATAATACAATCCATCTCTGCCTGATATTATGTGTGTGTGTGTGTGTGTGTGTGTGTGTGTGTGTGTGTGTAACAGCTAAGAGATTCAGTGGATAGAATACTAAGCTTGGAATTAAGAAGACTCATCTTCATGACTTCAAATCTTATCTCAGACACGTGAGCCATGTGACCCTTGGCAAGTCACTTAACCCTTTTTGCCTTGTTTCTTATCTGTAAAATGAGCTGGAAAAAAAAATCTGGTATCTCTGCCAAAAAAAAAAAAAAAATCCCAAATGGGGTCACAAAAAGTTGAAAATGACTGCAACAACTAAACAACCACACACAAGCACAGTTGGGCAAAACATATTTCCATATTAGTCATTTTGGAAATGTAATCTCCTTTTGATCAGGTGTCAGACTCCCTTACTGTCCTGCTGAGAGCTCTGCAAACTACTGCCAAAATCCATTCTGTTGCCCTGATATCCTGCTGCTGTCTTGTTGAGCAAGGCTTGCTCCCCAGTGAGATAGACTTTTCCTGCTGACCTTCCGAATTATCTTGAGTTGGAAATTTTTTTTTACTCCATCCTTTTGCTCATTCTTATGGTTCAGAATTTGTTTTGAGACATTATTTTAATGAGGTTTGGAAGGAAATTTGAATCTCCATGTTTAAGAACTCTGAAATCTTTTTTTTAAAAACCATAATCTATGGACCTTTCATTTCTCCTTCCTTCTGCTCCCCCTTACATAACTCTATTCTTCATTCTCACTATGACATCCAAGCCCTTGACCCCTCACTTTTTCCCAGGGCATGTTCTTTGCACAAGCTCTATCTATTTGATTTAATATGACTACTGCTAGATTAGATTGCTAATTCTAAAACATATATACTGTTCATATCTTTTGACCATTTATAAATTGGGTAATGGCTCTTTTTTAAAAAATAAATTTGCCTCAGTTTTCTATATATTTGAGAAATGAAGTCTTTATCAGAATAATAATAAAAAAAACATGGTATAAAATTTTCTCCAATTTATTCTTTTTCTTCTAAGTTTGGTTCCATTGATTTTATTTGTATAAAAAATTGTTTTAAGTTTTATGTAATCAAAAATATTCATTATACTTCCTATTTATTTATTTACCCTATCTCTTGTTCAGTCATAAACTCTTCCATTATCTATATATCTATATAGATAGATTCCCTTACCTATATGTCTTAGAGATAACATTTTCCATGTGCCCCTAATTTGCTTATATTAACATTCTTCATTTGTTTGGACCTAATCTCTCACCACTGATCCATCCCTCTATTTCTTAAACAATAACAGAGTGTTTGATGGTTACCACTTTGTAAGATAGTTTGGAATCTGATATTGCTAGGCTATCTTCCTTCACAAACTTTTTTTTCATTGATCCCATGGATCAAGGAGATCAATGACCTTTTACTCTTCCAGATGAATTTTGTTATTTTTTTTCTAGCTCTTTGAAATAATCTTTGATAGCTTGGTGTGGCACTGAATAAGTAAAATACTTTAGTTAGAATTGTCATTCTTTATTATTTCAGCTCAACTTCCCCATTATCAATTAACATTTTTCTAGTTGTTCAGACAGATCTGTTTTTATTTATATGAAGTATTTTGTAATTATGTTAATACGGTTCCTGGTTTTGTCTTGGAAGCTTAGATTCACAAGTATTTTCATTAAAATATGCAGTTCATTGGAATTTTTCTATCTCTTCTTGCTGGGTTTTGCTGGTAGCATGTAGAAATACTGATGATTTATGTGAGTTATTTTAAATCATGTAGCTTTATTGTTGTTTCAATTAATTTTTTATTTGATTCTTTCAAGGTCCTTTACATATACCATCATATTTGGAATTTTTTTTTCTAATTTTCTATTTTCATTCCTTCAATTTCTTCTCCTTGTTATGTTGCTATAGGTAATACTTCTAACACAATATTAAGTAATAATGATGATATTGGACATATTTACTTCATCTCTGATATTGGAAAGATTTCTCTCCATTACAAATGATGGTTGCTCTTGTTTTGTTTTATTTTTATTTTTCCCCCCTGAGGCAGTGAGGGTTAAGTGACTTGCCTAAGGTCATACAGCTAGGAAGCATTAAGTGTCTGAGGTCAGATTTGAACTCAGGTCCTCTCCTGATTTCAGGACTGGTGCTCTCTTCATTGCACCAGATGCATAGATAGTTCTTATATATGCTTATATCACTGACATGTACTTATGCTACTTAAGAAAAGTTTCAATTATTCTTGTGTTTTATAGTGTTTTTTTAAATAGGAATGGATGATATAATTTGTCAAAAACTTTTTTCTGTATCTATTGAGATTATTATATAGTTTTTGTCTTTGATATGATGAATTACTTTAATATTAAGTTATACTAAAATTGAACCAGTTCTGCATTCCTGTTGTGAATTTTACCTGGTCATAATGTATGATCTCTGTGATATATTGCTATAATCTCTTTGTTAGTATTATTTATTTTAATATTTTTGTATCAATATTTGTCAGAGAAATCATTATATATTTTTCTTTGTTTTTGCTCTCTCTGATTTAGGTATCAAAACCATATTTGTGTCACAAAATGAATTTATCCTTTATCTTTTTTTAATTTTACATTTTTAAAAAATAATTTTAAAATTTTATTTAATGTTTAAATTTTAATTTTAAAAATACGTTGGGGTATTGGAATAATTTGTATTTTAAATATTTGGTAGAATTCACTTGTAAACCCTTTTGGTCCTGGAAATTTGTTTCTGTTCCAAAAACAAGACCCATCTTTTAGCTTCTAGCATTTTCTCTGACCATCCCCTCATGCCTGAAATGCTTTCCCTCCTTGACTCTGTCTATTAAATTGTTTTCATTTAAGTCCCAATTAAAATCACATCTTCTATAGGAAACCTTCCCTAACCCCCTCTCTGTTAATTATCTCCTATTTATTATATATGTATGTCATATACATATATGTGTGTATGTATATATGTATATGTGTATACATATATATGCATATATACAAATATCTTGCTTTGCATACATTTGTTTTTATGTTGTCTTCCCTATTCGATTGTAAGTTCCTTGAGGGCAGAGACTGTCTTTTGCCTGTTTTGTATTTCCAGTGCTTCACACAATGTCTGGTACCTAGTAGATGCTTCAAAAATGCTTATTGAATTGAATTTTTAATCTTTTCATTTTCAAAACATATTCATAGATAGTTTTCACCCTTTCAAAACCTTGTGCTTCAATTTTTTTTCTCCCTCTCTTCCTTTTACCCTCTCAGATGGCAAGCAATCCGATATATGTTTAAAATGTACAATCCTTCTGTATATATTTTCACAATTATTATGGTGCACAAGAAAAATCGGATCAAAAAAGGGAAAAATGAGAAAGAAAACAAAAAGCAAGCAAACAACAGCAAAAAAGTGAAAATAGTATGTTGTATTTCACATTCAATCTCCACAATCCTCTCTCTGGATGTTCTCCATCTCAAAACCATTGGAACTGGCTTGAATCACCTTGTTATTGAAAAGAGCCAGGCCCATCAGAAATGATCATCATATAATCTTATTGTTGTTGTGTACAATGTTTTCCCAGTTCTATTCACTTCACATTATCCTGCTGATTTTTTCTTATAGAACAATAATATTACATAATATTCATATGCCACAACTTCTCCAACTCATGCACTCAGTTTGCAGTTCCTTGCCACAACAAAAAAAGACTGCTATAAACACCCTTGCACATGTGGGTTCCCTTCCCTTTTTTTATGATCTCCTTAGGATACAGGCCCAGAAGAGACACTGCTAGACCAAAGGGCATGCATAGCTCAATAGCCCTTTGAGCATAGTTCCATATTGCTCTTCAGAATTGTTGGATAAGTTCACAACTCCACCAACAATGTATGTGTCCCACTTTTCCCACATCCCCTCCAAAATTTTTCATTATCTTTTCCTATCATCTTAACCAATCTGAGAGATGTGTAGTGATACCTCAGAATTAATTTGCATTCCTCTGATCAATAGTGATTTAGAACATTTTTTTTTCATATAACTAAAATGGTTTTCATTCTTTCATCTGAAAATTGTCTTAATATCTTTTGAACATTTATCAACTGGTAATGGCTTGTATTCTTATAAATTTAATTCATGAATTGAATTATTTGAAGATCTTGTGTGTGAAGTCCATTATCTTCTAAAGCATCTCATTCTACTCATTCTACTAATTCAAAAATTAGTTCTAATTTTTAGAAGTTTCTCTTTGATGTGTCTAAAAATCTTCCTTTATATCTTTCTTCCTCTGTTCCTAGTTCTGGTCTCCTGGGCCAAATGGAAGAAATGTAATTACTTCCATTTGATAGCTTTTCAAATATTTGAATATAGTTATTGATTTCCTGCTAATCTTTTTCTTCTTAGACTAAATGTCCCAAATTCCTTTAACTTACCCTTGCTTAGCATTGTCTCCAGTCTATACTATTCATCTTAACAGACCTCATCTGGATGAGCTCCAGTTTGTTACATTTCCTAAAATGTGCTGTCTGAGGAACATAATGCTGTCATTCTCTAGATATGGTCTGAGCAGAACACAATTTCCAGGATCATGGTTTCCCTTAAACTAAACTCTATACTTTTTAATATATTCTAGGACTATATCAATAAGCATTTATTAAACGCTTATTATGTGCCAAAAATTACTTGTATCATTTGTTTTGTCAACAACTCAGAGTGAGTTGTTCCACTAAAACTCTTAAATCCTTTTGACATGTTGTTTAGCTTTTCCTCATCTAAATTTTTGAATCCTGGTTTCTGAATCTAATTACTCCAATCTAGGGGGTTTTTAAATATAAATTTTGATTTAAGAAATAACAAATATTTGTTCTTTCTTCTTCCCCTATCTACTGGTGAGTGTATGTTTGAGTGGGGGAGGGAGAGAGAGGAAAGAAGGAAAAAAGGGAGAAAGAAAGAGGAAGAAAAGAATGAAGGAAGAGAGAATGGAAGGGAAAATGGAAGAGAGAATGGAAAGGGAGGAAGAATAGAAAGAAAGGAAAGAGAACAAGTCACAAAATGGAAGAAAGAAGGGTAAGAGAAGTCAGAAAGGAAAGAAAAAGAAACAAAAAATCCTTGTATCAAATATGCTTGCCAAGAGAGCAAATTTCCATGTATACAAAAAGAAAATGACACATATTGGAAAGGCTGCAGGAAAACATGGACATTGCATATTGTATATTGGTGAAAGTATAAATTAGTCCAGTTGTTCTGGAAAACATTGTAGAATTATTCTCTAAAAGTTGCTAAATTTTATATATCCCTCTTACTTTTCCATTATCAGAAACTTGATAACATTCCTTACCTTAATCTGTGTCATTAGTAAAAAGCAATTCTACTAATTAAGCAGTTCAACTTAATATTTTAACATTCCCTCCAAAGGGTGCTAAATATGAAGAATATTTCCTGTTATTAAGAGAATATCCATAAATCATGCTAGAAGATATCATATTATAATAGTTTCCCTACAATAAAACAATCAAACATATCTCTTCCACTAACATTTTATTTATACTTAATTGCTCTCCCCTTCACTTCAAAACAAGACATCTTTTTTTGGGACCCTGTCCTCGTCTTGCCTGAACCCTCTATTCAGGCATACACAGAATCACTTGCTTTCCTTTTATTCTTTACCAAAATCAAACCTGGAATATTTGGAGAAGTTTTTTTTTATGATTCCTGTCTTACATTCACATCTTATATTAAGTACTCAGTTAGTGAAATATCTTTTGTACTCAGCAGGATATGTCTTTTGTTACAAAAACAGGGCTTCCCCTCCTCATCCACCCTCCTATTCAAATAATGCAATGTTTGCATTTGTAAAGTGAATTGGTGCTTTTCATATTGCATTTCTGATTAAATAGCATACTCTTGCAGTCCCTTCAGACTTCAGTCCAAATTACTTTATAAAGTGATCCATCATGCAACCTTTTCAGCCTTTCTTTTGAACCTCTCAGAAGCCCCTAAGATTTTTCTTCCCCTATGGATGTGATATTTCTCAAAGTCCCCTAGTACAGTGAAGAGACTATTTGTTTGACTGCTTGGTGTCATTTTTTCAGTCCATTACTTTTTCATTAGCCTCTAAATATTCAGCACATAAATTAAATCTAAGTCAATAAGATGGAAGAATGAATCTATAGGGGAGAGGAACTGGGGAGAGAACTAGGGAGATATTCCTTTTCTACAAGGTGTGAGATCGACTAAAACAGCCAAATTACCAAAGGGTTACCATTGAAAGAGCCAAAACAAACAAGGCTCATTAAAGGCTTCAGCTCTGCACTTTCATAAAGCTAGACTTGGGAGGTCTAGTGAGGGAAGTCAAAGAGTCCCCAGTGGACCTTGTTTCACTTGGCCATTGAATTAACTAACCCTTTGGTAACTTGGCTTCCTTTATGGATCTCATACCTGCCCCTTCTGTGGTCCTCCTGACCTTCCCAAAGAGGCCTTTTTAGTATATCTAAAATGTTTTTGATTAGTTCTCATTTTTCCTCTAGGATTATAAAATAATTAAATGGAGAAAACAGGAATCCTATGCAGAAGGGGAAAAATTGTATCAAATCTAGTCATTTGAAAAAAATCATAAACCCAGAATGAATGGCATTCACCAATATATGGATTAAAGCCAGGCATGGTGAGGTGCAGAGGAAGGGAATCATTCCAGCTCCTATATATTAAATCAGCCAACAGAGTGAGCATAAACAGCTATCTGAAAGTGGGGCTTCAGTGGGGGAGAATTGACAATGGCAGAAACAAGAAGAATAGGTTACACCACATAGTCCATGAAAATCAACTTTTAAGTTGCCATCTGTTCAACCCTTTCAACAAAAGTCAAATATTGCCTCTCATTTATCTGCTTTATACATCATGGCTGTTGGCAAAAATTATTTTGGCATGGAAGATGAGAATAGTGAATACCTGGGAAATAGAAACGATTCCAACAACTAAAATATGTACCCTCATGACTTAGAATGTATTACAATGCTTGGGAATTTTGTTTTTCAGAAACAATGTTCTTTGCATGAAATTAGATATAATAATAAGCATTAATACATGTCATGTAAATCTCTTTCTCGGGATAGTCAGGAATATTTTTGGTCATTTTCTTGCTAGTTATCCATCCAAAGGCCTTCTTAGAATTGTGTCCATTTTTAGTAGAAAAAAAAAGGAAAACTCATTTATGAACCTCTCTATCTTCTATATGATGCCTTTTCTGAATTCTCCAACTGTTAGTGTCCTACCTCCCAAACTACTTTATATATATTTATATTTATTAACTTTGTATTTTACATATACTCATTATAGTCCTCATTAGAATGGAAACTCATCGTGAATAGAGATTGCTTCATCCTTTGTATTTTTATTTCTAGTACTTAAGACAGTGCCTATAATTAATAAATAATTGTTGGTTGGATGAGGGAATATGTTGGACTAGAAAATTCTAATATCTTTTTCAGGTCCAAAATTATGATCCTATAAACATATTCCAAGAGAAATTCTGAGGTAGCTGCTGTTTCTGATACTTTTGAACATATTCCTAATGCTATGTAGGGTTAGAGAATACTTGGCTTTTTTCTAGAATCAGCAATAAACATGACCTTAAAGTTTTATTTTTACATTTTGCTTTCTCTTTATTCTGAATGGGGGGGGGGGGTGAGCTTATATTTACAATAGCTTATAAATTCCAAAAAAAAAAAACAAACAAACAAACAAGCAAATAAACAAAACACTCTCACCAAGGTCAAGGAGATTATTAATGTATTCAATTAAGGAGATGATCAATGTATTCCACTGAGGAAATAACTGATGATTCTAGCGATACTTTTTTTTTCTTTAAGGCTAGATGAAGCATTTTATTGGTATATAAAACTTCCTGCACCAATTCAGATCCACACCTTCCATGCAATTTATCACCTGAGAGAGTTACTGGGAACATTTGTCCACAATCACATAGCAGTTTGTACAAAAAGTAGAATTTGAATCAAGGCCTTCTTGACTTTGGGGCCAGCTCTACCCTCCAGGCTAAGGCACCCCTCTATAATTCTTCTCTATATCATGTAAAGTATTGTTATTAATCCCTTAATTCTGTGTGCCATTATTGATACCAAAACAAGGGATGAGCATAAAAAATATAGGTTACATTTAGAGCTCTACTGATTTCATTCAGCATCTGTTGATAAAAGTTTTTCTTGGTTTCTCTGAAACTACCCTCTTCAAATTTTTTCATATAACACCATAGTATTCTATTACATTCATGTGTAATTTCATTCATTCATAACTTATTTAGCCTTTTTGAAATATATAGGCATCCCTTTAGTTTCCAGTTCTTGGACACTACAAAAAAGAGCTTCTATAAACATTTTTGTAAATATGGATTCTTTCCTTCTTTCTTTGATCACTTTAGCATATAGACTTATCAGTGGTATTGCTAGATTAAAAGTATATATAGGTTACTAGCTTTACTAATTCAAAACTTTACCAATAATACATTAATATTTAACATTTTCCAAACTGAGGCAGATTGAAGTGAGTAAAAAACCAAAAAGAAAAAAAATCATACTATAGAAATAAAATTACCCAAAATTGAAATAAAAATTGAAAGCTTTGAGAAATTTGATCACTGCTATATGTGTGGCTATGACTGAATATTACTCTCATGAATATTGAATTGAATATTACCCATGGAGAGTATTGCCCACATCCTGATAGAGAGGTGATAGACTTAATATAATAACTAACAAAACATTTTTGGATAAGGTCAATGTTAAAATTTGCTTTGCTTGACTATGAATATTTGTTGCAAAAGTTTGTTTTTTCTTTTTTTAAAATAAAAGAGGTGGGATGAGAAAATGATGCTTGTTCATTTTTATAAAGAATATATGAAATTTGAAGTCAGGAAATATTTTTGTTTTTGAATTTGTGATTTGCTTTTGAATTTGAATTCTAAGTACTGGTTGCTTAGAAGTGCTAAGAAGAATTCTCGGTACTCCATACTTAAAATGTTTTTTCATTCATTCAATAAATACATAAATATACCAATCTGCCACATACTCCCTGTGTGGCACTTAAAATCTCTTGGTTTCCTTTGGTGAGATAAGGGATTTGAATTAGATGTAATCTAACAGCCCAATTAGTTCTAAGCAATGACTCTGTGGAAAGCCAAGCTGCATCAGTGGACATCAGACATTTTCTACACAGGGGTCCTCAAACTCTTTAAATAGGGGGTCAGTTCACTGTCCCTCAGACTGTCGGAGGGCCAGACTATAATAAAAACAAAAACTTTGATTTGTGGGCCTTTAAATAAAGAAACTTCATAGCCCTGGGTGAGGGGGATAAATGTCCTCAGCTGCTGCATCTAGCCCGCGGGCCGTAGTTTGAGGACCCCTGTAATATTTTAACTAAGTTATGGAGAAAAAAGAAGGGCAATAACAAAAAGTTGTAGAAAATTGAAGTGATATAGGTGTTTTAAAAACAAACTCTGTTCACTTCCCTATATTTGGATAACTGAGTTGTGGATCACAATTTTCAGTAGAGTACTTCCCTAGGATACCTCATAAATTAATAATTACAGAAATAAAGGCAATTTCATGATCCCCCAAACAACCACCCAATGTGAACCTGGTAGCAATGATTACCAGGAGTTTGCTATACTTGTAAAATCAATTCTTCTGTTTTCTTTCTTCCTTTACTTAGCAATAAAAGTGGGGCATGAAAATAATGGGGAGAATGAGAAATACACAGATTTCATTCTCAGATCTGTCACTAAATTTTGCTGTTTCATTATTTTTTAATGGATTGAAATTTTCATGTGGTAGATATTAAATAAATATTTGTATTGAATTAACAAATGTAGACATAGCTCAGTAGTGGTATATGTGTTTTGTTAAAATTAGAATAAGAAGCTTTACGGTGATAAAATTCTTAGAAGTTTGTGTTGAACTATGATGCTGAAAGTGTTATAAGTGCATTTTGGTATATCCACAAATAAACCTATTTGAATGACTTCCAAATAGATCTGTCACTTTATGTTAAAACTCATAGCATAGTAAATGGTATCACAATGGTTATCTATATATACTTATAGGCTTATAGTATCCATGCTGTAAGTGCCATACTATAACTTTCTTTTAAAAGACAACTTAAATCCCCCTATAACTTCTTACTCAAGTATAGCATGGCTTTTGCATTTATTTCTACCAAGCTTTTGATATAATTGGGAGCTTTAAAAATTCTAAATTTTTTCTCTTTAGTAAAATAGATTCCAGATCTTATATTTTATTATGTACTCCATAAATTACTTTTTTTTTTTAGTATGAGGCTACAACTGTGAAATCTGTTCTGCATTCTTCTTAGAACAAATGATTCTTTTCTTTCCAATTTTTCAGCATGATCCTCTTTTTCAATCATTAGTCTACTAGCTACCCACTTAAGCAATTCTTCCAAAAGCCTTTAAAGTTCTGAAGTATCTGCTAATATACACATATAATGTTCCAAACCTGTTTTTCTCCAACAATCCTTTCAATTACTGCTATTTTTTCTCCAGTGTGCTTTAACTTCCTTATACTCCCAGAACATGTGTTTATAATCATTTAAATGTGTGATCTGTTCCAACCATTCCTATTATCTCTCAGACCTAGATTCCCTCTTTATAACTGCTCTCCAATGTAATTTATACAGGATTTTAAATTGCATTTCCCCCCTGCAAAACAGAATCCCTAGTCACCTTATGATTTTTCTTCTGAATTTATATCCATTCTTTTTTATGTGTTCTGGTACTTAGATCTTTTACATACTCACAGGCAGAACTCATAAAGGTTAATGGGTGATTTTCTTAAAAATATAACACATGGAATTCTTCATTGATTTACTTGCATTATTGTTCATTAAAAAAAAAAGTCATTTTAAATTACCTACCTTCACTTTACTTTTAAGTCCCCCAAAGAGCAAAGCATCCTTTTTTATTTTTTTAATTATTTTTCCAATTATTTTCAGTATATTTTCCTAAAGACAGGTTTCTTGCCAATGTGGATAAAGATTTCATTTTTCTCTGGTCTTGTTGTTTGTGCAGTGGCTATACTCAGAAATTCCCTGCGAGGAGCCAAGTAAACCCTTCCTAACTCTCATGTCTTCTTGACAAAATATGACTCAAATCCATGGCAAAATCTGCCACCTGAGCTATGTCAATAGGATTAGCCTTTACAAAGATGGTCAGAGAGCTAGAGTGTGAGTGATTGGAAAGAGAAACACAGAGAGAGATTAGACACAAATATAAGCAGGCATAAGGGTTGCTACAGGGATCCATGTGGTCTTGACTATTAACGGACTTGGGTATAAACCCTGTGTGTTTGATGTTAAGTTCAATAAGACTTGCCTTATGGTCAATGTTTTATTAATATGACTGTTTTCATGGTAGCTGAGGACTCTTTTAAATATGGGCCAATGTTTTTTATGTAGATGAGTATGTAGGCCAAAAAGAGCTTCCAAAGTGAGCTCAGTCTATGTGATTCTAGAATCTCAAATTTTGAAAAAAAAATTCATTATAAATTCCTTTTGATTTCTACTGCCTTGAAACAATTCCTTGAGAGGAAGAGCTGTTTCATTCTTTGTGTTTTTACCACATTCAGTCTCCATGTCTCATTACCTGGAATAACCAACTCACTGCAGCTTTATCGTTCTGAGATATTGATCCCTTTGCTATACCAATCCTCTTGTCCCACTGTTGAGTTCCTCATGAAGCCTCCATTTTGGGAAGGGGCTCAGGCCACCCAATCTTCATTTAGCTCCCAGTTTTATGTCAAATTTCTGTATTTTAACACCATCTCCCCTGTTTGGTACTATCATTCCCCAGCTTCCCCTCATCTCTACTTTCTACCTCTTTTTTGTGGTATTGCAATAAGATATAAGTTCTTTGAAGTTAAGAAATATTTTCCTTTCTTTCTTTTCTTTTCTTTTCTTCCTTCCTTCCTTTTCTTTTTTCTTTCTTTTCTTTCTTCTCTTTTTCTTTCTTTTTCTTTCTTTCTTTCCTTCCATTCTTCCTTCCTTCCTTCTTTCTCTCCTTTTTTCCTTCCTTCCTTGAACCAAAGAAATAGTAAACCACTCCAGAGTCTTTGCAAGAAAACTTCATGAACAATATAGTCCCCAGAGTAACAAAGAGTTGGACAGGAATGAGCAACAATGAAGTTCAAAATATTCTACAATTGGAACTACCAAAGGACCCAAAGAATTTCTTTGCTCTTTCTCTCATTATTTCAGTCCAGTCCACATCAGAATAATCTTCCCAAAATATCATATTCTTTATATCTCAGCAGTTTTTAGTAGTTCTCTATTGTCTATCATATAAATGATCTCAGTATGAAGATTGCTTTCACTGATATATATGTGTGTGTGTGTGTGTGTGTGTGTGTGTGTGTGTGTATCAATAATTCACTTGTAATTTATACTTTCAGGTATTTTATATGATAAGTCCATGGGAATACAGTTAGTATTTATCAAAGCAAGACTTGAACTCAGGCCTTCTTGGCCTAAAGTCAAATTTCTGTGATGTTCCTTGTCTTTCTATTCATGGGATATCATATCATATCATCATATTCAACATTAGACAACATATCTTTTTACATCTGTATTCTTTTTTTCTTTGGAGCTCAGAAAAGTCTTGTATTTGCCTGATATCATATAGTAACAGAAGACAGGTAGGTTCTGAGCCCGAAGTCAGGAAAACTCATCTTCTGGAATTCAAAACTGGCCCAAGATACTTTTTAGCTATATAATCTTGGGCAAGTCACTTAACCCTGTTTGCCTCAATTTCTCCTCTGTAAAATGATCTAAAGAAGAAAATGGCAAACCACCCCTGTATTTCTTTCAAGAAAACCTCATATGAAGTCATGAATAATAGAACACAACTGAAAAATGGCAACAATATATAGTAACAAAGAATTTTACATAATTTTTCTTTTGATATTGGCAATGAACTGAAAAATATTAGATAAGAAAGGGAAAGTCAAATTGGTTAAAGAAATGGCTCAAGAACAGTTAGTATGAAGCAAAACTGGTATTTGACTTTGTATCTTTCAAACCTTGAGGATTTGGCAAATTATCATCAGATTAAGCCCCAGAGAGTGATGTGAGTTAGTCTCTATTTCACAAGGCTCTCTTGGAAGAATTCAAAAGGATCTTAAAAGAATTAGAAGAAAAATGGGGAAATGAAATGACATCTTTGCAAGAGAGCACGGAAAAGAAAACTAAGGATTATCTGAAGAAAATGGACTAGATGAAATGGAAAAAGCATGTAACTCTTTACAAAACAGATATAAAAAATAAACCAATTAATTGAAAAACAAAATCTGTGAAATGGAAAAAATGCAATGAACAAAACATATCATATAAAAGTTCAACTGGCTAAAGGCAAAAGGAGATAAAAAAGCTAACTGAAGAAAATAATCCACTAAAAATTAGAATGAAACAATTGAAGTGAATGAATCAATGAGACTTCAAGAATCAATGAAACAAAATTTAAAAAGAAGAAAAGAAAATAGAAGAAAATGTAAAATACCTTGTTGCAAAAACAACTGTCCTGGAAAATAGATTTAGGATAGACAATCTAAGAATTATTGAACTTCCTGAAAAATTTTTTAAAAAAGAATCTATACATCATCTTTCAGGAAATCATCAAGGAAAACTGCCTGGATGTCCTAGAACCAGAGGGTAAAATAACTATTGAAAGAATTCACTGATCACTTCCTGAAAGAGATCCCAAAGCAAAAACTCCAAGGAACATTGTAGCTAAATTTCAAAACTATCAAGTCAAGGAGAAAAAATTGCAAGCAACCAGAAAGAAACAATTCAAATATTGAGAAGCCAAAATTATCCAGGACCTAGCAACTTTCACTTGGAACAATTGATGATCATGGAATCTGATATCCCAAAAGGCAAGGGAGTTTGGATTGCAGGCAAGAATCAATTATCCAGCAACACTGAGCATCATCTTTCAAGAAAAAAGATGGACATTCAATGAAACAGGTAAATTTCATCTATTCCTGATCAAAAGAGTGGAATAGAAAATTTGATCTTCAAATACAGAAGTCAAGAGAAGCATAAAAAAGTTAAAGGGAAAAAATAAATTTCTTTTAAAAGTTAAAAATCTTATATCTATCTATGGGAAGATGATGTTTAACTCTTGAGATCCGTATCTCTGTTATGGATATACTTAGAGGGTGCAGGTATAATTTGAATTTATTGTACTTATATAAAAAAGAAACTAAAGGAGAAAAGGCAATTCTACTGGACAAAGAGGAAAATGGAGTTAAAATGGGGTACATTAAAAATTCTTGAGGAGGCAACAATGACCTATTGCAATTGAGGTAAAGAGAGGAGGGGGAAGAGCATTGTGTGAATATTACTCTTATGAGATTTGGCTCAAAGAAAGAATATCAGACATATTTAGCTTCATAGAGAAACTTGTTTCACCCTACAGGAAAGTAAGAGGGGAAGGGGGAAAGAAATAGAGAGGCTAATAGAAGGGAAAAGGAAAGCAGAAGGGGAGAATTATAAAAGGAGGAACTGCAAAAGAGGAGGGTTGTTTGAGGGAGGGGGTGATAGATGACAAAATACTGGGAAGGAGGAAAAGAGGAGAAGGGAAGAGAAAAATATAACTGGGGATAAACAAGATGGCAGGAAATACAGAGATAGTAATTTTATCTGTCAATGTGAATGAGATGAACTCTCCCATATAAGAGAAGTAGATAGCAGACTAGATGAAAAGCCATTCTACAATGTGTTGTTTACAAGAAGCTCATTTAAAGTACAGTAATACATTTAGAGTAAAGGTAAAAGACTGGAACAAAATCTATTATGCTTCATCAGAGGTTTAAAAAAAAAAGCAGGAGTAGCAATCCTGATCTCAGATCAAGCAAAAGCAAAAATCGATCTAATTAAAAGAGATAAGAAGGAAACTACATGCTACTTAAGGATACTATAGATAATGAAGTAATATCAATACTAAACATATCCACCAAGCTTTATAGCATCCAAATTCCTAGAAGAAAAGTTAAAAGAACTGTGAGAAGAATTAGACAGCAAAAACTATATTAGTGGGGGGGTCTCAACCTTGAATCAAACCACAAAATAAATGAGAAAAAAGTTAAGGAGGTATATAAAATCCTAGAAAAATTAGGGATGAAAGACTTTTAGAGAGAATTGAGTGGAGACAGAAAGGAATATGCATTTTTCTCAGCAGCACATGGAAACTATAAAAAAATGACCATGTATTAAGGCATAAAAATGTCAAAATCAAATGCAAAAAGGCTGAAATAGTAGATGCATTTTTCTCAGATCATGATGCAATGAAAATTACATGCAATAAAAGGCCAAGGGAAAATAGATCAGAATTTAATTGGAAACTAATCTAATCCTAAAGAATGAGGGATGAAATAACAAATGATAGACATAATCAATAATTTCATCCAAGAGAATGACAACAATGAAACTACATACCAAAATTTGTGGGATGTAGCCAAAGTGGTTATTATGCGAATTTTTGTATCTCTAGATGCTTTCTTAGATAAAATAGAGAAAGAGAAGATAAATGAATTGGGCTTGCAATTTAAAAAGCTAGAAAAAGAACAAATTAAAACCCCCCAATTAAATACCAAATTTAAAATTCTGAAAATAAAAGGGGAGATTAATAAAATTGAACATATGAAACCTATTGAATTAATAAATAAAACTAAGAGTTGGTTTTATTAAGAAAACCAACAAAATAGATAAACATTTAGTTAATTTGATTAGGAAAAGGAAATAAGAAAATCAAATTCTTAGTCTCAGAAATGAAAAGGGAGAAATTTCCCCCAACGAAGAAGAAATTAGAGCAATAGTTAAAAGTTATTTTATGTCAATAAATTTGATAATCTAAGTGAAAAGGAGAAATATCTACCAAAATATAGATTGCTCAGGTTATGAGAAGACAAATAAATTACTTAAATATTCCCATTAAAAAAAAGAAATAAACAAGCTATTAATCAACTCCCTAAGGAAAAAATCTCCAGGGCCAGATAGATTTACACATGAATTCTACCAAATATTTAGAGAACAATTAATTCCAATACTAGCAAACTATTTGAAAAAATAGGGAAAGGAGTCCTACAAAATTCCTTTTATGACACAGACATGGTTTTGATATTTAAATTAGGCAGGGTGAAAACAGAGAAAGAAAATTATAGATCAATTTCCCTCATGAATATTGATGCAAAAATCTTAAAGAAAAAATTAGCAAAGAGATTACAGACAGTCATCTCCAGGATCATACACTATGTAGAAGTAGAATTTATACCAGTATTGCAGGAATAATTCAATATTAGAAAAACTATTAGCATAACTAACTATATCAATAACAAAACTAATAAGAATCATATGATTATCTCAATAGCTGCAGAAAAAGCATTCGATAAAATCCAACATCCATTCCTATTAAAAACACTAGAGAATATAAGAATAAATGGAGTTTTCCTTAAAATGATCAGTAGCATTTACTTAAACATCAGCAAGAATCATATAGCAAAGAACCATTCTCAATAAGCTCAAAGGTGAAACAAGGTTGCCCACCATCACCATTACTATTCAATATTGTATAGAAATTTAGCTTTGGCATAGAGTATGTAATAAGGAAACCAAACTATCACTCTTTGCAAATGATATGATTACATACTTAGAGAAACCTTAGAGAATTGGGAAAATAAAACAATAAAAAAATTAGAAACAATTCACAACTTGAGCAAAGTATCAGGATGCAAAATAAATCCACATAAATCATTAGCATTTTTATATATTGCCAACAAAGTCCAACAGCAAGTGATACAAAGAAAAATTCCATTTAAAATAACTGGGAATAATATAAAATATAAAATATTTGGGAATCTACTTGCCAAGGTAGTCAGGAGCTATATGAACACAACTACAAAATATTTTCCACAAGAATAAAGTCAAATCTAATCAACTGAAAAAATATCAAGTGCTCATGGCTAAACCAAGCTAATATAATAAAAATGACAATATTACCTAAATTACTCTACTTATTTAGTGCCATACCATTCAAACTCCAAAGAAATTATTTTACAGATCTAGAAAAAAATAATACCAAAGTTCATCTGGAATAACAAAAGGTCAAGAATTTCAAGGGAATTAATGAAAAAATGCAAATGAAGGTGGCCCAGCTATGCCAGCCTTAAAACTATAGTAAAAAGCAGTGGGCATCAAAACCATTTGATACTGCCTAAGAAAAAGAGTGGCAAAAAGTAGTGGCAATGCTGAAAATATGTTTTGAAAATAAAATACTTTTAAAAAAGAGTATATAAGCTTTAAAAATGTATTTTGAGTATAACAATATAATTACTTTCTTATCTCTAATGGTTAGCATATTCTCACTTTATTATGTTATCTCTACCTAGTGAATCTGAATGTTCAGCTGTTATTTTGTAGACCAATCTCATACTCACATCACCATCAGCTGTGTACTACCAAATCTCTCATTCCAATAATAGAGAGAGCTTTATACTACCAAATCTCTCAACTTATTTCCTATCTTCATTACTATGCTCTCTGGAATGCCTGATCCATAGTTAACAAGTATGCATTCATCAGAAAATTTCTTCCCATATTATGACTCTCACTGAGACCTTGTTCCATATTGATGAGATGGCATCCTTGTTAACACTTCCCAGGCTAAATTCAACTCTCATTCATACTTCTCAGCCCAATGATTTTGGTGGAGAAGTATCTTTCTGGAGGAATTTCTCCCTCTACCAATCCCATTCAGTAATATTTCTTCCTTTGAGGTTTATTTGATCAAAAGTTACTATGTAATCAAGATTTTGGTAGTTGTTATGTCCTGAGCCCAAGAACATTATCTTTTGTTTCTCCAGAGTTTAATATATGGCTCATTGTCTTTCTCTCTGACCCAGTTCTTACTCTCATACCAAGGGATTTCAACATACACAATGGATGCTCTTTTGACTATCTTAATTCTTCAACTCCTCAATTTGCTCATTTTCCATGACCTGTTCCTCCATTCTACCTCAATTATACCTTGAGATGGTTTTTTCCTTTGTGATTTGTCACATACAAGTATTTTACCTCCATTCCAGGGTTCATAAACTCTGAGATTCTCTTGTGGGATAATAATCTTTTATCATTCTTTCTTCTCTTCTACCTTGCCATCCCTAAACCTGTACTTTATCATTATTGTGACCTTACTATGACTAATATGCCTTTCAAATCCTTCAGTTTTTTCCTCAAGTCATTATCTCTCCACTTGTTATATCATCCTCCTTCCCTATATTGATCCCTTGGTGAATTAGCACAATTTTGTATTTCCCTCTATTCCCTAGAATAACTCCTTATCTTATTGCCATGCCAAGCCTCACTCAAAGAACAGACATATTTTCCTTATGCCTTAGGATCAGGAAGACTGATCTGAATTACATGGCTCGTGTTACTTTGGGCCATGAGTCCTTGTGTAGATATCAGATAGCAAAGCTAAACTGAATAAAGAAAGAAAAAGAGATAGTGGCTACTGCAAAAAATGGAATATCAAGACCTAGGGCCTGTCCAGTAGGTTTTTGAGTAGGCAGATATCTCATTGCGATTTTGAGGAAAAAGGGAATGGAATAGTACATCATTCCTATTCTTGTGAGTCAGATTTATCAGCAGAATTTTAAGAACATAGTAGAGAAAGGCCTCCCAAAAAAGATGATATACTCTTATTATGACACCATATCTCTTGACTAGAGTTTCCTTTCTTCCAATATATGCAATATTCTTCCAATTACATGTCCTTAAAAAGAGGGGAGTAGGGATTAGTAGAGAGTAAATTGTCATTAAAGCCAGTAAATCCAGATTCTGGTCTGGCTCATATTGTCTGTGTGACCCTGGACAAGTCATTACACTTCTCACTGTTCAAGGCATCTGTCTGTGTGACTCTGGAAAGTCATTACACTTCTTGCTATTCAAGGAATCTCTTAAGGTTATAGAAAAAGAAGAGTGCTAACTAACAGTGAAAGAAGGAATTTTTTTCCTCCGAGAGTTCCCTATATCAATAAAATCATGGTTTCAGTCTCTTATCTTTTATTCCCAAGGCAATGAGGAGTTACAGTATATTTTAAATAGGAAAGTGCCAACATAATTGGAAAACTGAAATAGAACTTTCTGAATTTATAAAATAAAATCAAATTGCTTAATTTCAACAGAATAATATATAGATGTCATTAATTCCCAGCAGTCTAGAGTTTATTCGAGATTTCACTTTTTGAAGTAATGAAAAATTCTTCAATTTATTATTCTCTCATTGTCCCCAAGTAAATATTCATTTATTAATGCCAAAAAATGATCAAATTAGATAAACAAGGCAAAGTGATGAGGGTTTCTTAAGCTCTTACTTATGTGACAGACACTATGGTAGCCAATGGGAATAAAATCCAAGAAAGAAGAAAGGAAAGAAAGAAAGACAAAAAATTTGAAATCTCAAAGAACGTATATCTTACAGATACTATGGCAACCTATGATGATAAAATATATGAAAAAAAGGAAGGAAAGAAAGAAACAAAAACATTATTTAAACTCAAAGAACTTATATCTTATAGGTACTGTGGTAAGCAATGAAGATAAAATACAAGAAAAGAAGAAAGAAAGAAAGAAAGAAAGAAAGAAAGAAAGAAAGAAAGAAAGAAAGAAAGAGAGAGGGAAAGAGAGAAAGAAAGAAAGAGAGAGAAAGAAAGAAAAAAAGAAAGAGAGAGAGAAAGAAAGAAAGAGAGAGAGAAAGAAAGAAAGAGAGAGAAAGGAAGGAAGGAAGGAAGGAAAGAAAGAAAGAAAAAAGAAACAAAGAAAGCAGGAAGGAAGGAAGGAAAGAAGGAACTAGGCATCGGAGTCTTTTGTGCTAAATTTTTTTATAATTTTGTGCAAATGAGCATTGAGGGGGGTCAGTCAACTAAATGTTCTCTCCAACCAAAACCACATTTTAGTTATATGTACATTTAACTTTTTTCAAGTATGTGGTTTCATATGAAGGGGGCTAAAACACCACAGTATAATAATGAAGTGAAATATAGTACTATAATTACAGAATAGAATGCTGATTTTATTTTTGTCCAATTAAGGTCCAACTTGCCTTGAGCTCTAATTTTTATCTTTGTGCATTTAAATTGCTTGCAGGAAAATTTCAATTAATTAATAATAAAAAGAGACAAAAACAATAGGAAAAAAAAGTTGACACTGAGCATATCTGTATGTAATTAATGGAGACTTTTCAAATCTGTTTGAGACCTGGATCATCAAGCTACTTTGCATTACCATGGCATGGAAGCACAAACAAAGTTAAAATAAAGTTTTGATCTTGGCTTCCTTCTCCTTAGCATCCACCATTACAAAGAGGTTGTAATGCACAGCCTTCTGTAGCTGGCATTATCCACTTCACCAAGATTATATCTAATATTACAATTAAAAGAGAGGAGACTGCAGCTTGGCTCTGCCACATTTTTACCTGGTTTACCACTCTTGGCTCAGTTTTCTTATCTGAAAATTTGGAATTGGATTGTAAGACTTCTAATGTCTACTCTGTTCTCAAACTATAAATCTACATAAAGATTATAATCCTGACTATGCCCCAAGGACTATCAAACAGTGCATACCCTTTGATCCAGCAGTGTCTCTACTGGGTCTATATTCCAAAAAGATCATAAAAGAAGGGAAAGGACCCACATGTGCAAAAAATGTTTGAATCAGCCCTTTTTGTAGCAGCAAAAAATTAGAAACTGAGTACATGTCCATCAGTTGGGAAATGGCTGAATAAATTATGGTATATGGATATAATGGAATATTATTGTTCTGTAAGAAATGATCAGAAGGCTGATGTCAGAAAAATCTGGAAACATGAACTGATGCTGAATGACGCAGCAGAACAAGGAGAACCATGTAAGTAATAACAAGATTATGTGATGATCAACTGTAATGAACTTGGCTCTTCTGAAAAATGTGGTGATTCAAGGCAATTCCAATAGACTTTGGATGGAAAATGCCATTTGCATCCAGAAAGAGAACTTTAGAGAGTAAATGTGTATCAAAGGATAGTATTTTCACATTACTGATTGGTTCCCCTACCTCAAGTCAGTCCAGTCTCTAGTCAGCTGTCAAAGTGATCTGCCTAAAGCATAAGTCTTGTCACCCCACACACAATTACTAAACTCTAGTGATTCCCTATAATCTCTAGGATCAAAAATAAAATCATCTGACATTTAATGTCATTTATAACCTTTCCAATATTCTTCTGCCTTACATAACCACCAACTAACTCCAGTAAATCCAATAATATTGGCTTCCTTGATGTTCCTTGAAAAAAATACTACATCTCCCACTTCCGAGAATTCTTTTGACTATCCTCCAAACTTGGAATTATGTTCCTTTTATTCTCTGTCTCCAAGCTTCCCTAGCTTTTATCAAATTGCTGCTAAAAGCTCACCTTCTACAAGTGGTCTTTCCTAACTATTCTTCCCTAACACTTTCCTTCTGTTGGTTATCTCCAATTTATCCTGAATATGGTTTTTATACTTTAAAAAAAAATGATATCCCCCTCTATTAGACTGTGAGCAGGTATTATCTCTTGCATCACTATTACTATCTAGTTCATAATACAGAATCTAGCATACAGGAGGTAATTAATAAATTCTTAACTCTACTTTTTTTTAATCTGCTTTGTTTGTGCTTTCTTTCATTTCAACAAATTCAATTCTTTCTAGACTTAATGATGTTTTCCATAGATGTTCAGCATATACAAGGAATGTTTCTTTTTCTTTAAAACAACCAAAACCTGTCAATTTGTGCCACTGATCTTTGCTATGATTATAAATGATATTCCAGGAAGATTATCAAGGCAGCAATATATTGGCATTTGAGGTAGTTCATTCGGCCTTATGTGGGATAATGTTTCTCCTATAGAGTATCACCTTATTAAAGAAAATATGCAGCCATTGTGGGAGCTCTAGCAAAAGGTAAACCTCTATCTATAGGAAACACATTTTTTTGGGCATTCACTCAAACCATCAGCACATAAGACATAGTAATTATCTATTACAGAGACGTCTTAGATATTAATCCCCTCTTCAACAGTCATCTCTGACAATTAATAGAACAATCAAGTATTCTTCAGAATATAAAGTTTTAATTTTTGCCTCAGTCAATAAACATTTCTTATGCAGCTACTACGTGTGAAACACTGTGCTACCTCTGAAGTTACAAAAAAAGGCAAAAGAGATGGTCCCTGAAGTCAAGGAGCTCATAATCAAATGAGGAAACAACTGTAAATGACTCTGTATGAAGAAACTATTTAAAAGGTAAATTGAAAATAATAGAGGGAATGTATTGGAATTAAGAATTTTCTTACAAACCTATCACATTTTATAATATTATTGTTATTTCAAGTCAATTTGACAAATAACTAAATTTGTATATCGTATGGGCAGCTAGATGGCACAGAGAGATAGAGTGCCAAGCCGGATTGAAGAAGACTCATCTGGAAATGTTTCCTATGGAAAGGGAGAGTTTTAACTGGGTCTTAAAGGAAGTCAAGAGGCAGAGATAAAGGGAGAGATCATTCTAGGAATAAGAAAGATTCTAGGAAAGGCAGAAAGTGAACCCTGATTTATCTCTCTTTAATTCTGAAAACTTAAAATGAATCAATCATGTACTTTTGGAATCATAAATTGCAAGGCAAATTGAGTCTGTGAATAAATCATGACTAAATCAGCTCATGCAATCACATTACTTGTAAAATAAAGTGATAAGAAAAAATATTATTTGTAATCAGAGCACCTGCTACTCTCATCAAGTAAATCTGTTAACCTTTCTTGCCCCCAGTTCTTTCATTTGTAAAATGAGAAGGTTTCTCCAGATGATAATGTAAACTAAGTACAATTTTCATATATTTCATTTTCCTTTCTGAATTTTGTTGCTCTACCATAAGAAAATTCTATGTTATGGGTCACAGTCCTGTGACCTGGTGGCTTTAGAAATATCATCTAACTAGCAGAGCTTAGAGTCTTTGAAGATACTGAGCTACTAGCATTGTGAACTTCTGTGACAGTTATGCTGCTGTGTTTAATTACCTAAAAAATTGCCATGAGTTTAGATGTCTTTATTGTTCCAGATGAATTTTCCCTTCCCAAATATTTCTCTTTGATTTTTCTTAGATACCTATCACATTCTATAATATTATTGTGTAATATTCTCTCTAAAATATAATGTTCTCTGTTGAGGTTTTCTTGGGGTCTCTGGAGGCAGCCTTTGTTTCAGTTCAGTAATCACCACACAAGTAGCCAGGGGTTAAAGTCCAAATCCTTTATTGTCTCTTTCAAAGTCTTATCTCCTTTCCTGGAGCCTGGTTAGCTTTCTTAGAGGCCTATCTCTCTCCTTGGTTCTGAGATCTTAAGCTCCTGCTGCCAGTCCTTTGCCTTCTCTCCAAATGTCAATCCTGGCTAAGGCTCCTAGCTTATACACTCCACATTGAGTATACACCAATCATTATATCACTAAGAAACCATTATTTGTTGTAGGATTAAATCAATGCTAAACTATATGTAACCATTGTTTCCTCAATTTCACTTAGTACCTTGTTTCAAGTTCTGACTCATAACATTATTGTTATTTCAATTCTGCTTGACAAATGATTCAGTTCATATATCATATGGGCAGTAAGGTGGCACAGAGTATAGGGTGCCAAGTCTGGACTGAGGAAGTCTCATCTTCCAGTGTTCAAATCTGGCCTCAGACACTTACTAGTTCAGTGACCCTGGGCTAGCACCTAACCCTGTTTTTTTTTTTTTTTTTAATTTCTTCATCTATATAATGCTCTGGAGAAGGAAATGGCAAACCACTCCAGTATTTTTGCCAATAAAACCCCAAATGAGATCATGAAAAGTCAGACATGACTAAAAAATGGCTGAAATTATGTTAAGGACTGGGAAAAATTCTAGATAAGACAGTTCTTGTTTTCATGAAGCTTACTGTCTACTGTAGGAGAGGTACTTTACTCCTCAAGTCCCTTAATAACTCACTCTCCAGACTGATTATCCTCTGGCTTGTATCATCTTTTTATGAGAAACTTCAGTCATGCTTATTTCATTGCCTAATCAAATCATTCTGCAAAGCTCTACACCCCCTGTTTTTCGACCTTGACCACTTTTCCTCCCATTCTTTCTTTTTCCTCACTTTCTGTAATGTTCTTCTCTAAAATATAATGTTCTCTGGGAACAGGTTTTTTTGGGAGCTTCTGGAGGCAGCCTTAGTTTCATTTCAGAGTAATAATCACCTCAAATGCAGCCAGGCATTAAAGTCCAAATCTTTTATTGTCTCTTCACAATCTTGTCTCCTTCACTTGGGGCTTGGCTAGCTTTTCTGGAGGCCTTTCAGATCTTGGTTTCAATGTTCTCCACAGGACAGCCTGCCACCACTTTTCAGTCCTCCTTAGTTCTGCCCGACTGCCATCTCTGGCTTGTGAATCTCCTCGACTGAATCCTGGCTTCAGAATCTCCCAAAGCCCATCCTGGTTGAGGCTCCTAACCTATATATGCTCTTTTAAAGGTGTGAATCTTGTGGAATTGTAGTAAGTACTAAGTACATCTAGAGAACTGTTAAGCATCCCGCTAAACAACCATTGTCTCTATCAATTCCACTGACTTAGCCCCTTGTAAGAATTCTAACAACTTTCTACTTTCTTGATCCCTTTTATGCATTTTCTTCTCTCAGTAGAATATAAGGTCCTTGCAGATAGAGAATCCCCAACACTCAGTATAATGTCTGTCACATATTAAGTACTTAATAATTTATCTGTCATCTAATGAAACCAACAAGGTGTTCTATGACCTGATAATTTTAGCAAGTGAGAACATATCTTTAATTGAGATACAGAATCAATCAAATGTGTAAACCAGTTGTGAAGGATTCTAATATACATCTTTTGAATCAATCACCCAACAAAAGAGATTAAGTAGTTTATAGGGAATAAATTTGAGTATAGCAAGAAATAATCAGATTAAATTTATTGGATCTATTATTATATTAGAAGAGGACAATTTTGGAAGTTGATTCAGAAATTAGATGGTGGGAGGAAGCAAAGGGGACTGAAAGAAGTCAAGGGAAGAAGAATTGCTCCAGCTCTCCCAGTTTTCCTTAAAAACCACATATTACCAATCCTCTGAATAGAGTTGATGGAATGAAATCCCTTGGCATATCAAGATAGATTGGAAAAATATCAAGAAAGGTCAATTTCACTGGGGTGAAAAGGGTGTGCAGCCCATCTCAGATAGACTCTGGGAAAGGCAGTGAGAGGGTCTTAATCACAGTAAATCAACAACTAAGACCCTTAGTTCTGGCTCAGTAAAGAAGCAGATCAATGGGGCAACTTCTAGTCCTACCTCACAAGGCAAACTCTGGGAAACCAGACTGTTTCCTGAACAGAGCAGGCAAAGCTATGCCCTACCAACACAAGGGGCCCCTATGCTTAAAGCCAAGATTCAAAGCTGCAGAGGAAGTTTGGGACATTACCATTTTTGCACCTGGAGCAGAGTTCCACCTTAAAAATAAAATAAATAAATAAATAAAAAATAAAAAAAGAGGAAATATCAAAAGAAAAGGAAAGAAAATGAGCAAGAAACAGAAAAGAACCTTGACTATAGAAAGCTACTATCTTGACAGGTAAAATCAAAACACAAACTCAGATTAGGACACAATGTCCACAGCAAAAACCTCAAAGAATGATATGAATTGGTCTCAAGTGCAAAGAGCCTTCTTGGAAATGCTAATAAAATGTTTTAAAAGGCAAATAAGAGAGGTGGAAGAAAAGGGAGAAAGGAAAGGAAATGTGTGCATGAGATAATAAACAGTTTGGAAAAGGAAGAAGAGAGGAATTTATGACCAAAGAACTAGAGAACATTATGAAAAGTAAAATGAACAACTTTAATTACATTAAATTAAAAATGTTTTGCACAAGCAAAACCAACAGAAACAAGATTGAAAGGGAAGTGCAAAGCTGGGAAAAGTCTTTATAGAAAGTATTTCTGATAAAGGTCTCATTTCTAAAATATATAAAGAACTGTGTCAAATTTATAAGAATATAAGCCATTCCCCAATTGATAAATGGTCGAAGAATATGAACAGACAATTTTCAGATGACAAAATTAAAGCCATTTATAATTGTATGAAAAAATGCTCTAAATCACTATTTATTAGAAAAACGCAAATTAAAACAAATGTGAAGTACCACCTCATACCTCTCAGATTGGCTAAGATAACAGGAAAAGATAATGATAAATGTTAGAGGGGAAGTGGAGAAACTGGTACACTAATACATTGTTGATGGAGTTGTGAAATAATCCATCCATTCTGAAGAGCAATCTGGAAGTATGCCCAAATAGCTATAAAACTGCATGTACCTTTTGACCTAGCAGCACCATTACTGGGTCTATATCCCAAAGAAATCATAAAGGCGGGAAAAGGACTCTTATGTGCAAGAAAATGTTTGTAGCAGCTCTTTTTGTGGTAACAAAGAATTGGAAAAGGAGTTCATGCCCATCAATTGGGTAATGGCTGAACAAGCTATGGTACATGAAGATAATGGAATATTATTGTTTTATAAAACAATGCCTGACCTCGCAAGTTGGAAATAGTAAAGCTGGTTAAGTAACAAAAGACCCAAGTCTTTTCATTGGATGTACTAATAAGGAAGCAACCATTATTGATCAATGATCACCAATGTTGTCTGCTTCCTGCAGGGCACATCACTCTCTGTCACTTCCTGAAGCTGACCTAGGGTCTGATCTTTATAAACTGGACCTTAAGGCCTGATCTTCTGTCTCTGCAGATCTCTGAGAATAGGTATTGCATGACTTAGGCCTATTCTAACCTATTCTATCTCATAGATTTTTTGAGGAAACTTCACCTGGTCTCACTCAAACTGATGCTGGGTGAAAAAAATCAGAACCAAAAATACCAGAAATAACAACAAGAATGTGTGATGACCAACTATGAAAGTCTTGGTTCATCTCAGTGGTTCAATGATCTGAAGCAATTTCAATAGATCTTGGACAGAAAAATGTCATCTGCATCCAGAAAAAGATCTAAGGAAACTGAATGTAGATCAACACATGCTTTGTTCACTTCCATTTTCTGTTTTTTTTTTAATCTCTCTTATGTTTTTTTTTCCTTTTTGCTCTGATTTTTCTCTCCCAATATGATTAATAAAGCAATGTGTATTAAAAATAAATATACTTACTGCAATAAAAAAAGAAATTATATGGTAAAAGGGATGCTATGTGGAGTGATCTAAGAGGAAATATTACATTGTGTACTCCCACTTTCCAATCATGTAATAACTGTCAATTGGACAGGAAAGGGAAAACAAATTATATATATATTGATGAAAAGTAGTTTCTAGTATGACCTTGTTAAAGGGGAGAATAGACATTGAAAGACTTCAACCCTGATCCCAGCAGATAGTTATACACAGAAACTTTATGAGATCTCCAGGAAGTAAGATTAGAACTTCTATCCAGTCAGGAGATGATGATTGTACTTTCATCATATAAAGTCTCTATGCTACAGCAAACTTTCCCCTGGAATTTATATGTTTTTATGGGAAAATATGTCTTAAGATATTTTGTGGGGAATTATTTGTACTAATTTTTTAAAATTATAACACATTACTAAATATTTTAACTAATAGTAAATTAATTTTGGTTCTTTAATTTATGTCAACTTGATAGCAATTGGATGAGGATTCATTAGCAATAACATTAGAGAAATCATTCCCATTCATCAGGATTATACCTAGATCCCTGAGAAGAAAAGTAATTAGTCATCCTCTGTTGACCTAACTTTCTAATGTATTTATATGTGCACATTTTAGCTCAATGCCTTACCACTGGACTGTAAACTTTGAAAAATATAAATAGAGGCGTTGAGTCAAGATGGCAGAGAGGACACATGCTTCATTTTAAGTTCCCCTTCTATCCTCAGTTCTAATTATCAAATTCAGCCTCTGAAATAGTGCTTGACTGGTAAAATCCACGAATACTGGGAGTACAACAAATTACAAACCAAAGTGAATCTGGAAGATCATTAGAAAAGGTTTCTCCTGATAGGGCAGCACAGACAGGGAGGTAGAACACAGAGGCTAGCACACTGAGTGGACCAGGGTGGGTGCAGTCTCCATGGGTGGAGAATTTGCAGTAGGACTCTACCACAGATTTGCTGCTCTGCTTTGGTTGCAAAGCAGTGGAGGAGCAGAGAAGTTACACAAATGCCAAAGAGTGTACTCCAAAAAACGCCAAAATTTAACAGGACCTGGCCACATCCAGCCAGCACCAGAAGTGACTCAGTACAAACAACAGCACAGTTGTGCAGCCACATTCTGCAGCATAGGACTTTTGCCCAGCACAGCCACACTTCTGGGGGGGGGGGGGCGCGGGGAGAGGAAGGAAGGAGGCTCTGCCTAAAGCAATGGAACTTCTGCTGCAGGGCTCTTCACAGGGCACTTCTGCAGCTTGGCTGCTCTTTGCAGCCCATTTGCAGGATAGCTACTGTCTATCTCTCCCTGTTCTGTAGAGGAAGCTGGTAACCTCCTTGCTCTGAAGGCAGACCCTAAGGGCTTTATTAAAAAATGAGTAAAAAGCCAAGCAAACTCTTAACTATTGATAGCTTCTACACAAAAAGAGAGAAGATTTCCACGCCCAAAGAAAATAATAGCAGACAGTCTCTGGACAAAAACCCAAAGGGGGATGTAACTGATCCCTATCACACGAGGCTCTCCTAGAAGAAATCATAAAAGATCTTAAAAGAGCACTAAAAGAAAAATGAAGAAAGGAAAGAGAAGCTAGGCAAGAGAGTACAGAAAAGGCATATAACTCATTAAAAGAAAAATTTGATAAAGTGGAAAAAGAAAACAACTTCCTGAAATGTGAATTGGAAAAAGTAAAGAACTCTCAGGGAAACAGAATTTGTGAACTGGAAAAGATAAAGAATTCCCAGGAAAGAAGGATTTGTGAATTAGAAAAAGAAAATAACTCAGTTAAAAAAATTAGTGAAATGGAAAAAAATTCCATAGAGCACAACAACCTATTTAAAAACTCAATTGGACATATACAAAAAGAACTAAAAAAACTAATGAAGAAAATAACTCATTAAAAATCAGAACTGAACAAATAGAAATGAATGATCTGTTGAGACATCAAAAATCAATCAAGCAAAACCAAAAAAATGAAAAAATTTGAAAAAAATGTTAAATGGAGAGATAATATGACGATTATTGGACTTCCTGAAAATTATGATGAAAAAAAGAGCCTAGATACTATTTTACAGGAAATCATCAGAGAGAACTGCCCAGATGTAATAGAATCAGAAGGTAAAATAGACATTGAAAGAATTCATCAAACACCTTCTGAAAAAGATCCTAAAATAAAAACTCCAAGGAATGTTGTGGCTAAATTCCAGAACTATCAGACTAAGGAAAAAATATTACAAGCAGCCAGAAAAAAAACAATTCAAATACTGCGGAGCCACAATAAGGCTTACTCAAGATCTAGCTGCTTCCACATTAAAACATCAAAGGGCCTGGAATCTTATATTCTGAAAGGTAAAAGAACTTGGAATGCAGCCAAGAATAAACTACCCAGATAAGCTGAGCATTTTCTTCCAGGAAAGAAGATGGACATTCAATGAAACAGGTGAATTCCATTTATTTCTAATGAAAAAAACCAGAACTAAAGAAAAAATTTGACCTCTGAATATAGGACTCAAAAGAAGCATAAAAGATAAAAAGAACTCTTAAGAACTGTATTTCTGTTATGGGCATACATAAATAGCACATGTATAATTTGATTTTACTGTTATAATACAAAAAAAAAAAAAAAAGGAAGTAGAGGTGGAAAGGGTATAGTACCAGAAAAAGGTAAAAGGAGAGATAAAAAGAGAGAATCACATCTTACAAAGAGGCAAAGGAAACCTATTATATCTGAGGGAATTTAGGGAAGGGGAGGAACATTGTGTGAATCTTACTCTCATTAGATTTGGCTCAAAGAGAAAATATTAGACATATTTGGTTTACAAAGAAACTTCTCTCACCTCATTAAAAAGTGGGAGAGGAAAAGGGAAAAGGGAAAGGGACTCAAAGGGAATGGGAGGGATTCTAAAGAGGGAGAGCTGTGAGGCAAGTGGTGACCATAAATTTAATTCTGGTGAGGGGGGTAAAGGGGGAAAAAAAAGAAAAGCATAATCTGGGGATAATAAGATGGCAGAAAATACAGAATTAGTTATTTGAACCATAAATGTAAATGGGATGAACTCTCCCATAAAGCAGAGGCGAATAGCAGATGGGATCAAAAGTCAGAATCCTAAAATATGTTGTTTAAAGGAAACACAATTAAAGCATGGTGATACATACAGAGTAAAAGTAAAAGGCTGGAGCAGATTCTATTATGCTTCAGATGAAGTCAAAAAAGCAGGGGTATCCATCCTGATCTCAGATCAAGCAAAAGCAAAAATTGATCTAATTAAAAGAGATAAGGAAGGAAACTATATCTTGCTAAAGGGTATCATAGATAATGAAGCAATATCAGTACTAAACATATATGCACCAAGTGGTATAGCATGGAAATTACTAAAGGAGAAGTTAAAAGAGCTGCAAGAAGAAATCTAAAGCAAAACTATAATAGTGGGAGATCTGAAGCTTGATATTATATAATTTATACAAAAATTGACCATATATTAGGACATACAGACTTCAAAATCAAATGCAGAAAGGCAGAAATACTAAATGCATTTTTTTTTCAGATCATGATGCAATAAAAATTACATTCAATAAAAGGTCAGGGGAAAATAGACCAAAAAGTAATTGGAAACTAAATAACATCATCCTAAAGAATGAATGGGTGAAACGGCAAATCATAGACACAATTAATAATTTCATCCAAGAGAATGACAATAATGAGACTACATACCAACACAGTAATAAGGGGCCATTTTACATCTTTAGATGCTTACTTGTATAAAATAGAAAAAGAGAAGATCAATGAATTGAGCTTGCAATTAAAAAAACTAGAAAAAGAACAAATTAAAACCCCCCAATCAAATATCAAATTTGAAATTGTAAAATTAAAAGGAGAGATGAATAAAATTGAAAGTAAAAAAAATATTGAATTAATAAATAAAACTATGAGTTGGTTTTATGAAAAAACCAACAAAATAAATAAACCTTTAATTAATTTGAATAGAAAAAGGAAAGAGGAAAATCAAATTGTTACTCTTAAAAATGAAAAGGAGAACTTTCCACCAATGAAGAGGAAATTAGAGCAATAATTAGGAGTTATTTTATCCAACTTTATTTTACTAAATTTGATAACCTAAGTGAAATAGAGGAATACCTACAAAAATATAGATTGCCCAGATTAACAGAAGAGGAAATAAATTACTTAAGTAGTGTCATTTTAGAAAAAGAAATAGAACAAGCTATTAATCAATTCCCCAAGAAAAAAAATCTCCAGGACCAGGCGGATTTATATGTGAATTCTACCAAACATTTAAAGAACAATTAACTCCATTATTATATAAATTATTTGAAAAAAATACAGAAAAAAGGACTTCTACCAAATTCCTTTTATGATATAGACATGGCATTGATATCTAAACCGGATAGGACTAAAACAGAGAATGAAAATTATAGCATAATCTCCCTAAATCTTAAATAAAATATTAGCAAAGAGATTAGAGAAAATCATCCCCAGGTTAATATACCTTGACCAAGTAGGATTTATACCAGGAATGCAGGGCTAGTTCAATATTAGGAAAACTATTAGCACACCACAATTGACTATATAAATAACCAAACTAACAAAAACCATATGATTATCTCAATAGATGCAGAAAAAGCATTTGATAAAATCCAACATCCATTCCTATTAGAAACACTAGAGAATATAGGACTAAATAGACATTTTCTTAAAACAGTCAGTAGCATCTATTTAAAACTATCATCAAGCATCATATGTAAAGGGAATAAAGTGGAACCATTTCCAATAAGATCAGGGGTGAAACAAGGTTGCCCACTGTTAGTACTATTAAATATTGTATTATAGATGCTAGCTTTGGCAATAGTAATGTGGAAACCAAATTATCACTCTTTGCAGATGATATGATGGTATATTTAGAGAACCCTAAAAAACTATTAGAAGCAATCCACAACTTTAGCAAAGTTGCAGGATACAAAATTATTCCACATAAATCATCAGCATTTTTATGTTTCACTAACAAAATCCAATAACAAGAGATATAAAGAAAAATTCCATTTAAAATAATTGTTGATAGTGTGAAATATTTGGGATTCCATCTGGCAAGGGAAATTCAGGAACTATATGAGCAATACTACAAAACACTTTCCACACAAATAAAATGAGATCTAAACTATTGAGAAAATATCAAGTGTTCTTGGATAGGTCAAGTAAATATAATAATGATGGCAATACTACCTAAACTAATCTATTTATTTACTACTATTCCAATCAGACTCCCAAGAAACTATTTTACTGACCTAGGAAAAATATCAAAATTTATCTGGAAGAACAAAAGGTCAAGAATTTCAAGGGAATTGATGAAAAAAACAACAAAAACTAAAAGAGGTCTAGCTGTACCAGATCTAAAACTATATTATAAAGCAATGGTCATCAAAACTATTTGGTACTGGCTAAGAAATACAGTAGTCGATCAGTAGAATAGGTTAGATTCACAGGACAAAATAGTCAATGGCTATGATAATCTAGTGTTTGACAAACCCACAAACCCAAGCTTGTGGGGAAAAAACTCACTATTTGAGAAAACTGCTGGGAAAATTGGAAACTAGTATGGCAGAAACTAATCATTGACCCACACATAACACTGTATACCAACATAAGGCTGAAATGGGTTCATGATCTAAACATAAAGAAAGGTATTACAAACAAATTAGAAGAACATAGTATAATTTACCCCTCACATCTGTGGAGGAGGAAAGTATTTGTGACCAAAGAACTGGAGATCAGTATTGATCACCAAATAGATAATTTTGATTATATTAAGTTAAAAAAATTGTACAAATAAAACTAATGCAAACATAATTAGAAGGAAAGCAATAAATTGGGAAAACAATTTTATACTCAAAAGTTCTGATAAAAACCTCATTTCTAAAATATATTGATTCAAATTTATAAGAATTCAAGCCATTCTTCAATTGATAAATGGTCAAAGAATATGAACAGAACATTTTCAGATGAAGAAATTGAAATTATTTGTAGTCATATGAAAAGGTGCTCCAAATCACTATTGATCAGAGAAATGCAGCGGTATCTGAGATACCACTATACACCTGTCAGATTGGCTAAGATGACAGAAAAAGATAATAACCAATATTGGAGGGGATGTGGGGAAAATGGGACACTAATTCATTGTTGGTAGAACTGTGAACAGATGCAGCCATTCTGGAGAGCAATTTGGAACTGTGCTCAAAAAGTTATCAAACTTGCATACCCTTTGACCCATCAATGTTTCTACTGGGCTTATATCCCAAAGAGAGCTTAAAGGAGGGAAAGAGACCCACATGTGCAAAAATATTTGTGACAGCCCTTTTTGTATTGGCAAGAAATTGGAAACTGAGTGGATGTCCGTTAATAAGAGAATGGCTGAATAAATTATGGTATATGAATGTTATGGAATATTAATTTTCTCTAAGAAATGACTAGCAGGATGATTTCAGAGAGGCTGGAGAGATTTACATGAACTGATGCTAAGTGAAATGAGCAGAACAAAGAGATCAATATATATGGCAACAACAAGATTATACAATAATCAATTCTGATGGATGTGGTTCTCTTCAACAATGAGATGATGTAAACCAGTAAATTGTTAAGTGTTGAAGAGAACCATCTACACCCAGAGAAAGAATTGTAGGAACTGAATATGGACCAAAAAATAGCATTTTTATCCTTTCTGTTGTTTGTTTGCTTGCATTTTTTTTCTTTCTAAGTTTTTTTTCCTTCTTGATCTGATTTTTCTTGTGCAGCAAGATAACTATATAACTATGTATACATATATTGGATTTAACATATATTTAAACATATTTAACATGTATTGGATTACCTACCATCTAGGAAGGGATGGAGGGAAGGAGAGGAAAATTTGGAATAAAAGGTTTTGCAAGGGCTAATATTAAAATATTGCCCATGTATATGTTTCATAAATAAAAAGCTTCAATAAAAATTTTAAAAATAAATGAAAATGTACATAGAAAAAAAGACAAAAAAAAACCTAACAGCAAAAATTAGTAGCCATATAAAAACTTAGAGGCAAGGTTTGATTTAAAGAGGACTATCAATTTCTTTAGAAATTAGGAGGAACTGGTTCCTTTGATGTGAAAGGTGAATAATTGATAGTCAGTGATTGAAATCATCAAAGAGATAAAAACCAGTGAAATGAACCAGAAAGAGGAAGTTGACATAGAAACCTGAGAAGAAAAGACTGATATGTAACTTCATCAGAGCTAAGGCAACTAGAAGCAGTCAGCTAAGAGAAGGTTTCAGCTAAGTGATTCTTGAATGGTAGGAAAAAAATTCACTTCTCTGGTCAAGAGCTTCAAGACTGCCCTTCCAATTTATTTAGAGATAACGAGATTTAAAACTTTTTAATAAACTGTCATTTTTGACAGCCTCCTTTTGTCTGAGAAGGCAAAGTAAAAGCTGTTTTATTTACTTAGAAAGGTGGCATGGTTTGCTTAATTAATTTAAGAAGTCAATTTGTGCTATGTTGCTATGAGCTCTATTTGGATTATAAAAAAATTCTATACATACTCCCTTATTATCATGATGTAACTGTTTTTTTTTTCCTGAGGCAATTGGGGTTAAGTGATTTGCCCAGGATCACATAGCTAGAAAATGTTATGGTTAACTGTCTGAGGCCAGATTTGAACTCAAGGTCCTCCTGACTTCAGGGCTAGTGCTCCATCCACTGCACCGCCTACCTACCCCTATGATGTAACTTCTAGGGAAGAAAGACCATTTGATTGCCCAAGAAGATTTTCATTTAAATCAGAAATATAGATGTTACTGGGGAATGGTAAATAAAGTACTTGAGTTTTTATTGTTTTATATTTGTTTTTAATCATAAATTGTATGTTGTTGTAATCAGAATAATAGATTATCTCTTTAGTATAAGTGACTATTAGGAAAAAAAATTTTCTTCATTTTTAAAAATCTACCTATCTCTTGTATTTATTCAAGATAGAGAGTACAGGGGGGAAAGAAAGAGATGAAATACAAGTTCATTGGGGAAATTTGAGATGAGAAAAAACAATAACAGGGGGAAGGGAGAACTTATAAAAGAAATAGAAGGTTCAGCCTGAGCTGTGATTTAAAAGATGGGATCTCTTAAAGAGAAGGGAAGGGCCAATTTCCATTGCCACAGAATATATGTAGATGAAGAATTACATAATGAATTGGAGAACAATTTGTGTAGAAAGTAAAGTTAATAAATCAGAGTGATATGAAATAAACATAGAAATACAAGTTGATAAAATAGCGAAAGACTTTAAATTTCTTAAATAACATGTCTGTTTTTCATAATAAGGATTTGAAGGTTTTTTATAAGGGAATAACATGATAACATGTAAATTTATTTTGGAAGCTGTATCAAGGATAAATATTAGGTAGGAGAGATTGTAGGAAATGATAGTAATTGAGAAGCTATTTTAATAGTCTAAGAGAATATTAAAATGACTGTAACCCTAGCCGTATGAACAAAGAGAAGTAAATAGATGTGAGGAAAATTATGGCCATAAAGTCAAAGGACCTAGAAACTGACTGGTCTAAAAAGAGGGAAGACTCAAGAAAGATTTCAAAGTTAAAAGGCAAGTCATGAGATGACAGTGGTAACATTGGCAGAAGTTTACACTGGAGTTATTTTTAGAGGGAGAGATGAGTTCTGTTTGGGACACACTGGTTTTGAAGTGTGTAAGGATACTGAAGTGGTGACAGATATCTAGTACAAAGATGGACATATGGAATTAAAGTTAAGAGAGAGATCATAGATGGAGAATGTATTTTGGAATCATTTGTGTAGAGAAGAATTCCTGAAATACTCATTGTGTCTTTAGAGATTATGTGATCAAACTCTCATTCTCTAGATAAGAATTTAAATCTTGAGACTTGAAGATATTTGCCCGTTATCATATTAAAAGGCAGAGCCAAAATGGTATAGGCAGCAAGCCCTTTAAACTGTCTGAATAATTCCCTCCAAACATTAACAATAATTCCTAAAATCAAATTTTGGATTGGTAGAGCAACAAAATGTCAGAGTGAGACATTTCCCCCCTCAGACAACTTAGGAATTATCTAGGAAAGGTATATGCGATAACAGAATGGGGACCATCCTGAACATAGCAGCCAAGAAATAGGATGGGAAAATTGAGCAAACACCTACCACAACAACAACCATAAAAATCTATTAAGACATCAGAAAAACCAAGACATAAACTTAGAAGAAATCAATAATATAAAAAGGCCTGCAAAAAAAGTTTCAAAGAAAAATGTTAATTGGATCTAAGTTCAACAAAAATTCCTGGAAAAGTTTTGTTTTTTTTTTTTTTTTAAAGATAAAAGTATAGGGGGGAAACTAGAGAAAGAAATTAGAATAATAAAAGAAAATTATGATAGTTTGATAAAAGAAATATGAAAAGATATCAAAGAAAGTAATACCTTAAAAAATAAAATTTGCCTAATAATAAAAGAAATACAAGAACTGACTGAATAATAATAATAATAATAATAATACTTCTTAAAAAGCTAGAGGGGCAAAAATTTAAACCTCAAAAAATCTTGTAAGAATGAATATTGAAAACTATCTTTACATATAGTTGGAAACAATGCAGTACTATTAAAAATAAAATGTAGTTTAATAAAAGAAAAAAATTCCTTAAAAATCAGAATTGGGCAAAGGGAAGTTAATGATTCTATGAAAAACAAGAAATAATAAAATAAAATCAAGAAAAGGGAAATAAAGAGGAAAATAGGAAATATCTCATTGGAAAAATAACTAACCTGGAAAATATATTGATGAGAGATCATTTAAGAATTATTAAACTATTTAAAAGCTATGATCAGAGAAATAATCTAGATATCATATTTCAATAAATTATTAAGCAAGACTACTCTCATATTCTAGATACAAAAGTTAATATAGAAATTGAAAAAAAATTTCTTCCTGATAACTTCCTGAAAGAGATCTCAAAATGAAACTCCCAGGGATATTTTAGTCAAATTCCAGAGCTCCTAGGTCAAAGAGAAAACATGGGAAACAGCCAGAAAGAAATATTTCAAATATCATGGAGTCACAATTATGATCATACAAGATTTAGAGAAACAAAAGGCCTTTTGTTTTTGGATTTTGATATTTTGGAAGGCAAAGGAACTAGGAGTACAATCAATAATAAACTATCTCTCAAAACCAAGTACAACTTTTCAGGGGCTGTAGAGTTGGGGGATGTATATTTAATAAAATAGAAAACTTTCATTCACTTGTGATGAAACAATTAGAACAGATTAGAAAATGTGATATGATGATTGTAATGGAATATTATTGTGCCATGAGAAATGACAAGGATGATGATTTCAGAAAAACCTGGAAAGATTTATATTAACTTATTCAAAGTGAAATGACAAATAACAAATTATTCAAGAATTATGAATGGCTTAACTATTCTCAGCAATTCAATGATCCAAAAATTCCAAAGGACTAATGATGAAAAGTATACTATCTACCTCCAAAGAAAGAGAATTGATATTGTTTGAATACAGACTGAAACATACTATTTTCATTTTTTTCCTTTCATTTTTTATGAGTATTCTTGTACAAAATGATTGATATAGAAATGTTTTACAAATTGTATATATAAAACCTTTCTCTGAATTTACTATTTCAAAGAGGGAGGAGGAAAGGGAAAGAGAGAGAGAGAATTTAGAACTCAGACTTTAAATAAGAATGTTTTTAAAATTAGGGAAAAAAAGTTAAACAAGTTTAAATAAAGTCATCTGACCAAAAAAAAAAAAAAATGTAAACACAAGACTCAAATGAAGCATAAAAATATAAACCTGAAAGTATAATTACAAAATCCTTTGCTACCATAAGAAATGCTGCTACAAAATTTTTGCATATGTGGGTCCTTTTCCTTCCTTTATGATTTCCTTTGAATATAGACCCAGTAATGGCACTGCTGGGTCAGAGCATGCACTGTTTTATATTCCTTTGGGCATAGTTCCAAATTGTTCTCCAGGATCATTTTATAACTCCACCAACAATGCATTAGTGTCCCTGTTTTCCCACATCCCCTCCAACATGCATTGTCTTCTCCTATCATCTTAGCCAATCTGAGAGGTGTGAGGTGGTTGGTATCTCACACTTATTTTAATGTGTATTTCTCTAAGCAATAGTGATTCCCCATCAATTGGGGAGTGACTGAACAAACTGTGGTATATGAAGGTAATGTAATATTATTATTCTATAAAAAATGATGAACAAGCTAATTTTAGAAAGCCCTGGAAAGATTTACATGAACTGATGCTGAGTGAAACAAGCAGAACTAGAAATACATAGTACACAATAACAGCAAGAATGTGTGATGATCATCCAGAAAAAGAATTAAGGAGACTGAATGTAAATCAACCTATGCTATGTTCACTTCTTTTTATGTTTTTTTTTAATCTCTCTCATAGTTTTTCTCTTTGCTCTAATTTTTCTCTTCCAACATGATTCATAAAGCAACATGTATTAAAAACAAATAAATTTACTAGAAAAAATAAAAGGAAAAAAAAGGAAAAAATAATCATAAGAAACTCAGTAGGTTAAATTCTTTACATTCCTATATGGGAAGATGAAACATGTCACACCCAAAAACTTTCTCATTATGAGAGTAGTTAAAAAGAATTTACATAGCCAGAGAGCATGGATATGAGTCAATTATGTTAGGATGATCTCCCCAACATAAAAATAAAAATAAAGGGATGAGAAAGAGGAATATACTGAGTGAACAGAGCAAAGGAGATGTAGAAAGTGAAAACTTTTATCATATAAAAGAAAGAAGAATATTTTGTATATAATATATACTTTATATTATATATGTAATAAAATATATTAATATTGCACATATATTTATATGTGGGCACATAAATATATATGTATATATATTATATGAATATGTTTGTGTGCACACTCAGGGCATAGAAATCTATTTTACCCAATAGAAAAAAAGGAAGGAAAAGAGTTAAGAAATGGAGGAAAGGTAAAAAAAAAAATTGACTAGATTAAGAAGGCAGTGATCAGAAACATTCCAGCCTCAGGCCCATTGGTCTTTTAATTTATGAAATAAAACAAGTATTTCCATAGTACAACAAAAAAGATCATACATGAAACTACAAATTTACTATGCACAATTTGCTGTTCCTTTCAAATACGCAACAAAATCATCATGCAAGTTTCTTTTTCCCCTTCTCTCACCCATCTCTCCTAGAGATGGCTATCATTAAACACATACACACATATACATGCATAGACATATATACACATACATATAAAATTACTCTGTACATATTTCTGTTTTTCAGTTCTTTCTCTGGATGCAGATGGCATCTTTTCTCATAGCTGATTTGAGTATTTATAATAGGCAAAATAACTTATTTAGGCAAAGTTACTCTTAAAACAATATTGCTATCACTATATACAATGTTCTCTTGGTTTTGCTCATTTTGCTGTTCCTTATTTTGTTCAAGTCTTTCCATTTTTTTCTAAAATAATTGAGCTCATTATTTCTTATAGTGCAATAGCATTTCATCACAATCAACTGGTTTAACCATTCCCCAATGTATTTCACGTTCATATTCAATGTTATAATTGTTATTTTGAATTTTCTTCAATCTTATCTTTACTCACTCTTTTCCTTCTCAAACTCTATTTTCATTCCATCCCTTATCTTATCTCTTAATTTACCTTCTACCCTTACCTTTTTTTCTTTATTTTGTTTGCCTCTAAGAGTAACTCTTAATTTTTTTTCCCCTGAGGCAATTGGAGTTGTGTACTAGCTAGGAAGTGTTAAGTGTCTGAGGTCAAATTTGAACTCAGGTCTTCCTGACTTCAGGGCTGGTTCTCTATCCACTGCACCACCTAGTTGCCCCCATTCCTAATCTTAATGGATACATACGTCTTACTAAAAGTATCTCCCCTCGATTATCACCCAGTTTTCTTATCTCTCTAGAACTTCAGAAGATGTTTAAACTCTTCAGATATATACAATGCTTCCTCTTCAACTCAGATGAGAATGAAGTTCCAATATTACCAGCCCTCTACCCCCAACTGCTTTCTCTGTATTTTCCTTTTTGTGCCCCATTTTCATGAGATTTCTCCTTTTTAATCTTTTCTTATTCATTTTTAAAGAATCACTTCATCATACACAACTCAGCCCCAACCTTTTTTTCAAACTCTTGGTAATGATAATACTTTTAACTATTATCAATAATAATTATTAATATTGATAACATGTTCATATATCATAAGTAAACAGTTTCACTTTAATCAGTTCCTTATAATTAGCTTTTAATGATTTCTTTATATTTCTTCTGAATCTTTTGTATTGATTTTTTCATTGAGTTCTGATCTTTGTGTTACAAATACCTAAAAGTCTTTCAGTTTATCAAAGATCCGTTTTTTCCCCTTCATTCAGGATTAAACTTCCTTCTGCTGGTTGTTACTCTTGGATGCAATCCCAACTCCTTTCTTTTTTGAAATATAATGTTCTAAGATCTGCAGTCTCTTAATGTAGAAGCTGCTAGGTCTTATGAAATCTTAATTTTAGCTCTACAGTATGTAACTTGTTTGTTTTTTTTCTTATTGTTTGCAATATTTTCTCTCTAACTGCCTCGACCCGTAAGGCAGAGTGTGTGGACCCTGGAAGAAAAGAGATAAGGGCAAGAGAGAGGGGACACGCAGGAGGAGGCAAGACAAATCCATCTGATCAAGCCTCATTTTAATGGGTGCAATAGTACAGATATATATAGCAGTAGGAAAGGAGGCAGGGTTGTGCAAATACTGTACAGGGTGGGGGTTCTAGACAAAGGGTTGGTATCCCGCCCAAGGATGAGCTGCTCAGGTGTCTCTGGTCCTAGGAAGCTCTATGATCTGATTAGGGGATGCTTAGATATCTGCCTATTCAAAGTTAGGGCAGTGCTTGGTCATGTAGGATGTGATTAGGAGATTCCTCCATGATGTGATTAGGAGATTCCTATTCAGGAAGTCTTTGGTATGATGTGATTAGGAGATTCCTATTCAAAGTTTAGGGCAGTCTTTTGGAATGTGGCCTTATGTGGCCATAGATTAGTGCTGGCTCCCCACATCTAACCTGGTTGTTTTGAAACTTGGCTGTAAAATTCTTTTAAATTTTCTTCATAGTAGGATTTCTTTCAAATGATGATCAGTCTTTTAAAAAAAAAAAAAATGAGGCAGCCATCATGTTAGCATCAATAGAAAGAGCACTAAGCTTAGAGTCTGAAACCTTAGATTTAAATTTTAGCTTTTGTCTTAAAAATTGTGCAGCACTGGACAAGTCATTTATGTTCTTTGAGCCTACATTTACTCATTTTTTATTCAATGCTCTAGTCCTGAGCAAAAGTTCCTTTAAGGCTAAAGGAATCAAAGAGACATTAACTTTGGAAAACATATACTTACACACATTCCAGATCACCAGATCTTGATGGATATTGGTCCTTCTGTGTCATTCTAGATCTGAAAAGTGCTAAATGTGATGATTGCTTTTCAAAATAAGAGGAAGAGACCTTTTCTTACTAAAAATATTTGTCAATTCCATGGAAGAAGATGAATTTCCAATATAGATTGTAATGACCGCGCCCAGGATACATCAGAATCAGCCAGAGTCAGGATAAACAAAAGTCCGTCTTTATTCTTGGTCTTTAGGGGTAGAAGTGAAGGGGATGGAAGAGAAGGCAAGTGCCTTCTCCTTCTTATTCTGCTGAGAGTGTGTCTCTGGCTCATCTTACTTCACCCCCTAGTCCTTCCTACAATCCTCTATACAACAATCATTGAGCCCACACAGATAGTGGAAAGGACCATTTTCCAAGCATATGCCCATAGAGTATTGTCCGATCACTAGTTAGCCTCAAGCGCTCAGCAATCCCAACCCAATAGTTTCAGCCCTCTACAATAGATAAGTTTTATGAATTCTTAGTACATTGTACATATTTCTTTTCTTTCTAAATATCATATTTTATTCAAACCATTTATTCAATCACTCAGGGAAAACAAAGTAAATGAAAATTCACTTTGGTCAGATTATGATATACAGTTAGAAGATTAATTAATCAATTCATCATTGCATCATAGATTAAGGAACATAGGCTGGACAGGAAGCATAGATGGACAGAGAACTCTGACCAAAGTAAAATAAAGAAAGAAAATCAGAAAAAATCATATTTGAAAATGTGTATACTTTCATTGTTCCCAAGCTGATTACTAAAGTTGTAAACTATTCTTTTAAATACCAGGGTCCTTCTGATAATTGTCTTTAATAAATTTTTAGTTGTGTCTGACTTTTCCCAACCATATTTTGAATTTTTTTTGGGGGGGGGGCAAAGACTGGAATGTTTTTCTGCTCTATTTTACAAATGAGAAGATTGAGGCAAAGTTAAGTTACTTGTTTAGCATTTACATGGCTGATAATCATCAAGTCTCCTTGACACCAAGCCCAGAACTCTGTCCATTGCACCATCTAGCTGCCCCTGTGTAAAGTCCAGGGTAGTTCGCCAGAGGCCTCAGAATCAGCCAGAGTCAGGATAAGCAGAAGACTTTGGTCTTTAGGGGAGAAGTGAAGGAGATGGACAAAACTGCAAGGAGTTTTGCCAAGGATCCTTCCTTGATTCTAGAGTCCAGAATCTCCACAAATCTTCACACTTTTCTCCTCCATGTCCTGAGACCAAGTGCAGTTCTCTCACCTCTCTTACTCCACCCCCTAATCCTTACCTACAATTCTCTTACCCCCAAGCATTGAACTAGCATCAACTGTGAGAAGAGAAATTCCAAAGATATGCTAATAGAGTTATTGTCCAATAGGTAAGTAGTTGTAAGTGCTCGGCTGTCTGATTCAAGCACACCTTTTAAGAGTTTCAGCCCTTTACATATCTCACTTTCTTTTGTTTTAGAACACAGGTGGTCATGCCATCCCTGACTTCTCAGGAAAGGAGGTGAAAACACTAAAAAGGAGATGATCACGCCCTCCCTGACTTCTCAGGAAGAGAGATGAAAAACACCAAAGGGAAGTGGGGAGTCAAGCCAGAGATGACTAGCAGTTTTCTGGGCTGAAGGGTCTTACCAGAAACAGATATGCACAAACCTATCAGCATGGGGGGTATTACACAATCACATAGCAATAAAGCACAGACTAGTAGTGATGACTCTCCCCACAACCGGTGCAGACTCAATATGGTGTAACAAACATGAGTTGTACATACAAGTAGTGATACAACAAACAATATAAATCAACATGATGTTGTAAAAGTTCTCAGAAAATCCAATGATTCCTGAGGGTCAAGTCCTACAACAGTCTTATCATGTCTCAGAGAACTCAATGATTCCTGAGGATTTTCAAGTCCTACAACAGTCTGATCATGTCTCAGGGATTGCAATGATTTCTGAGGGTTTTGAAGTCCAACAATTTTTGATATCCATGAGTCAATTGCCATAACTGTCATGCTCTTTCAGTGATGGGCACAATCAGCGATGGAACTATCCAATGTTTCTTGGGTTTTTTCCTTCATTTCAAGGGTCTGCTCCATTTCTCTCTGAATGACAAGGTGAATATGGCTTGTTGGCACCCATCTGATTCTTTTTCCATCTGTAGAGATACAAGAAAACCCTCTCCCCCAAGGAGTTAACCTATCTGGTCCTTTCCATTCACCACTTTCTGGATCTCTCCACATCACCTGGATGTGTCTAAAGACAGTGATGCTGCTCACACTGGACACTGCCCTTTTAGTGGGTTATAAAACCTGAATGCCAGAGCCAGTGCATCTTTGTCAAAAATCAAAAAGTTAATAGTATAAAAATAATATAATAATAGTATAAAAATAAAATAATAATAATAATAGTATAAAAAGCTAAATTTAGAAGTTCTCTAGGGTTACCTGTGGCTCCCCCTTTTTTTGTTGTTTTTGGAGGAGTATCTTAATATCTCTGTTTCTCCTCTCTACTATTGCCTGTCCTTGAGGACTCAAGGGTATGCCAGTGGTGTGTAAAATCTTATACTGTGCACAAAAGTGTACAAAATGTTTAGAAGTATATGCAGGACCATTGTCTGTTTTTATTGCTTGTGGCACGCCCATTATTGCAAATACTTGTATGAGGAATTCAGTGACCACTCGGGCTGTCTCTTTTGCTGCTGGTATTGCAAAAGTGAATCCTGAAAAAGTGTCTACCACAACATGGATAAAAGATAGACGACCAAAAGATTTATAATGGGTCATATCCATTTACCAAATTTCATTGGGTCTCAAACCATGAGGGTTCTTCCCTGGAGGCAGTGTAGGAGCATGGAAAGGAAGGCAAGCTGTACAGACTTTTACTACGCTCCTAGTTTCCTCTCTTGTTATTCCAAATTGCAAAAGTAAAGCTCAAGCAGCCTGATGATATTTAGAATGAGATTTTTGAGCTTCCTGAAATAAAGGAGTATTGATCAACATAGTTAAAATGCTATCTGCCTTTGAATTACCATCAAAAATGGGATCTGGAAGTCTACTATGAGAGTGTACATGCAAGACATAAATCTTACCTGGATGCTTTCTCACTTGCTCTTGAAGTTCCTTAAATAGCTGATATATATCGGAAGCTACAAATTTTATTTAGGCCGTGGCAATTCTTTGTACCACATCTACCGAATAGGCTGAATCAGATATATTTATATCTCCTGGATAATAAACAAGAGCTAGAATGATTGCATACAATTCATTCTGCTGAGTGGACTGAAAAGGAGGTCTGACTATTCTATAGTTGTCATGAGAATATACAGCACAGATGTTATGTTTGGATGCATCTGTAAAGATAGTTGGTCCTTTAAGAGGAACTTTAGACACCTTTTCTTCAAGAATCCATCTCCAATTATGTAATAGTCTGGTTATCTTTAATGGAGACCCATGTGTAAGATTTGGAGCGGTGGCAAATAAAATTTGCCACTCTGGGATGGTTTCACAGCATACACTAATTTGTGCATTAGTATAAAAGGTGTATATCTTGTCAGGTCTTATCCCAGATAATTGTACTGCTTGCTTAATGATCTTTAAAAAAATACTAGCCAAGAGCACTGGGTAAGGAGTTAGGCTTTGTCCTTGTTATGTTGGGAGGTTCACCCACTCTATCACACCGTCTCCTTGATGAAGGACTGCTGTGGGTGTCTCTTGTGTAGCAAAACCCGATATTTCCAAGGGTTTTTGAGTGACTCTTTCAACCACATTGAAAAAAGCCAATTCAACTTCTCTCAAAGCCTCTTGAGCTTCTTTTGTAAGCTGGCATAGTGAGTTTAAAACACTGTGTCCCCTTAAAATGTCATATAATGGTTGCAATTGATAGGTAGTCAAGCCCAATACTGGATGCATCCATTGGATATCTCCTATCAATTTCTGAAAGTCACTTAAGGTGTTCAACTTCTCTATTCTTATTCTCCTTCTCATCCTGAGGCCAAGTGAAGTTCTCTCACCTCTCTCACTCCACACCCTAATCCTTACCTACAATTCTTTTAACCCCAAGCATTGAGCTAGCATCAACTGTGAGAAGAGAAATTCCAAAGATATGCTAATATAGTTATTGTCCAATAGGTAATTAGCCTTAAGTTCTTGGCTGTCTAATTCAAACACACTTTTTAAGAGTTTCAGCTACACATCTGGCACTATGCTATATAATGAGAATACAAAGAAAGGAGGATTCATAGATTGTACATGTCAATGGATGATACAATATATAATTATCTACAGATTATATAAAGATAATCTGAATAGGAAAGAATTTGGCATTTGGAGGGACTGAGAAAGAGCTCTGGAATATCATGCTCAAATAATTACAAATAATCCAAACATTGCTGGACAAAAGAATGCATTCAAGGGAGTATGATGTTAGAAGGTTATAAAAGCAGGAAGTGACCAGGTTGTGAAGAGCTTTAAGTGACATCCAAAAGAATTTATATTTGATACTAGAGATAATAGTGAACACTGCATCTCCTTGAATAAGGAGCTGAAATGATCAGATCTATACTTTAGAAGAATCATCATGGTAGCGTAGTTCAGGTTAGCTTGGAGTTGGGATTTGACATAGGAAGACCATTCAGAAGACTTTGCAATAACCCTGGCAAGAGGTTATGAGGATTTATTTTAGAGATGTGATATTATAAATAGAAAGAAATGGACATTTGTAAGAAATGTTATGATTTGACCATGGATTAGATATGTGAGACAAGTGGGAAGTCGAAGATAACAGTCTGTATATCTTCCAATCTAGTATAGAATCCAAATAGACTTGTTTACTTCTTGCAATTCATCCATCTTTTATTGAGCACCCATCACATGTAGAATACAATGTTAGATGGTGAAAAGGATTTAAAGATAAATGAGATGTTGTCTCTGATCTTCTGGGATCTCAAGTTGCTCTTTTCTTTGACAATCTAAAATGTCTTCATCTATAATATCTCAGATCAAATCCTATTCTTTCTGTAAAGGCTTTCTGTGTACCTACTATAGACTTTAGTTATTTCCCTCCATTCAGTTTCTATAATACTTGTCTATGCCATTCTTTTGACATTTAGCTACAGTCTCATACTATATCTTAAAAAGTAGCATATCCTAGTGGATAGAGAGCTGATTTTGAACATCTGGTTCAAATCCTATCTTTTAGAAATAGGAACTATGGGTCATGAGTCCTTTCACATCACAGTTCTCCAGTTAACTCACTAAAACTAGAAATTTCAGCAAAAATACTGACCTAAACTAGCAGAGGGAATTTCCTCACAGGGGAGTTCCCAATACCAATGAAATCATAGATCTAAGGTGTATTTTACATCTTATCTTCCAAATTGCATTGTAAAGCATGTAGAAGGGGAAAAAAAACCCTGATTTTTATGTCATTTCTATTGCTTATAGATACTAATAAGCAGAGTTCAAATCCAATCCAAATACTTACTAAATATCATAGGTAAGGAACTTGGGCTATAAAGGTAAAATTAAATACAGTCTCTCCTCTCAAAGAACTTACATGATATTGTATCTTAAACATTATAGGCCATAAATATCTATTGATTATTTACTTACTGTTTACCAGAAAGGTTTGCTCTGTTATTTTTTTTTAAATAATTGGCATATTACCTAATATTTCTACAAGTCACCTGAATTAACTGAAAACAAAGAGGCCAAAAGTCAGAGGGGGAAAAAAAAAACAACATCCTTACCCTTATTTTCTCCCTTCTTTGTTTTTTTCTTTAGCTAATTGTTTCAGTGTCTGTCCCCTTCAAAAATATTCAAGTAAAAGTCTAAAAAGGTTAGTTTCCTATTTGACCTAACCCCTACCAGATAATATGTATTATGACCTCTTATTCCAGTTTGGGACTGACTAACATATAGCTATGTGGGTCTCTGAAAACAGCATGCCTTTCTAGGTAGTTATGAGTGAGCTAAGAAATGAGTCTCTAAGAAGCTTCACTTGTAGCTATAACACACAAGGAAACTTTTAGTTTATTATTATTATTTTTCAAAAATTGGACCTGGCTTTATTATTTTTTCTCTTCCTGGCACATTTTGTATAATTTAAGTTATTTTTGTGTTATATGTTCTTTCTGGTGTTCCCATGGATTCGTTAGAATGAATAATTTCTGTCAATAATGAACACGGGAATCCAGTACATGAATACTTGACGAGATGAATATATGCATAGGTTATACATATCAATTTGTGGTGAATGCATGAAACAAATGCCCAGATACTGATTTAACGAGGAAGAAACACAGATGAAATAGGTGGCTTATAAATGTAATTACATTCCTTTCACCCAAATAAGATGGTGTACAGGAGCTAGGACAGTGATCAGGGAATATGGATATTGTAATGAATATCGAGGCAGCTGAACGGATCCCTTATAAAGACAATGAATCAGTTTGTCTTCTTAAAACTTGGCCATAAAATAGACTGATAAGTAAGCAGTATTACTAATAGAGGGAGAAAAATGAATGTATTCATAATGATCTGAATTAGTGGGTGCTACAATGAGTGAGTAGTGAAAAGATACTGGTGTATGTGTGAGGAACAGGAGAGACAGAGGCATAATGAATAGTGTGAGAGGAGATGGGGGAATTCTGCATAGGCCACATGAGCAATCTCTTTTCATAATTGATAGAAAAATATTAAAATATTGTTGTCTGGCACCCTGGTTAGTGATCTGAATGAGACCAGGACAGCACAGACCTGCATATCAAGCTATATTTTCATTTAGGGACATAGTCCTTAGAGGCCAAATCACAGAAATAGAGTAGGCTACGACAGCCTATGGGGGCTCTGACTTTTGCCCAGATAAATGGATTTCTGTCATAGAAAGCAATCAAATATTGAATATAAATCTATAATTTTGTGCTATTGAAATCATTTATATATAATTTGTATTCATTTCATATGTTATATGTTATACTCAAATCAAATTTATTACAAATACATAGATATGCAGATACTTTATTCTATGTAATACATGGATCAGCCTCCAAAGAAGGAAGCATAATACATGAATATGTTTGTAAAAGTATGTGTATTTATGCATCTACATGAACACACATGACATATATATATTATATATGGTTTGTATGACTTCCTGTACTGATGTCTAACTTTATCATTCCAATGTAAGGTTTCTAAGGTCTCTAAGGTTCCTTTTAGCTCTCCATCTATAGATGTCTTATTTCACTTGATTATCAAGCTAAGCCTTTGAAGCAGGAAAGTCTTAAAATTCCAATTTAACATAGAATGGATCACAGAGCTTTTTAGTGAAAGAAACATAATTGTTAACTCAATCCTCTTTCTACCCATACTTTTTTCATATAATTAATTCTATCTTGGAAACCAAACTTGGACATATTTCATAGGTTAAGGAGACTAATCTTAGGGAATTGTTCCCTATGATATTCTCCCACTTCTAGCTTCTAAAGAAAAAGGAGGCAAATGTGCTGAGCAAGTCAAACCAACACCACCTCCTCAACTACTATCTTTCCTCAAACTCTAATGTAGACAACTCAGAACCATAAACCCCCAAACCTTGAGAAAGCAGTATGCTTCAATATAATCCACCAGACCTACTTTCAGCCCAGTACTCATGATATTGAAGAGCAAAATCATTGTGGATATGGAGCACATCTTGCTCATAACCACTACCAAAAAATGTTGACAATTGCCATTTACTGGCAAATAGGTACAAAAACACCATCCTATTTCTGGCACAGAACTTATGGAAATCATCCCAAGAGATGCCTCATTTAGAGAAGAGTCCAGTCATTCTTATTAATCACTACCTACCTACCACTCAAAGACAAGTGAAATAGCCTATCTAATGCAGCAAAAAAACTCTGAGAGAGGCAGGAGGCAGCAAGTACAAGACCAATTGAGCCACCACCTTGACTACCATTTCTCATCAGATCCTGATGGGAGCCCAGGGCTTTGAACCTAAAACCCATTCTATGCTAGTGCCCTCAGGCATCATTCTAGGGAGCAACCTAACAATAGTTCTGGTTGGCACTACAACCACAACTGCTGAAGACTTAGAAAAGTAAATTCTTACCACAAATCCCTTAGCACTGCCAAATAATAACAGATGTGATTGTATCAGGGGAAATGGCATTAAAAGAAAAGGTGTTGCCCTCTATTTGGCCACTCTACTCTAAGAATTATGGGGATTTTTCATCTGATGTGCAGTTGGAACCTTCCACATGTTCTGTCTCTCCAATTAGAATGTGAGTTCCTTGAGAATAGAGACTGTCATACTTTCCTATTTGTATCTCCAGCACTTAACATGATATTTTTAATGCAGTAAGCATTTAATAAATACTTCATTCATTCATTCATAATTCATAGAGATGAAAACTTTGTAAACACCACTACACTATACCACTCACTATAAGGGACTTATATAAAATCATGTCCATGCACATATATGTCATATATTCATAGATTTAGAGCTGGAAGGGAGTTTTTTAAATCTATGACAAAGGAATCAAAGCCATTGTACTTCATCCTCAAATCTCTTTTCTTACCCAACTTCATTGCCAACCTTCCATGTTCCCTTTTCCTTCTTCTTCTTATAATGAACTCATTAAAAAGCCTTTTTATTGCTTTTCAGTCAGAGTCAAAGAACCTCAGGTAGATTAGATTACACCTAATCTATGTAATGATGATAAACCCTATAGGAACATGGGCTCAGAGCTTTAGAATTAGAAGCAACTTTAGTAATCATATGGTCCAACACCCTCATTTTTCACAGGAAACTAAAGAACCATATCATTTAAAGAGCCATTTCCCAATTGATAAATTATCAAAAGATAAAAATAGTTTTCAGATGAAACATTCATAATGATCTATAATTGTATGAAAAAACACTCTAACTTAAATTGTTGGAGAAATGCAAATTAAAACAATTCTGAAGTACTACCCATACCTATTAGATTGGCTAATAGGACAGAAAAGGAAAATGACAAATGTTGGAAGGGATATGAGAAAAATGAGACCTTAATGCATTGTTGATGGACTTGTGAATTATTTCCACAATTCTGTAGGGCAATTTGGTTTTATCCCTAGAGGGCTATAAAACTATGCATAGATTTTGACCTAGCAATATCACTAGTAGGTTTGTATCTCAAAAGAAATTAAAAACAAAAAAGAAAGGGACCTTTATATGCAAAAAATTATAGCAGCTCTTTTCTGGCAGTAAAGAATTGCAAATTTAGGGGATGTCTATCAATTGGGGAATTGCTGAATAAATTGTTGCATGTAATTATGGTGTATTATTATGATCCAAGACAATTTTAAAGGACTTATGATGAAAAATGCAATTTCTATTGCCTCCTATTCGATTCTTTTCTAATATTTGGTTTTCCTTTTTTTTTTTAATTTAAAAATAGTATTTTATTTTCCTCAGTAACATATAAAAATACATTTTAACATTTGTTACTCAGACTAGCAGAATTCCCAGCATGCAAAATCCTTTGCCCCAAGCAAATCAACCATACTATAATGTGTAACCTTACATGGTTGCCTAAAGGCCCTAAAAGTTATGTGACTAACCCATGCTCATACAGCCAGGTAGAATTTTAATCCAGATCTCCCTGTTTGTAAGACTCTATTCACTACATGATGGCACCTTTGATAAATTAGCTAATTTAGCTAAAATTGGTATGCCTTAGGAACTCTTTTAAAGAGTGATGCCAATGAAAAGAATTTCAGGCAAGTATATGTAATGTTCTTTTCTCTAAAATATAATGTTCTCTGGGAGCAGGTTTCTCGGGGGGTTTCTGAAAGAAGCCTTCATTTGGTTCTGAGTAATAATCACCTCAAATACAGCTAGGAGTTAAAATCCAAATCCTTTATCGTCTCCTTCAAAATAGCCCAGTTAGTTTTCTTAGAGGCCTATCTCTCTCCTTGGTTCCAAGAGCTCTTGCCACTAGTCCTTTGTCTAACTTCAGCCTCTAGCTCGCTCTGAATCCAAAGCCTCCAGCCAGCACAAAGGTCGAATATGGAATGAATCCATCTTGCCTCCAAGAGTAGGCTCCTCCTCTAGTGGGCTTGTCCTTCTGACTTGTGAATCTCCTGAACTTGTGAATCTCCCCGAGTCCCTAGTGGGCTTGTCTTTTGAGTGGACTCCTTATATAAACTCTCTTAAAGGTGTGAACTCTAAAGGTGTGAACTAAGTATGTAAGCATTGTCTCTATCATTTCCAGTGACTTGGCATCTTGTTTCAAGTTCTGGCCCATAACAAGTATAGGAAAGTAACTCAGGGCAAATAATTTCCTAAAAATTTCCCCAAGGCAAATAGCAATTCCATATCTATGTGAGACCAGTCAGGGAACATGATTAAATCTGTAGCAAAACCCAAAGTTTGGTATACTAAGGTAGTACATAATGCTATTTTTATATTATAGCTGCCTGGATTTTATCAGGCAATTAGGGCACATCAAGGATGGGCCTTTGTCAGTCAGAGGCCAGCAATAGGGCAATGGGCTTCTGAAGAAAAGAGATCATTAAGGTAGGGGAACTTTCAATTAAGAAAAACTCTTTAACTATTCTAAAAAATATTGCCTATCACCAGGACTCTATAAGGTACTTTTTTCCCCTCACCATTATCATAATGAGTTCAGAATAAATGCATTGTTTTTCTCTGACCCTGAAGACAGTGACTGTTTTGTTTCTATTTTTGTATCGCCAGGATGTACTACAATGGCTGGTACATAGTAGGTACTTATGAATATTTGTTCCTTGATTAATTGATTGACACTGATACTGTCAACATCTAGTTACTGACATGTTAGTGGTAGGTGAGAAGAAAGTGCTATAAATCTCCATGGCAACTCCATTCTATAGAAAGATTACATCCATTTTATATCTTTCCTAAATCTCGAGTGCCTTTGATATTTAATGGGAACCAATGGTGTTCACTGTATCTCACAGAGGATGGTGTGTTTTGTTTACTTATTGCCTTAGATAATCAAATTGCTGAACACAAACTTATAAGATAAAGAAGGAAATTCAAACTTAGGAAATTATTGTTACTGCAAGAGAGTGTGGACTCTTTGACCAACATCATCTAAAACATCACTAGCCATCTTCAGGGAAGGCCTAAGATGATTGTGGAAATATTGTTCAGAACAGTCTCATTTCAAAGAAGAGATTGAAGATAGGAAAGTAATGTCAAACACTTTACTAGAGCCTGTAAGCCTGTGTCAGATAGACAAACTGCACTTAAAGAGAAAAAACAATTTAAAGGAAGAAAAAAAATTCTTCTCTAAAGATCAGAAAATGACAAATACTCTCAGGATATATTTTTGTGTTTAAAATAATATCAATAATTAAAGAGAAGGGGAAAAAAAGTTTAGCTAAAAATAAGGCAGAATAGAACACTTAATGGATGTGTTTGGCTATCCAACACAAGTGTGTCACACACAGTTTAAAATTGCCAGCATTTTCCTTGGAAAAAATGCCCAGAAGAATTTTTTTTAACAATTTTGTCACTTGTCATGTTTGTTTTGATGACAAACAAGAAGAGATGGTTCAATCTGTTGGTCCCACAGAGGGCCTACTTGAGTCTTGCTTGCTGGGTGAGTAATTTAAGTCACTGATGTACTAATGTTCCCTTCTGTAAAGAGAACAAAAAACAAATTATATTAATTTCCCTGGGGGTGTTGATCCTTAATGAATTGATCTGTAGCATTCCAAATCTTTTTTTTTTTTAATATGCATGGGTTATGTAATAAAGTGGTGATGGAATTTAGGAATAAGTAAAATAAAGATTCCCTAGAGTAGGTTACATTATCTAGTTAGTTGGATCTCCCTTTTAAGCATGTCCAAAAAAATCAGATTCAATTTGTTATGCCACAGTTCTCAATTTCCATAATTATCCTGACCCAGTCCTGACTCAGTTTCCTTGCTCCTCAGTCCTGCAAAACCTCCCCTCCTTCTTTATCAGAATATTTGATAAGGATAAAAGATCTTATGTTTTAGAATATCAGAATGCCTTTCCCCATCTCTAGCAACTGGAATATCAAATACTGTCTTATCAAGATACCTCTCCTCATCTCCAGAGTTCCTCCCCCCATGCCTCCCCTCACCCTGTCAGAACTGGATTATTAGAGTCCCACTCCTGCTCTCAGCACTCTGACTCCACTACCATCTCTGTCTAGCCTCCTGAGTCTGAGCCATGGGTATATATGTCATTGAGAACTCACATTGTTTGCTGGATTCTTGAAGACAATAGTCTCATTCAGTCCTGGGACCAAACCATGGATCCATCTGGTCCCAGTAAAGCTCTCCCATTTAATAAATTATTAAATACTCTCTAATCTCTATCTTGCTCAGTTTCTCCAGCATTACAAATTTATTCCCAAATTAATCTCTATCTGATTTTTAATATCCCCCACAATTTTGGTTCACTTTTCTTACCCAGACTCATGCCCTATGCTACCTTTATGTACATGTCAACTAAAGAGACCTAAGAATTCTTTCTTTTCAAAAAAAAAATTTTGTCAGGTCTTATTTTGATCTCTTCTTATTCATGTAAACTGATGGATCTTGATGAAACTGTTGAAGTTTAGCCTTCCAGAATCTAGGCTTTCAGCTTTGAGGTCTTATTCTATACTCATCTTAAATCCATGAACACACAGTTATCTGAAGATGGAAGGAAAGGTAAATCCCCTTATGTTTCCCTTTTTAATATCTTTGGTAGGGTGGAGAAATAGTGAGCAAGATTTTCTGCTTTGAGGCCAGAGTAACGGGGAATAAAAATTTTCCTGTTTTCTTGTAATCCAGGCTCTAAGCAAATTTAATGGCCCTGTTATTGCTGAACAAAATTAAGTCCTTATGAAACATGTTACCAAGTGCCTTTGTAGATCCCATTTTTCAATAAAAGAAAGGTTTAGGTCATGTTGAACAATCTGCTACTTATTAGCACATTGACTCCTCTAGCTCACCTTTCAGAACTCATAGCTCTGTTTTCATTAAGCCTTGAATCCAGTGGGGTGATTTTTTTTTTTTAATTCAAACATCCATAACTGCTATTGTGAGTGACCACAAAGAAGGGACAAAGAAGTTTTTAACTTCAAAACTCCTGTTCCCTAATATCCTGTCAGGTCCAATGCTTAAATTTTCATTTTGAGGTTGAGATCATTATGGGATTACACCACATTTTTAAAATTTAAATAGTCAGGTGTGGAGCATTTGTGACTTGAACAGGTAAGAAAGAAACAGAAGGAACAAGAGAGTAGAGGAGGGAGAAAAAAGGGGAAGCAGGAAAGAAACAAAAGGAAAAATGCATTTGAAGTAGAATATGCACACTTGTTCCTGCTCATCTGGTCTTCATCTAGAAAACATTTGTAACTCTTTTCCCTAGAAAGAACATTTATACATGCAAGCATGTGTATGTATTTATATACCTGCACATATATGTATGTTTTATATACAGGAAATATATGTATGTATATATAGATACACACACATACACATATACACAGATGGGTACGTAAACATTTAACTTGATCTATGAATTTTTTTCTGTGTATTTAAGAATCCCTATATATAGCATACCCTAAAAATGACTGTGGCATTTAAATTTTTTTTCAATTATGGTTGTATTTTTACCTTTTAGCAAAATTTTGACATTGAGGACGTGGTTGTGAGTCTTCCCTCCCACCATTATTTAAAGATCTGTTTCTTCTGTCATCTATCTGTATTAAATCTCTTAGCACTTAAAACTACAATTCATTTGTCTGTCAGGATTTTTTCAGCATCCTGCCATCATAGGCACCAGCAAGTTGGGTAGTGTGGGGTTGTCTCTGACTGCTGGGGTTTGTGACAGTGATTACTCTTTTCATTGTAGTACAGGAAACTTTCACTTAAAATAGAATTATAGGACACCTCACTTTGCAAATTGGCCTCAAAACCTTATAAATAGCAACATGGCTCTGAGGGTCTCATTATTTACATTTCTTCATTAATCAATATTTGTGTTCCTGAGTTTTGCTTGATTAAATTTTGAAAATTGAGTATATTTTCAGATGATAATCCCTAGAATCTGAAAGTTTTACAATCATGTTTTGTTGGGTACAATTTTCCCTCCCCTTCTTATGAGCCCCTTCTGGTGCCAATACAAAGGGATAGACTTCTGGTGGCCAAAAACAATAATCAAAATAAAAGATCATATTTCTGTAACACTTAACCATTTGCAAAATATTCAACAAGCCTGAACTCATTAGGGAATCAACAGGGGTAGAGTATTCTTGCCCCCTCCCCCATCTCTGTATTTGCTCCCTCTCTGAAAACAATCTTGTGATCCAAGTCTTCTAGCTCCTCCCAATACTTAAATTTGCCTTTTCAATTCAGTAGCAACAAGAAGTCCAAAAGATCATCCATATCATCTTGAATAAGGGGGTGGGAGACCAACAAAGTAAAGGACTAACAGCCAGGGTGATGATTAACTGGAATTCTGTTTACCCTGAAATGGCTATAGTAGCTGGGAACTTTTGTCAGGGATTCTGAAATGTTAACCAAGAAGGCATTGGTGATTTCAATGGGTTCCCTGGTTTCCTTCAATATAAGACTCAATTGTCATTTTCTATGAGAGGTGGGTCCCACTCCCAATCATCCATTTCTAATGCATTTCCTCTGAGATTACCTCCCATTATACTACTTGCATTCTGGACATACATGAATATTATAATGTGAGCCCCTTGAGGCTAGAGACCATGTTTTAAATTTTATAACCTTGAACTTAGTAGAGTGCCTGATACATAATAAATACTTGTTCATAAACTGATGGACTGGTTGGGTTAGCATCCTACTCAGCAAGATGTAATTGATTCTATGAAATCTAAGAAATAGACAGGTTAATACAAAATGCGAATTAATTTTTACTTGGAAACCTCATGATCAATTTGACATGGAAAAGAATATATTGAACGATGATCCTTCCTTTTATGTACTAAAATAAAGCAAAATATATCCAAACAAATGGGAAATAATAATATCACAATACTGTAAATGTTTGAATGCAGATAGTGCTAACCACCATGATTAATAAACAATAAATATGGATGCAATGGACTGACAACATGCATCCTTGTTTTATGCCCGAGTACTTGGATGTAAAATTGTAACCAGATGTTACTAGTTAAAATCAAAGATTTCATACTGCTTTGTGTTAATATGAGAATCAGTTCAAAGTTATACAACAACATATGACTGATCTAGAGAGACCAATAGTAAAGACTAACATATTCTTAAATCAGAATTAAATAACAGCACAGATGATGGAGTCACTTAAACCTGGAAAATACAAGAATTAAAAATTTCCATCAAACACAAACTCCAGGAGTGCTACCTATTAATAAAACAAATGGCAAAAAAGAAATAATACAAATTTCTCAAAGGACTTTGAAAAAGAGATGGGAATACTTAAGATTAGAATTTCAAAAATTCCTTTTTTGATTTCTATTGCATGAATTCCAACTAATAAGCTGACTATATCAAAACAGAATGATTCAATAAAATTAGTATTTTCTAGAACCACCACTAATAAATACAGTCTTACAATATTTGAAAGTATGTAAAAAACTTTCAAAATTTGCACCCAAAGTTATTTGCTGTGACTCTTGCCTCAGAAAGGGTTACAGAAGTAAAAATACATATGTCAAATAATGTTATTAAAGGTAGTAATGAATTATAATTATGGCAGAAAAAACTTGAAATAACTATCAAAGACATGTGAAATCATATTGAGTACAAGAATATTTAGCCATTTTAGTAGAAAATTTGAATGTTGTATCACCCAGTTCAAGGAATTTTTTTTTAAAGTATATGTGAAATCGAATCAGAAATTCAAAGGTGTTTCAGAAATTCTATATTCAGCAATATATACATTTACATATGAATACATACATAATTGTATATATGTATGGCAGCAATTAAAAATAAAATTCTAAAGTAATTCAAGGAACAAAAGCAAGTCAAAGAAAGAAAAATAATTCAACATCAATCAAAAACTTTAAGACAAAATCTTTAGAAGCAAGAAACCAAAAATCCCTGAAGATGATGAATGTGAAAATTTCTGGCCATCTATATAATTGTAAAAAAGTCTAACATAATGAAAATACAATTTGGCCAAAATGAAAAACAGAAAATTTATGCATCATTATATTAATGATAATATATAGAATAATAAATACATAATAATGTATATAATAAAAAAATCATTATTTCAAGGGAGGTAACAGAAATTATCTTCTCTGCAAAACTGGAAAGTGATGGAAGGAAATAAAATTTATGATTTTTGGTTCATATCCTTCATAGTGGAATGTGAATTACTAGAAAGACAATCTGCTAATTTCCTTTATAATGCAACATAAACCCTACCATTTTAAATAGATACCACATATTTAATATTAACAAATAACTTGTAATCAAGTGAAACAAAAGATTTTGGGACACCCTATATACTGTATATCGTACTTAAAAAAAATCCAAATTCTACTATTAAATCTATGAACAATCAAAAGAAAGCAGCATATTTACTAAGGAGTTAAAAAAAAAAAAAGTAAAAGTTTACAAAAATATCCTGTCATAGTTGGCCATTTTTAGCTATTTTGAATAATCTATCCAAAATTAAATTAATTAATTAATTATTGCAAAGCTTTTGACTTAAATTTCATGCTTATGTCTTTTCATGACATGCAAGTATATGAATAGACATGAGAAGGCTAAAATACTTGCTATACACCTAAAAAAAATTCTTCATTTAAAACACAGAATCAACATAGCAAATTCAACCAGAATTTATATATCATAAATTCTTCTTGAAAACAGTGTAAAATTAGTATGATTCTATTTAAAGATGAGCCAAACCTTTGGGTCAAAGAAGTCACAAACATCTCATAATCATTTGATGTACAGAGATCAGTCCAAGTTATATAACTGTAGTAAAATATGTATTTATGTATTGTGCATATATATATGTATAGATATACACACATATATGTGTGTAAGCTTCTTTATCTCATGGAATTTTTCTTCAATGATATCAAAATATTATTTGGACCTTATAATCATTCCACAAAAATACATTAAGCAACTACTATGTACTAGGCACTGTGCTAAGTTCTAAAGGTACAAGACAAAAATTAAGTTGCCCCTACACTTGACAAGTTTATGTTCTAATAAGTAAGTAAATATGTACATATATAATTATATATAAGATAGATACAAAGTAATTACAAGTTAACTTTAGAATGGAAGGCTCTAGTACCTTAGGAAACTAAAAAAAAGTCTTCATGAAGAAAGTATAACCTCAACTGAGTCTAGAAAGCAACTAGGGATTTAAAGAGGTAAACATAAGGGAGAGAAAGCATTTTAGCCATAAGGAAATGACAAATACCAAGCACAGAGATGGGATATGGAGATAAGAATTAAATTCTTAAGATGTGTTAAGGAAAAATTAAGACTAAAAGCTTTAACTTTGAATCTGAGGATAAAATTGAACCAATGGAGGAAGATGACACTCATACATAACCAGGCAAGACAAATCAACCAGAAACTTATCAAGGAGAAATCAGAAGATACATATATACATACATACATATATATGTGTGACTGTATGTGTATATATCAAGAGCCCTATTTCCATTCTGAAATTAAATCTCAATGGGATTTAGTTAAATCCCATTAAATCAATTAAAATAATCAAAATCTATGTGATATCAGTTTTATCTTATTCTTTTACAACTGGAAAACAAACAACAAATTTGCATGTATATTAGCAAAACCCATAAAATATCAACAAAGCACGGGGTTTATCACTATTAGCCTTCTGTAGAAAAATGAGTATTTTCACAGCTTAAAGGAGAAAAGATGGCATACTAGTGGAGTCATAAAGCTCTGCATTCAAATTTGACCTTAGATATTTTCTAGTTGTGTGACTGTGAGCAAGTCACTTAACCATATTTGTCTCTTTTTTTTTCATCTGTAAAATGAAGAAGAAAACAAAAAGCACTCTAGAATTTTTTCCAAGAGAACTCCAAATGGGGTCATGAAGAAGTTGGGTACAACTGAAATCACTGAACAACAAGGAGGGAGGAAAATAAATGATAGATTCTTAGAGCACATGGTAAATAGGTTAAAAATTTATAGAAATTATTTTGGAACAAATAGGCATCACCTTATCCATTAATAATAAGTAACAATAAATATGTGATTTTGGACTTGTTGAATGAAACACAAGATTTTATCTCTGAATGGGGTCTATGAATGAATCACAATCTTAAGACTAGAATCAAAAGGTACATAATGGGTGACATCCATGTGAATTCAGCTACCAATATTGAACAAAAGTCTGACTCATGCATGTTTATATGTGGAAAAGGAATCCAGGATCAGGTCACCAGAAATTACAGAAAAGTTGTCATGTATTCAATTACTTATATTACTCCATTCAACACTCAATGCATCAATGCATATCATACAAATGAAATATTAGAAATTGGACCCTACATCATTTTAGGATGTAAATATTTAACATCTAGTAAGACGTGATCCAGTTTCTTCAACACTGAACAATTGGAATTGGTTTGAATAATTCCACTGTTGAAGAGAGCCATGTCCATCAGAATTGATCATCTTATAATCTTGTTGTTGCCATGTATAATGATCTCCTGGTTCTGCTCATTTCACTTAGCATTAGTTCATGTAAGTCTCTCCAGGCCTCTCTGAAATCATCTTGCTGGTCATTTCTTACAGGACAATAATATTCCATGACATTCATATACCACAATTTATTCAGCCATTCTCCAATTAATGGACATCCACTCAATTTCCAATTTCTTGCCATGAGAAAAAAGGCTGTCACAAACATTTTTCACATGGGACTCTCTTTCTGGTTGGATTCATTCACAACTCCACCAACAATGCCATCAGTGTCCCAGTTTTCCTGCATCCCCTCCAACATTCATCATTATCAAATCTATTTTTAAGAAGTTATATGATTTTTCTGTTTTACTAAGTCTATTTTGTAATGAATTTTCTTCAGATAATTTGTGTTTCCTTTTCCAAACCCTCTTGCAAAGTTCTTATTGTCTTTTCCTATTTTTCTTCTAGCTCTCTTTTAAGATCTCTTATAATTTCTTCCAGCAGAGCTTTGTTTGATGGGAATCAATTTATATCACCCTTTGGGGCTTCATCTGGATACAATCTGCTTTTAGTCTCCTTAGGGTCTAAAATCTGTTCTTCTCTTTCACCATAAAATCTATCTATGATCAGAGGTCTTTTTGCTTTTTTACTCATTTTTTTTTAAAGTTGAGATCTGCTTTTAGGGTAAGGGAGCTTGTCCATGTTTCCTCTACAAGTGGCAGATGCCATGCTTAACAACTTCAGGTGGGTGTGGCCAGGTCTTGTGAAATTCTGGTGTTTTGGAGTTCACTATTTACCTTTTGTGTTTGTGTTGGATGTTTTATAACTTTTCTGCTGATCTACTGAATTGCAACCAGATCAGAGTAGCCAACTACTGTTAATTCCTCCCCATGTATTCTCCAGCACAGAGAACCCATACTGCCCCAGGTCTGTGAGCTGCCCACTGGTGTCTGGGCTCTACCTGTTTGCACTTGACCTGTCTCCCTCCATGCTTGATTGAAACAGACCTTTTCTGAAGACCTTTGAAGTTATCCTCTGCTGGTAACTTATTACACTTCCAATATTTGTGGGTTCTGCCAGTCCATAACTAATTCATAGGCTCAATTTGCTAATTTAGTCTGAGGGTCATGGGAAAAGGTCAGAAAATAACATGTGTCCTCTCTGCCATTTTGGCTCTGCCCCCTAGAACTTCTTTTTAATCTTAAATCTATTGAAAAATATGAAATAATAATGATGATGATGATGATGATGCTCAAAATACTCATAAGGATCTCTGATCCATTAATTTAGGAATTTCTCCCATGATGCAAAATGAACACTGAACCAGGAGTCAAAAGATCTGGCTTAAAATCCCATTTTGACCATTTTCTGGCTTCATGATTTTGGCTTGGTTGTTTCACAATTATTGGCCTTAATTTCTCTGTCAAGTCATAGTAAAGTATTTCTAAGACCAATTCCAGATAAAATATTCCTAAGCACATTTTCCTTGCAAATATTCTGATTTCCTAAATTAAATTAAAGTATGAGGAAAAGACATTCTAGAAGAGAAAGATATGTTGAGATTTAGCCATTGATTAAGCAAATAATGAAGATAATTCTGCAGATTTGTTGTTATGTAATATGTTAAATCATTTATGATAATTAAGAAAATAACATTTTAAATTGATGTTATAATACCAAATACTCATAATCTTTAAGCCAAAAGAAACAAAAACCTGAAAAAATTATGACTTCACAAAGGAAATAAAAACTATGACAGGACAGGATCTTGTGATTCTGTCCTATCATAGTTTTTATTTCCTTTGTTTTCAGTGAGTCTATGGAAGATGAACTTGCATCTCAACAATTGTATTGGTAAGCTTGCTTGATAGTACAGAAGTATGTAGTATAATTTGGGAAAATGGATAGAAATGGAGATGATTTGGAAATTATTCTTGTTCAAAAATTAATTAACTATATTATTTTGATCAAATCCCCTCACCTCTTTGAAATTCAGTTTCCTCAACTATACATTAAGGTAAATGTAATTGGTAATCACCAACAGCCAAACTTTAATGCTCTGATAAATAAATTTAGAAATCAATAATTAGAAAAGATCTCAGCCTTCCACAAGTCCAATTTCTAATTCTGATGATACTGGAACAACATTACTTAACTGATTAATTAATTAATAGCCCTATAATTGTATTTTTATAATAGATGGGCAGTTATGGATAAGAATATGACAATAAAAAACACAGTTGGAATGTCTACATGATGTAAAACAAAGAGCTATCTATACTTCCTGTAATTAGTCCAGGAAAGTTCCATAAGTATCAACTAAAATAATAAGCATGTTTGTCTGGACAAAAAAAAGTTATTTGTGTAATTAAAAAGTAAAGGGAAAAAGAGATGTTAAGGTGTTACAAACAGCAAGGTTTGGTAATTGATTTAATATGTATACCAAGGAAAAGAGAGGAGTAAAGGATAGTGACAAAATTATTGAATTAGAATATGAGAAAAATCCTGGTGACTTGAGAAGAGGGTTTGGGAAGGACCAAAGGTGATTTAGTGAGTTTAGTTTTTGGCATGTTGAATTTAAAATGTCTCAGGGATATTGTTTTAAATGTCCAAAAGATAATTAGTGATAAGAATGGAAAACCAAGAGAGATATATTAGGCTGGATATATAAATCAGTAAGTCATTGTGAAGATAACAATAAAATTTATAAAAAAACTAATAAAAATACCAAGAGTCAATTGGTAGAGTGATTCTTTTGTCAGTCTACCAAGAGAAAATATAGAAAGAAACTAGGACTGCCCATGACTCTTAATTGTAGAGTTTATTATATTAATCAGGACTATTAGAGCAGCAGATCTCTATAATACAGGAATGTTGCCAAATCCAGTAGAACCAATGGCCTCAGATGTAAAAGAAGTTTATCATTAACTTTCTCCTTCAAACAATCCTCTCTCAACCCTACAAGACTATAGTCCTATGAAAAGTTTCTTCGGTGAAAAATAAAAGCCTTAATATTAAGTATGTACCCCATGAGACAGATAATATCAATATGAACTTGTGACATAAACAGGGAATGCATTTTATTTTAAACTTTGCAAGTTTGAAGCTTTTGAAGGTTTATCAATTATCTCGTGGCTCCTTTTAAATATCTTTTTTTTTCAGATTTGCAAATCATTTAATTAAGTTATTTTAATAATTTAAATTAAATTGTTAAGTATTTAGGAAACTAGCATTTTTATCCTCAATTATGTGACCATTCATATACATGAAAAAGAGAAAGGGACAAAAAGAATGTAAAGAGCTTTGCATGGTTATGTTTATTGACAAGCATCTTTTGCCTTTATGGTCATGTAACCAATGGGATCTAGGGTGAGGTTAAATTTAATTCTGTTCTTCATTTTTCTTCAATATCCTCACTGTGACCTTCAATCTCTCCAACCTTTAGTTCTTTCTCTAGTCATTGCCTTGTGCTATGTATATGCTCCTTCTTCCATTTCAGTCAGTTGGTAAATCAGCTAAATTCTGAACTATTTTCTACACCTTTAATCCTTATCCCCTTAGCCAGGGGCCAATCATACCTTTCCAAATGCCAATTTAAGCTGTTCCCACCATCTAGCTTCACTCTTACTCACGAACTGGTGAATGGAACCAAAAAAAATCATGAAAATATGCTGACTGGATCTTCTACAAATTTATCTTGTATAATCTCAGCTGGGTCCTCCTCCCTAGTCAATTTATTTTCCCATTCACAATACCAGCCATGAAAAGTTTTTCATCCATCCAGAGGGGTTCCATAATATTGCTTTCCCTACTCTTTCAGCTGAAGATCTCACCTCATACTTTACTTTTTTTAAAAAAGTACCTAGTATTTCCTAAACAATATATTAGAGAAATAATTAGCAATTTAACAATATTTATTGAAAATTAAAAGCTAATTTAGAAGATAATAGATTTAGAAATTCTCTACTATATAAATTCTAAATGAATACATTACATAAATATGAAAACTCTTAGCATAAAAATAAATGAATAGAAAAAGAACAGGAGGTAAAATTCTCTAACAAGTAAATAATATATTAATAAAATATAAAACAATGTGATTAATTAAAGTGAATATGATTTTGCATTAGTTAAGACTGATATAGCTAGAAGAATTGGTGAGGAGGAAAACCCCATCAAATAAATAAAACCACATAAAAAATAAAATTTTATATCAAAAAATTATAAAAAATGACACCAAAATATAAAACAGAGAGCTACTCTTCAGTAGATATTAGTCAAAATACAATTTAAATAAAGAATTCAGACTATCCAAAACTATATAAAATATTCCAAATTATTAATAAGGAAAATGCAAATTAAAATAACTCTGAATTTGCTTTTCATAATTTTCAAATTATCAAAGATAAAAGACAGGAATAGTCTAAGTAAAATGCATTATGGGAAGATAGACATACTAATACATTGTTGGTAAAGCTGTGAATTGTCCAAACCATTCTGGAAAACAATTTGTAATTATATGAGAAAAATGACTTAATTTTTCATACTATTTTATCCAATAATCTCACTCATAGTCCTACACCCCAATTATATCAGTGACAAAAATAAAGGCCCTAATACCTAAAAAAATCTGTAACAGGATTTTTTGTGATTAAAAAAAGGAAAGAAAATGGATACTCATTAAATGAGTTTCTGATGATGAAATATTGGTGTATCACTGAATACAAAATGGGTTGTATCACTGAAGCAACAAAAATTAAGAATTCAGAGAAATACTTCTGTTTGAAGAATTATAAACCATGCTGAAGATAAAAGAAAACCTATTTGAAAGAACAATGTATATAATGACAAAAGTGATAAAAATGAAAACACTAAAAAGCACTTAAACTGAAATTAATTTCAGTGAGTAATCTTTGTATTGGGAAACAAATGACAATTTGTTTCCTCTTTTCACTAAAGAGGTAGATTGCTCTAGCAGCACAGTGATTTTATTAGACATAATAGTTTATTAGTTGGTTTTACTTGAATATTTTTCTTTGTTTTGAGGGAGGGTTCACTGTAGGATGCATATAGAAGCATGTGATATGTGTATATGCATATATACACATGCAAATATGTAAGTGTGTACTTACACATGTGTATGTTGACTGATTTTATCAATATATATATATATATATATATATATACACACACACATATATATGGCTACATATAGATCCACAGACCTTTTTAAAAGACTTTAATAAAATTGTTCCCTTCTATTTTGACAAGAATAATATACTTGTAATAAAGAAAAACATTTTATCCTCTTGCCAGTTTTCTTTTGCCTTAAGGAAAATTCACCAATTCCACCTAATCAAGTGTGATACCTTTTACTTCCTAGAAATACTACTTTCTGTAATCTATCTATAGTGACCTGAGGGAGTTACAGTGGTATGCAGAAAAAATAAATATTTAAGGGAAATGTGATGACCACGCTAACACCCCAGACATCCCAGAATCAGCCAGAGTCAACATAAGCAAAAGTCCTTAGTCTTTATTCTTGGTCTTTAGACACAGGATTGAACAGTATGGAAGCAGAATCTCTGCGACCACCTTCTTCCTCATCTATGGCCAAAGTGTGAATCTGGCTAGTTTTACTCCATTCCTTAGTCCCTCCTACAATCCTTTGTATACACCAATTATTGAGCCAGCACAGGATAGTGGGAAGGACCATTTTCCTAGCATATGCCCATAGAGTCCAATCAGTAATTAGCCCTAAGTGCTTAAACCAACCTCAGTGCAATGACTCAAGAGTTTCAGCCCTCTACAAGGAAAGAAAGATGTTAAGAAGCAACTTTGCTAAAAAGTTTTTTCTAAGACAATACTTTATACAAATTATGCAAACATATAGTTATACAAGTTCATTTAGTTTCAGATGTTTTATCTGGAATAACCTTTTCCTTCACTAAATATAATATAAGAAACAGAGCATTTTTAAAAGGGAAAAGGAGTCAAACATTCATTTAAATCATTTAAAAATAACTGAGGCTATGTAGCAAGGTAGATCGAGGATTAGAAATAAAGTCAGGGAGATCTGCCTAAACCCTACCTCAGTTGTTTAAAAGTTATGTGATTCTGGGCAAGTCAGTTTTCCTCTCTTTGGTTATTTCACCATCCATAAAATGAGGGGAATGGATTTCATTGATTCTAAAATCCCTTTCAGCTCTAAATCTCTAATCCTAATAATTTAATCTCAATTACCTGTTTCAAGCAAAAGTGTTTCAAGACTCTGAATTACTCAGATAATTGCTTCAAATTCCCACTTTCACTTTGTCTGTTTAGAAAGAGTCAAAAATGCATTTGAATGGAAACTGGTATGTACTCAGAGAAATATCAAGCAGCTAGAACAATTAGTTGGTTAAGGAGATATAGCTGATAATCAGTATTAAAAAGATTATATATATTTTCTAAGAGGCCTTTTGGATTTTTTTAATGAACAGAAGTATTTATAAGTTGGGAGGAAAAATGATAAATGCATGACACTGACTCAGGAGTTTTATTTGGTTTAATATAAGAAAGTCATTGGCAAATGCTAGGAACAATAGTAGAAGTTTTCTGATCTCAAGTTGGAAAATCTTTATTTTAAAACATGTGGCTTGCATGCAGTTTTTTTTTTTTGGGGGGGGCGGGGAGGGAATAGAAGGAGGAGGACAACCTCACTCAGCAAGCTTCTTGCAGAATCATAGAACACCATGTATCTTAGAGATTATCTAGATCAACTTTTTAATTTTATTAATAAACTAAAGGTCACAGAGATAAAATCACATAACAAGTGGAAGAGTGAAGGCAGCACAAGTTACATGCCTACTTTAGCATGTCATTTCTTAGAAACATTTTGTTATAGCATTGCCCACCTGGCATTGATGGATTTTTTTCAATAATGTGCCAATAAAAGTTTTAAAATCACCTCTTGGAATAAGGGAGAGTAGGAGAAAATGTTATATGACACAAAAGTTTAATCTACATTATTAACATTTCTTAAGTAAAAAAAAAATCAACCAAAATAATAAATTAAGACCTGATTTATAGCATTTGCCAATTTTCAAAGTATACATTTTCTTTTTTTTTTTTTATTTTTATTTTTTTTTGGTCATGTATACTTATTGTGTATCTAATTTATATTTTAATATATTTAACATCTACTGGTCATCCTGCCATCTAGGGGAGGGGGTGGGGGGGTAAGAGGTGAAAAATTGGAACAAGAGGTTTGGCAATTGTTAATGCTGTAAAGTTACCCATGTATATATCCTGTAAATAAAAGGCTATTAAAGAAAAAAAAAAAGAAAAAAAAACACAACACAAAAAAAAAAAAAGTATACATTTTCAAACAGAAAATTCAACAATCAGCTCTCTCAATCCACTGTAAATTGATTGAAGAATATCCCTGATTATCTCCAAAAGATATCTTCATGTTCCCAGATGCTCTATCTATTCATATCATAGCTATCTATGGTCAACTCTCATGGAAAGCTCTTGCTCATAAGATTTCATTTGCCAGCTGAAGATAAATAACACAATATTTTATTTCCAGGATTCATCTAGATATCTGGTCAATTTCTAAAAGTAATCTTATCCAAAACTGAGTTAATGAACTTCCCCAGAATATTCTCACCTCACCTGTATCTATCTTCTGGATATTCAAATTTGTTGTGTGGTAGTTGGAAGAAGAGGAGATCAAGTAATCTCACAAGTGTAAGTTCCTATAAAACTGGATTTCTGATTTTTAAAAAATTATACTGCTAAAATATTAGAATTGGATATATCTTAATAAAATTTTCTATTTTTTTCATAAAAGAGATTAGTCCCAGAGTTAATATTACTTGTCCAGCACATAGCAAGTCACAGAGCAGGCACTAGAATTTCCTTGGCTCTCAATCAAATGCTTTCACCAATATCCTGAACTGCATAAAATGTACTTAACACTCCAAGTTATGGTCAAAATAACTGTAATTTCCTCTAGTGATATGGAAAATGCTTTCAGGATCTTGATTTTGAACATCACTTTTAGACGGTATTATTGTGGGAGAAAGAGATTGAAAATGAACTGACTCTGACCTTGTGACTTCTTTTGAAAGTCTGTTTTTGAATGGATTCCAGATATGAGATTAATGATCTGGAATGTGTTCTTTTATTTCTTTTGTTCTTTTTAAAAATTTTGGATGAATGATTGTTCAAAAATTTTATATTTTTAATTTTCTTTTTTATTATGAGTCCAGCACACATTGACAAATATTAATATGTAAAAAAGCAACTACATGAAACTTTGGGTTTCAGTCATGTATAGTTTTAAGGTGTACATTAAATTTTAGATGCTAGGAATAAAACACACTGTTTCTATCCTCTTTTAAACTTCCTTTTGCTCCATTTTGTACATATTTTAAAATTTTTATTGGTATTTTTTCAACTTTCTTTTTTTCTTTTTGTATCATAATCACTACCTATCAACTCAATACTCTCTCTGAAAAATAGCATGCTCTTTTGTAATAAATAGATATAGTGAACAAAGCAAGTAAATTCATTGATCTTCTCTGAAAGTGCAGACCTCATTCTTTAATGCTATCCCTACCTTCCAAAAGTCAGGAAACATGATACATAATAAGTCTTCTGAAAATGTTAGTTATTCTAAAGTCATGGGTGGTCATTGAATGGATCAGAATTCTTAAATCCTTTAGGGTTTTTAAAAAATATTTTATAATATTTTAGTTCTCCTGTTCCTGTACACTTCACTCTGCATTAGTTCATGAAGGTCTTTCAAGATTCCTCTGACAACTCTTTCCATAGTTCTCCATCTATTATTCTTAAAAGGAAACTACAGAGGAAAGAATTCTAATTATTTGAATTTTCTTGTAATTTGTATTCCAAAGAAATGAGAATATATAGTATTGCTACTTATACTTTCCTAGATTTTTATTGTGAGATATAAAGTTTTAAAGGCAATGACGTATCTACTTTTCTCTTTCAAATGCCTACAGAGTGACAATAGGCACTGGGAAAGTGTTATATATTGCTGATAAAAAAAAAAAAGTTTGCTAGTGTTATAAAGTTCTATAATTGTAGAAATTTAAGCTAGAAGGGATAATAAAAATCATTTAGTCCACACTTCATATTATACAAATAGAGAACTCAATATTTCAGAAAGATTAAATAAATGAAATGAAACTATTTGACATTGTGTTTTATTCTAAAGGATATTTTTAACCCCATGAAACAGTGACCTTTATACCATGCCATTTTCTTATATGGCATGATTTCAAATCCATTCACCACTCAAGTCACTTTTCTCTGGATATGTGCTGTCTTATCAAAGTCCCTTCTGTAATGTGAAATCCACAACAAGTACTCTGAGGTTGATCTGAGTCAGATAGAATGCCACTTAATTTTTGGACACTATAGTTCTATTTAAAAAGCTTAAAATTACATTGGATCTTTTGGGTATTGTGGTATATCACTAATCCATATTAAGCACAAATCCCATCTGAGTTTTCTAATCGTACAACATTTTAGCTATATCAACACTATTCTTTCCTTTGGTAATAAAGGAAAGACAAGATTAATACATAATAAAATTTCTTAATTTTTTTCCTTATTCCTGGATACTTTCCTCTTCTCTTTCCACTAGTATCTTGCTCTGACAGGTATCTGATTTCTTTCATGAATCTTAAGTTTATCTCTGACCATATATTTCTCTATTTGTTCCCATTTGACAAAATTTCTTTGGTTATCATATAAAAAGAAAGAAGGAAAGAAGGAAGGAAGGGAGGGAGGGAGGAAGGAAAAAAGGAAATTATTATTATTCCATCACCCTTTAAATCATGAACTCATTTCAACCTTATCTCAGTATAGGATGTTAGATGTTGGACAATGCATAGTTTCTGATATAATATTTTCCAGTTTCCCCAGAAATTTTTATCAAATAGTGAGTTCTTATACCAGAAGCTATAGTCTTTGGGTTTATCACATACTAATTACTATAGTCATTAACTATCATGTCTTATGAATTTAACCTATTCCACTGATCTACCATTCTATTTCTTAGGCAGTACTAAATGTTTTTGATAACTGCCACTATGCAATAGAGTTTTAAGTCTGGTACAGTTAGGCCACCTTCCTTTGAATTTTTTTCCCCATTAATTCCCTTAAAATTTTTGATCTGATGTACTTCTAGATGAATTTTGTTATTTTTTTTTAGTTATAAAGTAATTTCTTGGTAGTTTGATTGGTATGGCAATGAATAAGAAGATCAATTTTGGCAGAATTTTCATTTTTATTATATTCACTGGGAATGTCTATGGGCATTCAATATTCTTCTAATTGTTTAAATCTAATATATTTGTGTGAAAAGCATTTTGTGACAGTGTTCATATAAATACTGGCTTTCTCTTGACAGATAGACTCCCAAATATTTTATATTATCTACATTTATTTTAAATAGAATTTTTCTTTTTTGTTTCATGCTTCTGGGCTTTGTTGTAACATAGAGAAATGCTAATGTTTTGTGTGAGATTATTTTATATCCTGTCACTTTGCTTAAGTTAATTGTTCTGGTAACTTTTAAGTTGATTTCTAGAATTCTCTAAATATATTATCATATCATATATACAAAGAGTGATAGTTTTGTTTCCTCGTTACCTATTCTAATTCCTTCATTTTTTTCTTTTTTAATTGCTAAAGCTAATATTTTAGTACAGTATTGACCAATAGTGTTGATAATGGACAATCTTGTTGCATTCCCTACTCTTATTGGGAATGCTTCTAGCTTATTATCATTATATATAATGGTTGCTAATGGTTTTAGATAAAAGCTACTTCTCATTTTAAGGAGAACTTTGCTGGTTTCTAGTGTTTTTTATAGGACTGACTGTTGTATTTTTGTTGAATGCTTTTTCTGCATCTATTGAGATAACCATATGATTTCTGTTAGTTTGGTTATTGATTTGGTCAATTATGCTAAGAGTTTTTCTGATATTGAACGAATGCTGCATTCCTGGTATAAATCCTGCTTGGTCATAGTGTATTATTCTGGTGATAAGTTGCTATAATCTCTTGGCTAAATATTATTTATGATTTTTCCATCAATATTATCTATCAACAATTTCCATTAGGAAATTGATCTGTTTGGTCTTTTCTGGGTTAGGTATCAGCACTATACCTATATCATAAAAGGAGTTTTGCAGAACTTCTTTTTTCCCCTATTTTTCCAGTAATTTATACAGTGATGGAATAACTTGTTCTTTTAATATTTGATAGAATTAACTTGTACATCTATCTGATCCTGGAGAATTTTTTTTAGGAAATTCATTAATAATTTATTCAATTTCTTTTTCTAAAATTAAACTAAGTAATTTAATCTGGGCAATCAATCTTGTATCAATTCCATAACTTCACTTAAGTTATCAGTTAGCATACAATTGGGCAAAATAGCTCCTGATTATTACTTTAATTTCCTTTTCTTCAGTGGTAAGTTCACTCTTTTCATCTTAGATACTGGAAATTTGATTTTCTTCTTTTTCTAATCAAATTAACCAAAGTTTTATTTATTTTGTTGATTTTTGCATAAAATCAACTCTTAGTTTTGTTTATTAATTCAACAGTTTTCTTACTTTCAATTTTGTTAATCTCTCCTTTGATTTTCAGAATTTCTAATTTGTTAAACAATTGGGGGTTTAATTTGTTCTTTTTCTAGTTTTAGTTGTGAGCCTCATTCATTGATCTTTTCTTTCTCTATTTTATTCATATAAGCATCTAGAGATATGAAAATTTTCCTAAAAACTACTATAGCCTCATCCCATAAGTTTTGGTATATTGTCTCATTATTGTTATTCTCTAGGATATAATTATGGAGAATTTCTATCTTTATAATTAGATTATTTATAAATTTTTGGTTTATTTTTCTGTGCCTTTTATTACTTGTAATTTTTATTACATCATGATCTGAAATTTGATAAGAGGTTTTGTGCCCTAATAGTAGACCAATTTTTGTGTATATTCAATTTATCATTGAGAAAAAGATATATTCCGTTCTATCTTCATTCAAATTTCTCCAAAGGTCTATCATATCTAACTTTTCTAAAATTGTATTCACCTCTTTCACTTCTTTCTTATTTACTTTGTAGTTCAGATTTATCTAGTTCTGATTGAGGGAGGCAGGGAGATTGAGATCCCCCACTAATATAGTTTTGCTATTTCTTTTTGCAACTCAATTAACTTCACCTTGAATAATTTGGATGCTATAGTACTTGGTGCAAATATATTTAGTATTGATAATACTTCATTATCTATGGTACCCTTTAACAAATGCTGTTTCCTTCCTTAGTTCTTTTCATTAGGTATATTTTTACTTTTGCTTGGAATCTCTACCCCTGTTTTTCTTATTTTAGTTGAAGCATAACATATTCTGCTCCAGTCTTTTACATTTACTCTGCATGTATCTCTCTGCTTCAAATTTATTCTTTGTAAACAACATATTGTAGGATTCTGGGTTTTTTTTATTTTAATATCCTTTTATTTACAGGTTATATGTATGGATAACTTTACAGCATTGACAATTGCCAAACCTCTTGTTCCAATTTTTCCCTTCCTTCTCCCCACCCCCTCCCCCAGATGGCAGGATGACCAGTAGATGTTAAATATATTAAAATATAAATTAGATACACAATAAGTATACATGACCAAACTGTTATTTTACTGTTGAAAATGAATTGGACTCTGAAATATCGTACAATTAGCCTGTGAAGGAAATCAAAAATGCAGGTGGGTAAAAATATAGGGATTGGGAGTTCAATGTAATGGTTCTTAGTCATCTCCCAGAGTTCTTTCGCTGGGCTTAGCTGGTTCAGTTCATTACTGCTCCATTGGAACTGATTTGGTTCATCTCATTGCTGAGGATAAATAAATTCCCAAATATTTTATAGTATCAACAGTTATTTTAAATGGAATTTCTCTTTGTATCTCTTGCTGTCGGATTTTTGTTAGTGATGTATAAAAATGCTGATGATTTACCTGGATTTATTTTGTATCCTGCAATTTTGCTAAAGTTGTGGATTATTTCTAATAGTTTTTAGTTGATTTTCTAGGGTTCTCTAAGTATAACATCATATCATCTGCAAAGAGTGATAATTTGGTTTCCTCATTACCTACTCTAATTCCTTTAATCTCTTTTTCTTCTCTTATTGCCAAGGCCAATTTATTATTTAATTAATTTATTATTATTATTATTATTTATTATTAAATAAATAAATACAATATTGAATAGCAATGGTGATAGTGGGCAACCTTGTTTCACCTCTGATCTTATTGGGAATGGTTCTATTGGCATAAAGTTGGGCAAAGTAATGCCTGATAATTGCTCTAGTTTCTTCTTTATTGGTGGATAGTTCATTTTTGAGACTAACAATTTGATTTTCCTCTTTCATTTTTCTTATCAAATAACTAAAGGTTTGCCTATTTGTGTTTTTTTTTTCATAAAACCAACTCTTAGTTTGGTTTATTAATTAAAAGTTTTTTTAGTTTCAATTTTATTGATTTCTCCTTTTATTTTTTAGAATTTTAAATTTGGTATTTGATTGGGGGTTTTAATTTGTTCTTTTTCTAGCTTTTTTAGTTGCAAACCCAATTTATTGATCTTCTCTTTCTTTGTTTTATTCAAGTAAGCCTCTAGAGATATAAAATTTCCCCTTATTACCACTTTGGCTACATCCCACAAATTTTGGTATGTTGTTTCATTATTGTCAATTCTCTTGGATGAAATTATTGATTGTATCTATGACTTGCTGTTTCACCCATTCATTCTTTAAGATGAGATTATTTAGTTTCTAATTTCTTTTTGGTCTATTTTCCCTTGGCCCTTTATTGAATGTAATTTTATTGCATTGTGATCTGAAAATAAAAATGCATTTACTATTTCTGCCTTTCTGCATTTGATTTTGGGGTCTTTATGTCCTAACATATGGTCTGTTTTTATATAGGTTTCATGACCTGCCAAGAAGAAAGTGTACTCCTTTTTATCTCCATTCAATTTTCTCTAAAGATCTATCATATCTAGTTTTTTCTAGTATTCTATTTATCTCTTCAACTTCTTTCTTATTTATTTTATGGTTTGGTTTATCTAGTTCTGAGAGAGCAAGGTTGAAATCTCCCACTATTATAGTTTTGCTGTCTATTTCTTTTTGCAACCCTCTTAACATCTCCTTTAAGAATTTAGATGCTACACTACTTGGTGCATATATGTTTAATATTGATATTGCTTCATTATCTATGATACCCTTTAGCAAGATATAATTTCCTTCCTTATCTCTTTTAATTAAATCAGTTTTTGCTTTTGCTTGAGCTGAGATGAGGATAGCTAACCCTGTTTTTTTTTTTTTTTTAACTTTCCCTGAAGCATAACAGATTCTACTCCAGCCTTTTACTTCTACTCTGTATATACCACTCTGCTTTAAATGTGTTTCTTGCAAACAACATATTGTAGGATTCTGGCTTTTAATCCAGTCTGCTATCCACTTATATTTTATGGGAGAGTTCATCCCATTTTCTTTTACCATTAAAACTACTAATTTTGTATTTCCTGCCATCTTATTAATCCCAAATTATACTTTTCTCTTTTCTTTTCCCCTTTCCCTCCTTCCCAGTATTTTACTTATGAATACTACTTGCCTCAAGCAGTCCTCCCCTTTTAGAGCAGCTCTCCCTTTTTTATATCTTTCCCCTGCTATTTCTCTTTTCCCTTCTATTTAGACTACCCTTCCCTTTTCCCCTTTCCCCTTCCACTTTTCTGTAAGATGAGAGTTGTTTCTCAGTGAAACTGAATATATCTAATATTCTTTCTTTGGACCAAATCTGATGAAGAGTAAGATTCACACAATATTCATCACCCTCCTTTCTTTCCCTCAATTATAATATGTTTTCTTTGCCTCTTCCTGAGATGTAATTTTCCTCATTTTACCTCCACTTTCTCCCCTTTTTTCTGTTACAATATCCTTTCCATCTCTAGTTTCTTTTTTATGTAATAACAGTAAAATGTCTTCAAGAAAGGGAGGGTTACGGTTTCTAAGTGGTAAAAGTAAAGTGGTAGAGTGTTCTGGGAATGGGGCACAGATAGTTCAAAGATTAAAATGATAATAGACTATAATATGGGAGAAACAGAAATATAAGAAGCCTATAATAATACAATAAAAGCTAATGTTTGAACACATAGTTCAAAGATTTAAAAGATAATAGACTATAGTTTGTGAGAAACAGAAATATTCTTATATTTAATATATAATACAATAATACTATATAATACAATATAATGCTGTAATAATACAATAAAAGCTAATGTGATCTTTAATGTTTCCAATGGCATTACAAATAACATTTCTTTTTAATCTTAACAACTCTGTAAGATAAATGTTATTATTATCCCCATTTTATAGATGAAGTATCTGTTGAATATCATGCAACAATTTTCTAACACAGAATTTGAACTCAAGTCTTTCTGATCTAGCAGTTTTGCTACTATGCCATCAAGCTGCCAATTTAAACACACCTATTACACACATAAATGTATGCACACACACATATACAATCAATTTATGTATGTATGTGTATCTACCTCTATTATATATATATATATGTGTGTGTGTGTGTGTGTGTATGTCATGTATGTGTTTATATGATCATTTGATCAGACTAGTATAAGGCAATGCCTGTTGAACAATCTACCTCTACTAATGAAATTACTTTGGGACACTGATCGAATGCCTTGCTTAAGGTCACATAGCCACTATGTACCAATAGGTGCTTGAGGTAGCATTTGGATACAGGTCTTCCTGTCTTGGAATCTAGTTCTCTCCACAATACAATGCTTCCTTCCTTTCTTTTTTCCTTCCTTCTTTCCTCCCTTCCTTCTTTCTTCCCTCCCTTTCTTCCTTTCTTACTTCCTTCTTTCCTTCCTCCCTTCCTTCCTTCCTTTAAATAAAAAGTTGAACTAACTTTAAATAACTAACTTTATAATAATTATTATATAATCATAATAATTGAATAATTAATATATAGTTATATGGTATATGTCAATTATATGATAGTACTATAATAATGGCTAGTATTAATAATTTTAAACAACTAACCTTAAAGTTATTTAACTTCTTTACATCTCCATTTATTTGTGACATTTTGAATTCTGAGCTGTTTCTCTACCTCCCTCCCAATCCCACACTAAATAAAGCCAGTATTACCCACATACACACAAACACACTATCCTTTTCTTTGTTTTAGATGCTATCATTTTCTATCTTCTTGATTTTACTTGAAATAAGAATTAAAAACTAATTTTAAAAATCCTTCAATTCCCATATAGCATTTCCTAATTTTTCTGTAATTATAAATCTGGATTTGTAAACTTGGACTTGAATTGTCATCTGTAACCCTGTGGCAAGGACTATCTCAGTCATCCTGTTCAATATCTTGCCACTGGACTCAAATGGCTCTGGAGGGGAAAGTGGGGCAGCTGACTTTGCACAGGCAATCCTCACTTAAATTCAATTCATTTGCATGTCACAGCATCACCTTCCTAATGTCATGGTCCTTTTTGAGAATGAAGTATAAACAACAGCTATCTTACAGAAGTATTCTGGTACATGTTTAACAAAGGGTTCTCTGAAAAAAAAAAGTTGACACTTTCAAGTCAGATTTCAAGTCAGATTACTGAAAATATTAACGTTTTCATCAATTTCTTTTATTTATTATAATAATTTTTTATTGACAGAACCCATGCCAGGGTAATTTTTTACAACATTATCCCTTGCATTTACTTCTGTTTTCCCCCCTCTCTCCCTCCACCTCCTCCCCTAGACGGCAAGCAGTCCTATATATGTTAAATATGTCACAGTATATGAGAATTGGATTCAGAAGGTAGAAATAAAGGAAAAAAAAAATGCAAATGTTAATTCTTTCCCCAATTTCTTTCTTTGCATGTAGCTGCTTCTGTCCATCATTGATCAATTGAAACTGAGTTATGTCTCTTTGTCAAAGAAATCCACTTCCATCAGAATACATCTTCATATAGTATTGTTGTTGAGGTATACAATGATCTCCTGGTTCTGCTCATTTCACTTAGCATCAGTTCATGTAAGTCTCTCCAAGACTCTCTGTATTCATGCTGCTGGTCATTTTTTACAGAACAATAATATTCCATAACATTCATATACTGCAATTTACCCAACCATTCTTCAATTGATGGGCATCCATTCATTTTCCAGCTTTTAGCCACTACAAACAGGACTGCCACAAACATTTTGGCACATACAGGGCCATTTCCCTTCTTTAATATCTCTTTGGGGTATAAGAACAGTAGTAGCACTGCTGGATCAGAGGGTATGCACAGTTTGATAACTTTTTGGGCATAATTCCAGATTGCTCTCCAGAATGGTTGGATTCGTTCACAAGTCCACCAACAATGCATCGGTGTCCCAGCTTTCCCACATCACGTCCAACATTCATCATTATTTTTTCCTGTCATCTTAGCCAATCTGACAGGTGTGTAGTGGTATCTCAGAATTGTCTTAATTTGCATTTCTCTGATCAATAGTGATTTGAAACACTCTTTCATATGAGTGGTAATAGTTTCAAATTCATCATCTGAAAATTGTTCACATCCTTTGACCATTTATCAATTAGGGAATGACTTGATTTCTTATAGCATCAATTCTCTATATATTTTGGAAAGGAGGCCTTTATCAGAACCTTTAACCATGAAGATGTTTTCCCAATTTGTTGCTTCTCTTCTAATCTTGTTTGCATTAGTTTTGTTTGCACAAAGGCTTTTTTAATTTGATGTAATCAAAATTTTCTATTTTGTGATAAGTAATGATCTCTGGTTCATCTTTGGTCACAAGTTTCTTCCTCCTCCACAAATCTGAGAGATAAACTATCCTATGTTCCTCTAATTTATTTATAATCTTGTGATTTATGCCTAAATCATAGACCCATTTTGATCTTATCTTGGTATATGGTGTTAAATGTGGGTCCATGCCTAATTTCTGCCATACTAATTTCCAGTTATCCCAGCAGTTTTTCTCAAATAATGAATTCTTATCCCAAAAGTTAGGATCTTTTGGGTTTTGTCAAACACTAGCTTGCTATAGTTGACTATTCTGTCTTGTGAACCTAACCTATTCCACTGATCCAACTAATCTATTTCTTAGCCAATCCAAATGGTTTTGGTGACTGCTGCTTTAATAATAGTTTTAGAATGAGGTACAGCCAAGGCCACCTTCATTTGATTGTTTTCATTAATTTTTGAGATTCTCAACCTTTTATTATTCCATATGAATTTTGTTGTTATTTTTTCTAGATCATTAAAATATTTTCTTGTAAGTCTGATTGGTATAGCACTAAATAAATAGATTAGTTTAGGGAGTATTGTCATCTTTATTATATTCACCTGGCCTATCAAAGAGCACTTAATATTTTTCCAATTATTTAAGTCTGACTTTATTTATGTGGAAAGTTTTTTGTAATTTTGCTCATATAATTCCTGACTTTCCTTTGGTAGATAGATTGCCAAATATTTTTCCTGTCGACAGTTATTTTGAATGGAATTTCTCTTTGTATCTCTTGCTGTTGGATTTGTTGGTGATTATAAAATGCTGAGGATTTATGGGTTATTTTGTAAACTTCAACTAGCTAAAGTTACAATTATTTCTAATAGCTTTTTAATAGAATCCTGGGTCTCTAAGTATACCATCATTCATGCAAGAGTGATAGTTTGGTTTTCCTCATTGCCTACTCTAATTCCTTTAATCTCCTTCTCGACTCTTATTGCCAGGGCTAGTGTTCCTAATACAATATGGAATAATTGGTGATAATGGGCAACCTTGCTTCACTCAGATCTTACTGGAAAGGTTCCAATTTTTCCCCATTGTATGATGCTTCTGATGTTTTAAATATGCTCCTGACAAATTTTAAGGAAAAGTCCATTTATTCCTATACTCTCTAGTGTTTTATAGGAATGGATGTTGGATTTTATCAAATGCTTTCTGCATCTATTAGATGATCATCGGTTTTGTTAGTTTGGTTATTTTTTATAGTCAATTATGCTAATAGTTTTCCTAATATTGAACCAGCCCTGCATTCCTGGTATAACTCTTACTTGGTTATAGTGTATTATCCTGGGGATAATTTTCTGTAATCTTTTGCTAATATTTTATTTAAGATTTTGGCATCAATATTCTTTAGGGAGATTGGTCTATAATTTTCTTTCTCTGTTTTCAGCCTACCTGGTTTAGTTCATACTATGTCTGTGTCATAAAAGAATTTGGTGGACTCCTTCAATCCCTATTTTTCAAATAGTTTATATAGCATTGGAGTTAATTGTTCTTTAAATCTTTGGTAGAATTCACATGTAAATCCATCTGGTCTTGGGGATTTTTTCTTAGGGAGTTGGTTAATAGCTTGTTCTATTTCTTTTTATAAAATGGGACTGTTTAGGATATTTACTTCTTCCTCTGTAATCTGGGCAAGCTATATTTTTGAAGGTATTCTTCCATTTCATTTAAGTTGTCGAATTTATTGGCATAAAGTTGGGGAAAGTAGCTCCTAATTTTTGCTCTAATTTACTCTTCGTTAGTGGTGAGTTCTCCCTTTTCATTTTTCAGACTAAGAATTTGATTTTCCTCTTTCCTTTTTTTAATCAGATTTACTAAGGGTTTGTCTATTTTATTGGTTTTTTCATAGAACCAAGTCTTAGTTTTATTAATTAATTCAATAGTTTTTTTTTTTTTTTACTTTCAATTTTTTGATTCTCCTTTTATTTTTAGAATTTGAAGTTTAGTGTTTGACTGGGGGTTTTTAATTTGTTCCTTTTCTAGCATTTTTAGTTGCAAGCCCAATTCATTGACCTTCTCTTTCTCTATTGTATGCAAGTAGGCCTCTAGAGATATGAAATTTTCCCTTATTACCACTTTGGCTGCATCCCACACATTTTGATATGATGTCTCATTATCGTCGTTTTCTTGGGTGAAGTTATTAATTATGTCTATGATTTGCTGTTTCACCCAATCATTCTTCAGTATGAGATTATTTAGTTTCCCATTGTTTTTTGGTCTACTTTCCCCTGGCTTTTTGTTAAATGTAATTTTATTGTATCGTGTTCTGAAAATGATGCATTTACTATTTCTGCCTTACTGCATTTGAGTTTGAAGTTTTTATGTCCTAATATATGGTCTATTTTTGTATAGGTTCCATGAACTGCTGAAAAGAAAGTGTATCCTTTTCTGTCTCCATTTCGTTTTCTCCAAGGATCTATCAATCTAACTTTCTAATATTCTATTTACCTCTTTGACTTCTTTCTTATTTATTTTGTGGTTTGATTTATCTAATTTTGAGAATACAAGGGTTGAGATCTCCACTTTATAGTTTTGCTGTCTATTTCTTCTTGGAAGCTCTCTTAATTTCTCTTTTTAAGAATTTAGATGCTACACCACTTGGTGCATATATGTTTATATTGATTTGCTTCATTATCTATGCTACCCTTTAGCAAGATATAGTGCCCTTCCTTATCTCTTTTAATTAGATCAGTTTTTGCTTTTGCTTTATCTAAGATCAGGATGGCTACTCCTGCTTTTTTGGCTTCACCTGAAGCATAGTAGATTTTGCTCCAACCTTTTACCTTTACTCTGCATGTATCTCCCTGCTTCATGTGTGTTTCCTGTAAACAACATATTGTAGGATTATGGCTTTTAATCCATTCTGCTAACCTCTTCCTCTTTATGGGGGAGTTTACCCCATTCACATTTATGGTTAAAATGACCAATTTCTGTATTACTTGCCATCTTGTTAACCCCTGTTTATGCTTTTCTCCCTTCTTTCCTCCTTACCCCCTTCCCAGTATTAAACTTGTGAGCACCACTTGCTTCTCACAGCCCTCCCTTTTTAGTATCCTTTCCCCCTCCCCCCCCACCTTAGAGTTCCTCTCCCTATCCTACTCCTTTCCCTCACAGTTTCCATATTCCCTTGTGCTTCGCTTATTCCTTCCCTTTTCACTTCTCAATGAGGTGGGAGAAGTTGCACCATAAATTGAATATGTCTAAAATTTTTCTCTTAAAGCCAATTCTGAGGGCAGTAAGATACCCACTATATTCATCCCCTTACATTCTTTCTCTCGATATAATAGGTTTTCTTTGCCTCTTTGTGAGATGTAGTACCCCCACTTTATCCTTTTTCTGGTACAATGTCCTTTCCACCTCTAGTTTCTAGAACAAGAACATGTATAGAACATCTATACATGTATTCTTTATACATCTTTATAGCAGAAATATAGTTTCCAAGATTTCTTTTTACCTTTTTAGGTTTCTCTTGAGTTCTATATTTGTAGACCAAACTTTTTGTTAAGTTCTGTTTTTTTCATCAGAAATAGATTAAATTCACTTATTTTGTTGAATGTCCATCTTCTTCCCTGGAAAAAGATGCTCATTCTGGCTGGGTAAGTTATTTTTGGTTGCATATTGAGTTCCTTAACCTTTCGGAATACCATATTCCAGGCCCTTCAGTCTTTTAATGTGGATGCTGCTAGATCCTGGGTAATTCTTATTGTGGCTCCTCTATATTTGAATTAGGTTTTTCTAGCCCCTTGAAGTATTTTTTCCTTCTTTTGAGGGTTCTGGCATTTGGCCACTATATTTCTTGGTGTATTGATTTTAGGATCCCTTTCAGTAGGTGATCAATGAATTCTTTCAATGTCTATTTTACCTTCTGTTTCTATGACTTTTGAGCAGTTCTCTTTGATAATTTCCTGGAAAATAGTTTCCAGCTCTTTTTTTTCATCATATTTTTCTGGGAGTCCAATAATTCTCAGATTGTCTCTTCTAGACCTATTTTTCAGGTCTATTGTTTTCCCAAGAAGGTATTTCACATTTTTCTCCATTGTTTGATTTTTTTTTTTGGTTTTGCTTGACTGATTCTTCTTGTCTCCTCGAGTCATTCAATTCCATTTGTTTGATTCTGATTTTCAATGAAGTATTTTCTTCACTCACTTTTTAAATATCTTTTTCTAATTGTCCATTTGAGTTGTTTTGTTCTATGGAATTTTTTTTTCCATTTTGCCAATTTTATTTTTTAGAGAGCTATTTTCTGTTTCCAGTTCACTAATCCTATTTTTGAAGGATTTGATTTCTTTATCTACTCTGTCTTTAAATGAATGGTATGACTTCTTCAGACTCTCTTGCCAAGCCTCCCTCTCCTTTTCCCATTTTTCTTCTGGCTCTCTTGTGAGAGCCTTTTTAATTTCTTCTATGATATTCATCTGTGCTGAGGAGCAGATGATCTCCTCCTTTAGGATTCACCTAGAGACAGTCTGTTTTTAGTCTCCTCAGGGTTTAGAGTCTCCTCTCTATCTATATAGAAGCTGTCAATGGTTAAGGTCCTTTTCAATTTTTTGCTTATTTTGTCAGAGAAGAATCAAAGACAAACTAGCAATGAAAAAAAAGAAAAAAACCCAAATGGAATCTGCTTTTTTTGGGGGAAGGGCTGGGTGGTGTTACTGAGTTTCCTCTACAGACTGCGGGGGGCAGCAGTGAGGCACTAGCAGGACAGTGATGGCTGTGCTGCGCCTATGCTCTGAGACTCAGAGCATCCTGGGACACTGTGGGGGAGGGTTGGCCAAGTCCCAAGAGACTCCAGCTGTTTGGGGTTGTATTCTTCAACCCCAGTGTTTTTAGCTTCTCTGCTGGGCTGCTGACTTGCTGCCAGAGCAAAGTATTCAATCCTGTAGCAAAGCTCTCCCCACAGAAACGGCTAAGATCACACCCCACCCACCTCTGGTCTGCTGGGCTGTGAGCGGCCTGCTGATCTCTTGCTGCCACTACCTGCCCTCAGCCTGTGCCTGATCTAAAACTGTCCCCACCCTTGAGCAAAAACAGACCTTTTCTGGTGAATTTCAAGGATGTCTTCTCTTGATAATTATTTGTGGGGGGGGGGGGTTTTCAGTCAAGCATTAATTCAGAGTCTTGTCATGAAATGAATTCTGAGAGAAAACGCGGAGCTTACACAGCTGTGTGCCTCCTCTCTGCCATCTTGGCCGGAAGTCCCTTTTCCATCAATTTCTTGAGTTTAGACAATCAAAAAAATTAACCCCTAATTTATAACAATTGATTTCTAAAACTCTCACTGAAATGACAAGAAGCAATTCTCTAGAGAAAGTTTGAGTTGATGCTGGCACACCTACAAGATAGTCTTTTTTTCCCTTTTACATCCTCTTGGAGCTTTCTTCCCATGTTTTTAAAGGAAACATTTCCTGATAGAATGAGGAGTTGCTTCTTTACCTGTACAAATGGAGAATAAACCACATTTTGAGTGTCTTGTTAACTAGTACCCATGGCTCTAAATTATTCTTGTCATGAACCTATTTTCAGTAGACAACAAGGTCCTCTTCTATATTACTTGCTTAATTTCAGCCTTGAACAATCATTATTAGCTAAGCAATGTCAAGAAATATTGCAATAGAAAAAAATGCTGGTTCACAGTAGAGGATTTAGGTTCAAATATTTCCTATAACTTTTGCTACTTGTGTGAACATAGACAAGTGGATTTTCTGAGTTTTCATTTTTTTCTTCTATGAAATGAAGTAGTTGTACTAGATAAACTCAGAGCTCCCTTTTTAGGTCTAGTTCTATGCTCCTTCATTGAACCCAATGCAATTAGTGATTTTTAGGGTGTGCTAGAATGCTTCACTCTTGAATACTGGATATTAAAATTTCAGTATGAACTTGTATACCTCCGAAATAAAAAAAAATGCTACAAAACAGACTTCATTTATTGTTTTGTTAGTTACCTAGAGATAAAAAAGTAAGAGAAAAAATCTTAATGATGCAGATTAAACTTAAAAGGATACAGCAAGTTTATCCTTTTTTTATTTTTGTTTCTTTGGAGAGCAGTTTGTTAAAGATTTATCAGTGCACCATCAAGTCATCCCAACAGGAACTACATTTTGAAAAGTTGGCAAGAAAATGTTTAACCACACATTCACTTTTTCCAGTTGCTTTACAAGCCCTAAAGTAGTCTATAAAATATTTCTTCCATATGTAATGGTTTATTCTTCTGCATGCCAATCATGCTTAACCAAAATAGCTGATATCTTCAAACAAAGCTAACTAGTGAGGGGATATTGTACAACTGAAATCCCAAATGTCATTTACTGGTGAGGTGGAGAAAGCATTGTTAAGGGATTTGAGGTCTTCCTTATGATGTAAGTCTTGCTGGACAACATTCCATTCATTCTCTTGACCCAGAAGCAGTCCTTCTTAAAGATGGGGGGTGGGAGGGTAGAGGCCTACAAAGAGTAAAGTGGCTTTCTCAGCTCCAAACTGTAGAGATTAGTGACCTTTTTCTTTGTATGAGCTTTCTAAATTACAGCAGCCAACCAATAAAAACAAGTACTTACTGAGTGTCTACTAGAAAAAGCTAAAAATATTTTTTTCACAATGTCAACAGGCACTTATTTTCCTTGGTTTTATTTTTAAGACTGCAAGGGGGAGAGGGGGGAGGGGGGGAGGGGAAGGGAAGAAAGCCCATTCAACTTTGTCTTGACTAATGCATTAGGCTTAAAATTGCTGAACTAACTGTTTTGCCCAAAGCAGCCCATGACTAAGATGACTCAATCATTTCCCCAAAGGTTTAGAAAAACTGACTTTTTTTTTCTTTTGATTCAGCCAAACTGTCTGGTATTCATGTCATGCCATCTCTTCTCTCCATATCTTTGTCATTGCTGTCATTCATGACTGAAAATATTTTATCTTTTCCTTCACCTTTTAAAAATTCCATTTCTTTCAATATTTAGCCCAAGTGAAGCCTTTGATACATAAAGCCTATTCTGACCTCCTAGAGTTACTAATGGCTTCCCACCAGAAATTACTTCATGTGTACTTTATATGCATTTTATATTAATGTATCTATGTGCATACTACTCACTTCTCCCTTTCCCCCAGAATGTAACATCCTTGAAGTCAGGCACTATTTTCCTTCTTTCCTCTCCTCCCCTTTCATTCCCTTCCTGTCTCTTTCCTTCTGACACACTGTAGGTGTTTATTAAATCTTTATTGACTGATATATGTGAATATGCAAACATAAATGTTTACATGTATATAAATATATACAGAATATATAAGGATACATAGATATTACAAAACAAATGAAAGACAGTTAAATACAAGTTAATTAGATAAAGGGACATTAGCAGTCTTTTTCTAGCCATGGATATTTTAGCAACATTTTGAAGAAAATGAGGAATTCTATGAGGCATGTGTGAGAAGGAAGTGTGCATAGGCAATAGAAATATTCAATGTCAAGGCACAGATATGGCACAAGTAGCGGTTAGTATCAACCCTCACACTATACCACTTCAATCAACTGAAAACCAGAAAACTGTAAGCTGCTTAGAAATAGGGACTATTCTTATCTTGATATTCCTAGCATCTGACACTGTGGTTTATGTTGTTATTTAGTCATTCAGTTGGATCCAACTCTTTGTGACCCCATGGTCACATGGAGTTTTCTTAGCAAAGATATTGGAATGGTTTGCCATTTCCTTCTCCAGTTTCCAATGTTTTTTGGTTTGGTTTGGTTTGGCTTGGGGTTTTGTTTGCAGGCTGGGGTTAAGTAATTTACCCAGGATCACACAACTAGTAAGTGTCTGACGTCAGAGTTGAACTCTAGTTTTCTGTCTTTCTGACATCAGACTCAGTACTCTTATCCACTGAGCTCCTTGCTGTCCTTTATGCATAGTAGATACTTGATAAATAAAATTTGATTTTTCTTGCCCCTAATTTTGACTTGTGTTTCAGGGGTACTAGTAATGCATGAAGCATCATGCTATTGGGGAAAAATTACTGGGTCTCTAGTCAGAAGCCCCCACTTCAAATTACAGCTCTGGCATTTTTTTAAGACTTATTGCCCCAAATGTAAAATGAGGCAGTTGAGATTAGATCAGTCTTAAATTCCCTTCAATATAAGTCTATAATTATATTATTTTCCAAGGTCTCCTTCCAGCTTTAAAACTATGATCTTATGAGCCAATAAATGACTATTCTGCTTTTAGTCAAGGACACAATGCATAATAGTATGACCACTATATCTTATTTGCTTTCCCTTATATTCAAATATTCTACAGTATTTAAGATCTAATTTTGCTTTTGGATTATCACAATTCACCCATGACAACTTATCTTATGTGATTTCTGTTCACTACAGGGGATATACCCAATAACTGGAGCCCCCACATTTTCTTGATATCTCAAGGATACCAATGGAGCACCTAGGCTGTCCACTTATTATTCCTTGCTCTCAGCACATGGTGAGCCAATTTATTTTAGGAGCATGCATTTCTTTGATGGTGTCCTTTAGTTCTCTCTTCCAGAGAGAATATTAACAAAGGAAAAAATAGAATTAGATATTCACCATATAAATGCACATAATTGACAAATACTAGCATTTTATTAAGTGTCTTTCTGACAGATGGAGGCTAAGGTACACAGAAACCCTTTTATCTAGGAGAGGAGAAAGAATTTTAATTTCTTCATCTCCCTTCTCTGTGTATTAGAAATGATTTCTCACTGCACCATTAATTTTAACTGGTATATACAACCTTACAAGCAATAACCATATACATTTGGGCAATTATTCCCAAAGATAGTATTTCATTTGAGAATCTTGTATCTTAAGTATCTGTTCCAGTGCAGAATAGGAAAAGGCCGTGGTTAAAATATATGGAAACACTATTTGTATTTAATCATACTACTGGGAGTAGTTATAGTAACTTAAGTAGATGCAGACAGTTTAAAATGCACAGATTATTACTGCAACCTAACTTGCCATGGGCATTTTTCCCTGTAGATTCCTAAAGTGCTGAATAAATAAGGCACATTTCTTCAGCTTTGGCCAAATGTCTGTGTCATGCATGTTACATTGGGAGTCCGATTAAAATTCCTTATGAGATCCTTCTTCAGTTCTCTGTAGAAAGGTGCTGGGGGACAAGAGGGAATGGGTGCAGGAAATAACTATGGGGAGTGGGGGCCTTTTCTCTGAAAGTATACACATACATACAGATACATACATCAATAATGACATCCACTGCATTCACCTACATACTCGGAGCCTTTTAAATTATTATAGAAGTTTGTAGAAGGCTCCCTCCCTTCCAGCTGAACATTGAATGATCAAAAGTCCTATATGCATGGTGACAATGTGCTGGTAATTTTTTTTTCTTACCAGAACTACCCAAAAGGAAAGCAAAAGAATAAAATGCTGTCATATTTGAAGTATGGCAACTTCCCCTTTTTAGTTGTTTTGGCCCTAGGGGCCATAAAGAAAGGCATTCTTGGGGTTGGTCAGAGTTGAACTTTATAAAAGTATGAGATTTTTTTGCTATTTCTTAACTGCCTAATTTGCTCCTCTGTTTGAGTTGAAGCTGGGTGGGGGAGGGGAAAGAGACGGAATATTACAAGATTGCAAATCCCCATAGAATTGCAACATGAATTTAGAAGCTCTCACATTTTTGCTGTTGGATGCTTTTCAGGTCTCATCCCCAAATCATAAGACAAAGGGACACAGATCAGCTGTGATCTGCATCAGTAGTTTATATAAACTCCTTGAGGCAAGGAACATTTTTTTTTCTTTATATCCCCAGTGCCCAGGGGATAACAAGTACTTAAGCACTATTAAAAGGAACTAAATCCTCATAATGATGAGATCACAAATCTCTGTATAGATCACAGCATAAATATTATTCAACTAAATGATTATGATTCCTACTTTTATTTCACTTGACTTCTTTTAGATGCCATCATCGTCCTAGTTACCTAGTTTCACCATCTTGATGTCACTTTGGACTCTTTAGAGACTTACTTACTCCACATATTCAATCTATTGTCAAATTTTGCATGTCTTACATTCACAATGTTTCATAAAACTTCTTTTTTCTCTCCTCATATAACCATCCCTCTGATGCAAGCTCTCATGACTTACACCTAGACTATTAGCATAACCTTTTATTGGGACTTGCCACTTCAAGTCTTCTAATTACAATCTATTTTCCAATCCACTGTCAGAATCATAAAATCCAACTTCATCAATTCTCTGCTCAGTAACCTCCAGTGGTTCTGTATTACTTTCAAGTTTCATTGTTCAGTCATTTTTCAATCATGTCCAGTTCTTTGTAACCCCATTTGGGATTGTCTTGGTAGATATTGGAGTTGTTTGCCATTTTCTTCTCAAGTTCATTTTACAGATGAGGAAATTGAGACAGGATTAAGTGACCTACCTAAGGTCACACAGCCAGAAAGTTCCTGAGGTCATATTTTGTACTCAAGAAGATGAATCTTTTTTGCTCTATTAAGAACTTCTGAGAATATCTACTCTAAACCTTTTGTTTTAAATATGAAGAAACTAAGGTCTTCAGAAGATTAATGGTTTGTTCAAGGTTACACAAATGGTAAATGGAATAAGTATGATTTGAATCCACATTATCAGACTCCAGGGTCACTACTCTTTCTACCATTTCATTCTGCCTATATACTCTGAACTTGAAAAAAAGAATAAATGTAATTTCAAATAGCTAGGAAACCTGATAGTTAAGCAAACTTAAAAAGTGAAGACTAGTATTCAGAAAAATAGCAAAGGCAATGAATAAATCCTAAAACCTTATAATTCTAAGTTGAAAGAATATGAGCTTAAATAATTTAGAAATGTAAAAATAAAAAATAAAAAATAAACTTTGTTTAAAAGTCTTTTATGTTTCTCTCACCTGGACCAGCCCTTTTTTACCCATTCACACAGGACTTCTGTCTAAGGGCAGCACCCTTTTTTCTTATTACACATGATTCACACAAATTCAATTAAGTTTCAACAGTAAGTACTAAATACTATTTGCTGGGGATTTACAAACAAATAGAAAATACACCCACCACTCAGAAAAATCTATTTCTCATTCTATTTAAAGAATTTACATTATACTAACAACTTAATCTAAGACAGACAAGATCATGGGAAATTAATCCATTTTTATTCCCAATTTTGGCATCAATGTCACATGGCAAAATGAACAGTTTCCATTAAATGGTTGAATGTTCCACGCTTAGTACCTAAAAGACTACAGAATGAAAGAAACAAATATCTAAATTTATATTCTTGACAGAGACTTTTTGGACTGAAGCAAAGTCCCATTTGTATACCTAAAAAGAAAAAAAAAGAAAAGCAATAAATTTGCAGACAGCTCCTAGTAGGCTCTTGATATATTAACCTGTCTCAATTTTAGACTATAAACTCCACTGAAAGGAAAATTTGAGCTGGGGACCTTCATCCTTTTTTCTCTTCAAATGAACATTTAGAATAATAGAAGAGAAACTTTTAAAAACTTTTCTATGTGCCTATGAAAAAGAAAAAAAAATTCTCAGAAGGAGTTTGCTAAGTGATGTTGGAGTAGATGTTGGTAGTTTTGCAAACACTAAATTCACTGGTCTTGTGGAAAGTCAGCATTTGCCTTACAGATGACATGAGTGTAATTGTCTTTGTTGCCAGAATTGAATTTCAGTAGGAAATCTCAAAACAAATAATATTCTGGGATGACAGACAGATGGGATTCATAGGTATATTTTTTGTTTGTTTTGTTTTTGATTTGAAGATAGTAAAAATGAAAGAAAAAAGCTTTTATTAAGTGCCTCCTATGTGATAGGTACTGTACTAAGCTCTACAAATATTACCTCATTTGATCTTCACAATAATCTTAGGAGGTAAGTACTGTTATTACCTCCATTTTACAATTAAGGAAACAGAGGCAGACAGGAGTTAGGCAATTTACCCAGGGTCAGACAGTCAGTAAGCATTTGAGACTAGATTAGAATTCATTCTTTCTGACTCAATATTAATGCTCTATTCATAGCACCTTTCAGCTGCCTCTAGTAAATGAGCAGGGAATCCTGAACTCCTAATAAATCCCATAAATCAATGGAATTAACCTTTTAAAAATAATAATAATAGAGGAAAATAGGAAAGATTCTAGGTGTATAGGATAGGAAAAGATTTACTTGAGTTTTGAATATACATAGACAATACATATATACTCTCTATACTCTAATATGTTACTTCTGTGTTCCAGTGAGTGGAACATAGAAGCATAAATATGTTATTAGTCTTAATTCTTCATGACTTCACCTACTATAGAATATTGAGAAGTTAGTTAACTTTGCAATGTGTTACTTTTGAAAAAGTGTGAAACAAAATGAATTTAGAGAATCCTGGGAAAATTAGATAAAATGATGCAGAGTGATATGAACAGAGCCAGGCAGGATAACTCATATAACAAGAGTAGCATAGTAAAGAAAAACAGCTTCAAAAAATTAAAGACTTTTTGTCAATGAAATAACTAATCAATACTATAGAGGATGATGAAGAATAATGATGAAGCATTCTATCTCTTACTCTTGGGAGAAGGGTTATGGACTTGAGGTACAGATTGAGAAATCTATTTTTGGACACAGAAAATTGTGAATCTGTTTTTCTTGACTATTTACATGTTAAAACAATTGCATTTTTGTTTCATTTTTTAGTGGGACAAATTGTAGCTGAACAGAAAGAGGAGGAAAGGAAGGGATAAACTCTTTGAAGGACATTTAAAATATATAGAACAAAGAAAAAATCAGAGGGAAATTAAGGCAAGCAGCATAGCTACGAAAGTAACATCTTCAATTTTAAGTGTCAGCTATATGTCCCACTGTCATGGGTGCTGATGAGACAATGTCAGAAGTGTAATTTTTCCTATGCTAAAGGAGTTTACATTCTATTAGAAGGGAAAATGTCCTGGTAGATACTTTGTTTCTGCTCTTTTGTCTCAGGTGATTGCTTTTGAGACAGTGAGGTAATAGGGTGCTCCAGTTTTTCTGAAACTTGCATTCTATCGAGGGAAATAAAATATGGCTACATAACAAAATATTTACAGCAGAAATTAAAAAGTAATTTCAAGTTAGATACTTGTACCTGGTTGATCAGAAAAGGTCTCACACAGAAAGAAGCTCAGGAGCTGAACTTCGAATGGAGTCAGGGATTCTAACAGAGTTATGGAGTATATAGCTTATATATGGCAGAGAACTAAAAAATGGAATCATATACACAATAATAAGTAGCACATTTTTGGGAGCAATGTGTCAAAAGCCTGAAAAAGGAAAATAGAGCCAATTTTTAAAGAGTTTTAAATGCCAAAAAGAATTGAATGGCTATGCAATTACATAGCCAGTTGAATAAGGTCCTCATATAGTCATGAGAGCTGATATAGATGAATAATGAGCTGGCTCAGGAACTGAATAAAACTAGATCCCTATTAGTGTCAATAATGAATCCCCTGAGGTGGTCTCATGTACTTGAATTGATACTATTCAAAGTTATAATTATGTTAAAAAATGGTAATTGGTTCCAGCCTAATGTAAATATGCAGTGCTAATTCAAATAATACCACCACTTCAGGGGATTCATTATTCCCACTAATCAGTATCTAACCATAGAAATAAGATAATGGGATAGATTGCATTTGGGAAATTCTGGTCAGATGTGATGTCCCACACCTGTAATTCCTATTAGTAGGAAGGCTGAGACTGGTGAAATGACTTAATCTAGCAGTTCTGAACTACAATAGGGCTAAAATCAATTGAGTGTTCAACACCAATATGGGAAGACCAAGGGAATGGTGGAGATGGAGAAGGAAACAGGGGTACTAATCAATATGCCAAAGTTTCTGTGCTAATCAATGATTGGATCAGCTCATGAGCAATCACTGCACTTACAATTCAAAAACAACAAAAAACAATTATGCAGAGATTTTTGTTGTTTTGCTTTGCTTTGTTTTGACAATGGCACTCAGTTTTATTGCAATGACTGTTCTGTGTACAAGATGATAAAATATTTCTCTGTTCTATTTTTATGTTTATATCAAGAACATGAGAAAAAATGACTCAATCTGCATTCAGAGTTTATCAATTCTCTCTCTGGAGGGAAATAACATTTTTCAAAATAAATCCTTTAATTTTGTAGTTTAGGGGAGGATTCTGGGAATATGGAGGAGTAGGTTGGTAAATTTCAAGCTCTCCTACTTTCCCCCACAAATAGAACAAATTTGTATCTCAGAGCAAACATGAAAAACCAAGAAGACTTGGGGCAGAACTGGGGTGCTTCTGATACAAAACTACAAGATCTAAAGAAAGACCCTGGGTAGAGATTAGCCCGTCTGAAATGCAATCACCTTTGGGCTAGCTTGGCAGAACCATCAGTTGAAGATTCTGGAGCTAGGTGGTGGTAGCTGGAGCCTCAGCAAGAACCACAAAGACTTTCATCTTCTGGACTGTTTATCAACTGGGATTTGAGTCTAGGAAGACATAGTGAACCTCAGCTGATTGGGAACACCAGGCCTAGTTGTGCTGCTGTGATGTGCCCTGGGCAAAAGGGAACCAGCATCAGGTGAGTGCAGAAGCAGGGGGATAGGTGCATTTCTGGTTATAGGCTCTTTCAGGACCATGGAGTTCTTGGTTTGGGCTTCCTGGTCAGAGTAGAGAGCTCAAGGGAAGCTTGAGCTCCCATTCCCCCAGCCCACAATTAAAGGTGCTTATATTAATACCTCTTATTTTTAAAAAAATGAACTTGCAAAGAAGAACCCCACCATTGAAACATAATATGGGAACAGGGAAGACAGGCACTAATCTTCAGAGGCAGATACTTTAATAATAATAATAATAATAAAAGCTGCTACTCCAAAGAGTAATATTAAATGGGTCCCTACCCAGAGAGAATTTATAGAAGAACTCAAAAAATAATTCAAAAATCAAATGAGAGATTCTGAGGAAAACCAAAAAAAAAAAAAAAAAATTAAAACAATCCAAGTAAAACAAGGTTATTGGGGGGGGGGGGGGGAGTTAACCAATTAGAAAAGGAAGTATAGAATCTCAAAGTTGAAAATAAATCTTTCAAGATTAGGATCTGTCAAAGGGAAGCCAATGAAGCTATGGGAAACCAAGAAATAATGAAGCAGATTATAAAGAATGAGAAAATAGAACAAAATGTAAAACAACTCATAAGAAAAACAACAGATCAAAAAGAGATAAGATAATTTAACTGCCAGAAAGTTGTGACCAAAAAGAGAATCTTGACACAACAAAACAGGAAATAATCCTTTAAAATTTGTCCTGGAGTGATAATGAAGAGGGAGGGAAACTGTTCCCTTCAAAATTAAATTGTGTCCCTTTTTTTGATCTGAGAGATCAGGTTCTCCCAGGCTCCAAGGAGTCTAGATAGAGGGTCCATCCTCCCAGGATGAGAGAAGCAACACTATTCAAGGGCAAATCAACTCCTATTGAACTTCTTGAAACTCTAAATTCCCATTAAATTGAGAATTTCTGGTCTGATCAACTCAGGCTATCCCAGGCCCCCACCAGGAGCTACTCATATAAGAGGTTTCCTTAAACTCAAACTCACTCCTTGCAGAGGCCCAAGCAGTTTGCTAGGACCCTGCCTGCTGAAAAGGCATTCTCTTCTCAGTGCTAGACTCCATTTTCCTAATAGGACTTTACCACTATAGAAATCAGTCTCTTAGCAAATTTGTTTCTACCCAACAATAAACTTTCATTTTTGCCAATTAATATTTCAGGATTCAGTGAATGTTTTCACTTTCAACCTGTGGGCCAACCAAAAGGAGATTTTTAACAACTCTCTTATTGCCACTAACTTCATCATCACCAGGAATTGAGGGGATGCAAACCTCATCATTTGAACATTGGGGGAAAGTGTGATGACTCTACTAGCACCCCAGACACCCCAAAATCAGTCAGAGTCATGATAAGCAAAAGTCCTTAGTCTTTATTCTTGATCTTTAGGGGTAGAAGTGAAGGGGATGGAAAAGAATCTCTGCAACCTCCTTCTTCCTTGTCCACCACAAAAAGGGACTCTGGCTTGTCTTAGTCCAACCCCTAGTCCCTCCTACAATTCTCTATATACACCAATCATTGAGCCAGCACAGGATAGTGGGAAGGACCATTTTCCAAGCATATGTCCATAGAGTATTGTCCAATCAGTAATTAGCCCTAAGTGCTTGACCAACCTCAGTGCAATGACTCAAGAGTTTCAGCCCTCTACATTTCCCACTTTCTTTTGTTTTAGAACACAGGTGGTCGTGCTATCCCTGACTTCTCAGGGAGGTGGGAGCTCCCAAAAGAAGGTGATCACACCCTCCCTGACTTCTCAGGAAAGGAGGTGAAAACACCAAAAAAGAGTTGATCACGCCCCCCCTCCAATTTTTTGAAGGGAAGTGAAAGCACTAAAAAGGAGATGATCACCCCCTCCTTGACATCTCAGGAAGGGAGATGAAAAGCACCAAAGGGAAGGGGGAATTACTAGCAGGTTTCTGGGCTAAAGGGGTAGAAACAGGTATGTACAAACCCATCAGCATGCGAGGTATTATACAAGCACATAGTAATAACGCACAGGCTGTTAGTGATGACTCTCCCCACAACCAGTGAAGGCTCAATGTGGTGCAACAAACATGAATTGTACATGCAAGTAGTGATAAAGCAAACAATATAAATTAATATGGTATTATAAGAGATTTCCAGAAGTCCTAGAAGGAGGGTATGTAAACAACAGTCACACATACGCCTTCTTCAGGAGCCAAGAAATAGTCCAAAACTAATCTATTGTCCATTGCTTCATGTGTCAGGAAATCCAATGATCCCCACAAGTTTTTGAAGTCCTGCAACAGTCTTTTTATGTGTTAGGGAATCCAATGATCCACACAAGTTTTTTAAGTCCTGCAACAGACTTGTTATGTGTTAGGGATCCAATGATTCCAGCAGATTCTGAAGTCCTGCAACAGTCTTATCATGTCTCAGAGAATCCAATAATTCCTGAGGATTTTCAAGTTTTACAACAGTCTTAACCTGTCTCAGGGATTGCAATGATTCCTGAGGGTTTTGAAGTCCAACAATTTTTGATGTCCATAAGTCAATTACCATAACTGCCATGCTCTTTTAGTGGTGGGCACAATCAGCAATGGAACTATCCAATGTTTCTTGGGTCTTCTCCTTTGTTTCAAAGGTCTGCTCCATTTCTCTCCAATGGACAAGGTGAATATGGCTTGTTGGCACCCATCTGATTCTTTTTCCATCTGCAGAGATACAAGAAAACTCTCTCCCCCAAGCAGTTAACCTATTTGGTCCCTTCCATTCACCACTTTCTGGATCTCTCCACATCACCTGACAATTATCTAAAGACAGTGGAGCTGTTCACACTGGACACTGACCTTCTGGTGGGTTATAAAACCTGAATGCCAGAGCCAGTGCATCTTTGTCAAAAATCAAAAAGTTAATAGTATAAAGAGCTAAATTTAAAAGTTCTCTTGGGTTACCCGTGGATCCCCCTTTTTTTTGTTTTTGGAGGAGTGTCTTAATGTCTCTGTTTCTCCTCTCTACTATTGCCTGTCCTTAAGGATTCAAGGGTATGCCAGTGGTGTGTAAAATCTTATACTGTGCACAAAAGTGTGCAAAATGTTTAGAAGTATATGCAGGTCCATTATCTGTTTTATTGCTTGTGTCACATCCATAATTGCAAATGTTTGTATAAGGAATTCAATGACTACTCAGGCTGTCTCTTTTGCTGCTGGTATTGCAAAAGTGAATCCTGAAAAAGTGTCTACCATAACTTGGATAAAAGATAGATGACCAAAAGATTTATAATGGGTCACATCCATTTGCCAAAGTTTATTGGGTCTCAAACCACAAGGGTTCTTCCCTGGAGGTAGTGTAGGAGCATGGAAAGGAAGGCAAGCTGTACAGGCTTTTACTATGCTCCTTGCTTCCTCTCTTGTTGTTCCAAATTGCAAATGTAAAGCTCGAGTGGTCTGATGATATTTAAAATGAGATTTTTTGGGCTTCTTGAAATAAAGGACTATTAGCCAACACATTAGAAAGCTATCTGCCTTTGAATTACCATCAAAAATAGGACCTGGAAGTGTACTTTGAGAATGGACATGCAAGATATAAATCTTACCTGGATGCTTTCTCACTTGCTCTTGGAGTTCCTTAAAGAGTTGATATATTTTAGAGGCTAGAAATTTTATTTGGGCTGTGGCAATTCTTTGACCACACCTACTGAATAGGCTGAATCACATATTATATTTATATCTCCTGGATAATAAGTAAAAGCTAGAATGATTGTATATAATTCATTCTGCTGAGTGGACTGAAAAGGACTTCTGACTACTCTCTTTATAGTTAAGTCACAAGAATATACAGTGCAAGTATTATGTTTGGATGCATCTGTAAAAATAGTTGGTCCTTTAAGAGGAACTTTAGAAACTTTCTCTTCGAGAATCCATTGCCAATTATGTAATAGTCTGGTTTTCTTTAATGGAGAGCCGTGTGTAAAATTTAGAGTGATGGCTAATAAAATTTGCCACTCTGGGATGGTTTCACAGCATACATTAATTTGTGCATTAGTATAAAAGGTGTATATCCTGCCAGGTCTTATCCCAGATAATTGTACTGCTCACTTAATGGCCTTTAATAAAATTCTAACCACAAGCACTGGATAAGGGGTGAGGCTTTGTTCTGATTGTGCTGGGAGGTTCACCCACTCTATCACACTATGAACTTGATGAAGGACTGCTGTGGGTGTCTCTTGTGTAGCAAAACCCAATATTTCCAAGGGTTTTTGAGTAACTCTTTCAACTACATTGGATAAAGTCAGTTCAACTTCTCTCAAAGCCTCTTGAGCTTCTTTTGGAAGCTGGCATAGTGAGTTTAAAACACTGTGTCCCCTTAAAATGTCATATAATGGTTGTAATTGATAGGTAGTATTAGGATTAACTGGACACATCCATTGGATATCTCCTATCAATTTCTGAAAGTGATTTAAGGTGTTTAGCTTCTCTGTTCTTAAGGAAAGTTTTTGTACTGTTGAGCACCTTAGGATATACTTCATATCCTAAATATTGAAAAGGAGGATGTCTTTGAATTTTTTCTGGAGCTATGTGCAATTTGTAGTATCTTAGTGTTTCTATGGTCTTTTGCAAACATGCTTCTAACATTTATTCCTCAGGTGCACATCCCAATATATCATCCATATAATGTAATAACATTACTTTTGGAAATGCTTTTCTTACTGGAGTAAGAGCAGCAGCAACATACATTTAACACATAGTAGGGCTGTTTTTCATTCCCTGTGGCAAAACTGTCCATTCATATCTTTTATAAGGCTCAGCTAAGTTAACACTGCAAATCTTTTCATATCCTCCTTATCTAGAGGGATAGAATAGAAACAATCCTTAATGTCTATAACCCAAAGAGGCCATTCTCTAGACGATTGAGTGGGAAATGGAAGCCTAGGCTGAAGAGTTCCCATAGTTTCCATCTGTTCATTTACCTTTCTTAAATCAGTCAACATCCTCCCTTTTCCAGATTTCTTTCTTACAACAAATACTGGGAAATTCCAAGGACTTTGAGGAGGTTGTAAGTGTCCTTAGTCAAGTTGCTCCTATACTATGTCTAATAAGGCCTGAATTTTATTGCTACCTAAGGGCCACTGTCCTATCCATACTGGTGTATCAGTTTTCCTTTGGATAGGAACAGGTGAAAGTGTTAGCAGACCTTCAACAGCAGCCCTGCCTAAAAAACTGAGGTACTCATTTTTAATCCTGATTGTTGTAAAATGCCTCTTCCCCACAGATTGATAGGGATTTTTCAACTATAAAAGGAGTAAAAATGTCTGTTTCATCTTCAAAAGTTCATCTCAAAGGGGTAACACTAACTTCAGCTGCTATTGATCCCCCTACGCCAGATATGTAGGTGTCTGCCTTAATCTGTGGCCAGTGACTAGGCCAGTTGGCACCTCTAATGACTGTATGATCTGCACCTGTGTCTACCAATCCTTCTAATGGTATGCCATTTATATAGATATTGAGCATAGGTCGGTTAGCTGTCACCGCTGCTGTCTAGTATATTCCTGGATTTTGTTGCTTGGAGTCGGAATCTGGGCAACTATCCCCAGATTGCTTATTAGGAGTCTGTATCAGTAAACCTGATGCTACTGCTTCTCCTGGGTGATGTCACACATTGTCTACCTATATTAGAGCCTGGGATATTATCTACACATTCCCCAGTTTCCCATATCAGTGTATGGAAGGACGTTTTGTAAGTGATCTCAGGAGGTGAAATGGTCAAACCTACTGTGCCTGGAGGTAAGGAATCCATAGGCTGGAGAGGAACAGATTTCACCTCTCCACGGGGTATCTCAGTTGTCCCAGCTGTATATAACTCTATTCTCCCCAATTTTAATCCCTTTCTCCCATCAGGTTGCTTCCTGGCTGGTTGATTGTGTAATTCCCTTCTCCCATCATGTAGCTTCTTGGTTGATTGGTCATGTCTGGGTACTGGACTTATAGGCAATCTCTGGATGTAGCATCAGCTGCCATCATACCCCAAGTATTTTTTGTCTTGGGCCCTGGGGCTGGGCCCCTCATCCCATTTCCCTAAATCAGTCTACATTCTGGTGCCCAATGGAAATCTCTGTTGCATTTTGGACATGGGATATTGGGTCTTGTTCTCCCACCCTGTTTTCTCATTCTGTCTCTATGCCAACATTAAACTTTCAGATGCCCTACTTTACCACATTGAAAGCATTGACGAGTCTCTCTGGAAGTTCCTTGCCAAAAGAGACCCTGTCTTCCCATGTTTGGATTTTGAGAAGTCTGCATCATAGCCTGGTTATAAAAGGCATTTGTGCCCACTGTGGCACAGCGTCTTTTGATCTCCTCTAAAGGAGTGTCCTTGTGTAGTCCTAGTATATTCTTCTACAAACCTCATTAGCATTTTCTTTAGCAAGTTGCCTTATCATAATGTCTGTTACTGCATTTTCACCATTAGTTTGTACGACAGCAATCTGCAGATGTCCCACAAAATCAGCAAAGGGTTCATTTGGCCCTTGTGTTATTTTTGTGAAGGCTTCACCCTTATTGTTTTTATTGGAAAGAGAAGTCCATGCTTTGAAAGCAGCAGCAGCAATTTGCCCATAAGCTGCTAAGGGGTAATTAATCTGTACTGAAATTTCTGCATAAGAACCTACATCTGTTAGTTGGTCATAGGTAATTGGAGGATTAACTCCACTATGACTATTTTGATGGGCTTGTATCTTACAGAGTTCACTATATTCAGAAAGCCACAATACGTTTTGTCCAGGTTCTAAGCATATCCTTGCTATAGATTTCCAGTTCCTAGGGGTTAAGATTTCATAAGCCAAATTCTGTAATAACATCTTAACATAAGCTGATATAGCCCCATAAAGAGTGCAAGCCTTTTTCAGGTCTTTGAGGATTTCTATATCAAAAGGAACATATCTTCTACTTTCTTGACCTGAAGAGTCAAACTGTTGAATCACAGGATACATTTCCAGTTGCAAATCACCTAAATTCTGCCCTTCTCTGGTGGCTTTAAGTACTGCTGTTTACAATCTAGTCATGGGAGGGAGTGATTTTTTGGGGGAGAGGTGCTGGTGGTGTCACTGCCCCTCCCACTACTCTTCCCCCCTCCATCCCAGAAAGTGAACATAAGGGGGGCGTGTCAAGAACCAGTTCGGGTTTAGGTGGGGTTAAAGCTGCTTTGTGAGAGGGAGAATCACCATGCCCTTCACCACACTCTTCATCCTCACTTAACTCCCCATGCCCTCTGGTGATATCACTTTTAATCCTTCCTTTGTCTTCCTCATTTTTGTCGCACTTCTTTATCTGGTCATTCTTAGAATTTTTCTTTTTTCTATAACTTGCAGGATTCTTTAAGGCCAATTGTATTATGTTGTATGTATAGAATGTTTCCTTGGAAATTGAAGGAGGACCTTGCTCATTGTAGTATTTGCATAATCATTGTCCTACTAGCTTCCAATTATCTAGTCCTATCTCCTCTTCCTTTAAAAACCAAGGGGCTCTGCATTCTAATGTACCCAAGAGTCTAGCAATCTGCAACCAAGTTACAATTAAGCCTTGTCACTTGATCAATTTAAGTATGCTTTCTATAGTACCCCCTCAGGGAAGGTGTGGGCTTGGGGCTGGGGCTGGGGATGGGGCTAGGGGAGAATCTTTTCCCAATATCTGCCCCATTTCAGCTAGAAAAGGTTTCTAGTTTAGCCCTTAACAAAGTAAGTTCCCTGTTTGTCTATTTAAATACTTACCCTATTTCCTGGTCACCGGAGACTTCTTCAGTGAAGTTAGGGTCCTTGGGCCCCATGCTCGGTTGCCAAATGTGACAACCGTGCTAGCACCCCAGACACCCCAGAATCAGCCAGAGTCATGATAAGCAAAAGTCCTTAGTCTTTATTCTTGGTCTTTAGGAGTAGAAGTGAAGGGGATGGAAAAGAATCTCTGCAACCTCTTTCTTCCTAATCTACCTCAAAAAGTGACTCTGGCTAGTCTTACTCCACTCCCTAATACCTGCTACAATCTTCTGTATACACCAATCATTGAGCCAGCATAGGATAGTGGGAAGGACCATTTTGCAAGCTTATGCCCATAGAGTATTGTCCAATCAGTAATTAACTCTAAGTGCTTGACCAACCTCAATGCAATGACTCAAGAGTTTCAATCCTCTACAGGAAAGTACAAATAGAAAAAATTCACCAATCACCATCTCAAAGAGATCCTTTGTGCAAAACACATAAGAGTATTATAGCCAAATTTTGAAACCCCCAGATCAAAGAAAAATTTTTCAAGAAATGAGAAAAAAATTAAAATATACTGCAGTTACAATTCTAACAATAAGTACAAGACTTATCAGCAGCTACCACAAAAGATTGCAGGTCTTGGAATCATAATTACAGACAAGCAAAATATCATGTTCAGCAAAATTATCTATAGTTTTCAATGACAAAAAATGGGAATTACAGATTTTCAGAACTTTCTATCAACCAAACCCAAACTTAAAAGAAATTGTAAACTAGTAAATATCAAAGAACAATTTTAAGGAACTCGATATGGACAAACTGTTTAATATGGGGAAAATGTTTATGTATGTTCTACATGGGAAATGTATACTATATGTTTAAGATTTACATCAACAATAGGGTAAATGCAAAAGAAAGATTGGCTGAGTAAACCATGTTATACAAATGAGGTACACAGAGCATGGAGGTAGAGTATGAACTCTAGTTCAGGCCAGAATTTCAAGGAAGTCTGTATCTAGAAGAACATGCTCAATCATCTAAAAATAGCTTTCCATAATCCTAAGAATCTGATGTATCTGCGGGCTTCATGACAGAGAAAAACAAGAAATAGGCTAAAAGTATGTGTTCAGTCAGAAGGAACAAGAACTATAACTTCCATAGCTATTTATACATTAGCTGTTGTTGTAATTCTGCTCTATAAAGTCTTTTCCTTCCAACTAATAAATGGATTGCTCACTTGCATCCCTTCTGACCCATCAGCCCGACACCAAGGCAGGGTGAGTCTGCTGGGCAGACCTCATAGAGGTACAGAGGAAAAATAGATACAGCAGCTTTAAGACAGGTTCATAGCTCTGAAAACCTACTCACATGGGGAATGTGTTTAATAAGGATGTGTGTGTGTGTGTGCATGTGTGTGTGTGTATAAAATGAAAGGTAGAGCATCCTCTAAAATCTCTAAAGAAAAAGGGAGAGATAGGTGGATGGGGAAGCAAAAGGTGAAAGAAAACGAAGGGATCCCTGGGTGGGGAGAAATTAAATAATAGTAAGCTAAGTTATGGAGCGGAATTTAATGAGTCAGTCGGGGTAGGAAAGACATGTGTATGTGGACTATGTATGTGGGTCTGAGAATCTGTGTATGTATGTATATATCTACATATCCACACATACACATAAACTGTAGCTTGTTTATGGGTGAGGAGGGGATGAAAGGAACATATGTGTCTCTCTGTGTGTGTATGCATGTATATATCTACATATGTATATATATAAATATATCTTTTCTTAACTATAGCCTACTTAGGGGTTGGGAGGAGAATGAAAGGGGGGAAAGAATAAAGTAAATAAGGTGTGCAGCAGAGAATAAAAGAACAATTTACAGAGAAATAAAGAAAAGACAGATACTCAGGAATATAATTTCTTCTACTAATATATATATATATACTTTCTTAAAGTGGTGTTTGTTGTTATATATTTTGAATTCTCCCTGATATTTTGCTGGACACAAGATAATATTCTCTTTTATTTTGTTTCATTTGTTTGTCAATACACTAAAGTATTAGGAGTGTAAAACAGGACAATGATAATGAAAAAAGCAAGGAGTGACAGTGGGAGAAAAAAAAGTGGAAATAGAAAGTTTTTGAAAAGAATTACCCATTTATAATGCTTAAATTTAACCACAATCTTAATTTCTTTATTGATGAATATTTTGAATTTATTTTATCAGTGTATTTTTCCCTTGGAAATATATCATAACATTCACAGCAGATGTTTGTAGAAATTTGGTTTGTATTGATCTTTCTGGGAAAGGTCTACACTATTAAGCAAATGGAAGTAATTTTTCTTTTTTGAGAACACTAAAATAGCACTATTCTACAGGCACATGTTGCTTCCCTCCAATAGAATTTAAGCTTCTTGAGGACAGGGACTGCTTATGTATTTGTGTGTGTGCATATATGTATTCCCCATTAACAATCATAATGACAAACACAGAGTAAACACTCAATAAATGTTTGTAAAATTGAATTAGTAGGCAGAAAGAATTTATTAAGACACTTTCAATTTATATATGGGGTATCTGATTTTTGTCTCTATCATTTTAACATACATTTTTGTTACTCTCTCATATTCTATAGAGGCTGAAATCCCAAGTGAAAAGCTGAAGATTTGACTATGGAGATGCTTGTGAATGAAATCTACTAGAGGATATGGGAAGAGATAGGATTAAGGGCACATATAGAATTGGGTTTAAAAATTATAATTTAAGGTAAAAGTCAAGACTGTTTCCTTGACCCTATTCTGTTAACATTGTTATCAATTATTTGGAAAGAGCATATCTTCTAGTAGATTTCATTCACAAGCATCTCCATAGTCAAATCTTCAGCTTTTCACTCTCAATACTTCCTTACTTATTGTTTTCACACATACTTCAAGCATCCTCCATTCTTAAAAACAAACAAATAGACAATAGACCCTACCAGGACTTCAAGCTATCACCTTATGTATTTCTTCCCTTGATAAGACAAACTCCTTTCAAAAAGCTGTCTACTCATATATACTTTCTCTCCTTTCACTTATTTCTCAACCCTTGCAGAGATTAGAATTGAGTATGTAATAAGAAAACTGGGTTTAAATCCATCCTTACCTAATTATTAGTGTGATACTGTGCAAGTCAATTAAATTCTCTTTGCCTCAATTTCTTCAAGGGGAATAATAATAGCACTTCTTCACAGGATTATTTTTTGAATAAAATGAGGTAATTTTTGTAAAGTGCTTAGCACAATGCCTGACACAAGGTAGACATTATGTAAATTCTTATTCTCTTCCTTTCCCCTTCTCCATTTGGTATTAAAATTGCTTTCTCCAAACTTAACAATGAGCTCTTAATACTTGTTAAATTTTATTGTCTTTTCTCAGACCTAATTCTCTCCAGTTCATCTTTTGCATCTCAGGATAGAGATCACTGTGTTCCCCAAGTTAAATCTTCTCTCTAGCTTTTTGTTGCACAATTCTTTCCTACTTTTTCCTCATATCTCTCCAAAGGGCCTTTCTCTTGCTGACTCATCATATTTTTGGCTTCTATATATCTGGCTATTTCCCAATACTCTGTTGTTGGACTTCTTATTCTCTTTTTAAGATGCCATATGGGTGGATACAAGATAGTAGATTACGAGTAGCCACCCCCCTGAATTCTTCCAATATCACTTACCAAACAACATGAAAACAAAAATTTAAAACAGATTTTGGAATAGCAGAGACAACAAAAAGTCAAGGTGAAATTTTTTTCTGACCTTAGGCACTTTAAAAGGTAGACAGAAGAAACCTATAATCCTGAGATGGAAGTCTGGTGATCATCTGTTCAGAGTACACACATGTATAAGTGAGAAGAATCACAGCAACACCAGTGTCAGGAGCTCTCCACCCTGCACTGTGTACAGCTGGCACTGATTAACATCTCTTGCCAATATGCAGTTCTGTGTCATAGTTTGAGAGCAGAAAAGGGCACTGGTGATCAATCATTTACAAGAGAGAAGGAGTTCTAGCTATAATTCCAAAGCAAACAGGAACACTAGCACCTGTAGCTGCAGGCATCCAAAGACCCTTCCTTGGAAAAGACCAGAGTGTGGGTCAGGAGAGTAGTAATCACATCTCTCTTGGGTTCACACTACCTCAAAAACAACTCTGAAAACAAAGCACAAAAAAGCCTGAAGTTTGGCACAGTGCTTCCCCAGTTCTAAGGAAGCAAAGTCCAACTTTAACTAGAAGTTCAAACTCAAGAAATAGGCTGGGGGGAAATGAATAAACAAAAATAAAAAATGATTTAACCATAAAACATCAGAAGAAGATGAAGACATAAACTTTGAAGAAAACGTGAAAAAAAAAAGAAAGATACCTAAAAAAGCTTCAAAAAATACTAAGTGACGCCAAAGTCAGCAAGAATTCTTGAAAGAGTTAAAGAAAAAGAACAGAATGATGGAAGAAAAACTGAGGGAAGAAGTGAAAGATGGAGGTAAATTATGGGAAAATAATTAACAGCTTGGTAAAAGTATCAAAAATTCACTGAAAAATTCAGCTTGAAAAACTTGAAGAGGTCAAATGGAAAAAGATGTTCAAAAATTAACTGAAGAAAATAACTCCTTAAAAAGTAGAGTAAGCCAGTTGGAAAAAAGAAAAATAAAATCTCACTGAAGAAAATAATTTCTTAAAATTTAGAACTGGGCAAAAGGAATTTAATATCTCCATGAGACATCAAGAAACAATAAAACAAAATTTTAAATGAAAAAATAGAAAAATGTAAGATATCAGAAAAGCAACTTACCAGAAAAAAATAGTTTAAAAATAAGTATTTAAGAATTATTGAACTACCTGAATGCCATATTCAAAGAAATAGATGACATAATTTCCAAAAATAATCATAGAAAATGTCCCTGAAATGAGAAGGGCAAAACAGAAATTGAAAAAAATCTATTGATCATCTAATGAAAAACATTCCAAAACAAAAACTTCCCAGAATATTATTGCCAAATTTCAGAGCCCCTAGATCAAAGAAAAAATACATCAAAAAGAAAGAAAGAAAATTCAAATATTGTGAAGCCATAATCAGGATCACACATAATATGGTGGTTTCCACTTTAAAGGAGTAGAAGATATCATATCCCATATGATATCCCTTTAAAAAAAAAAAAAGCTGTTAGAATTACAATCAAGAATAATTTACTCAGAAAAACTTATTATAATCCTTCATTGCAACTCTATTTCAGTGAAGAAATAAAGAATTTTCAAGTATTCCTGATGAAAAAACCAGAACTGAAAAGAAAATCTGACATTCAAAAACAAGGAACTGTTTCATAAAGTTAAACTGTTTACATTCCCATATGGGAAGATTAAACATGTAATTACTAAGAACTTTCTCACGATAAGAGCACTTAAATAGGAGTTTACTTACATAGAAGGCATGGGTGATTATTTTGGAATGATCTGCAAAAAAGAATGACAGGCTAGGAAAGAGTTTACTGGAAGGAGCAGGAAGGGAAAGGCACAATGGGGAAATTTTTGTTACATAAAAGTAACATACAATGAAGAGCTGATAATGGTGGAAGTGAAGTGCAAAACTAAAAGGCAATATTTCAAATTCATACTCATTGGAATTTGTTCAAAGAGGGAAGAATATATATTTATATACATATACATACATGTATATGTACACATGCACATAATTGTATATAGATATATAATCTATCCAATAGAGAAAAGAATGGAAAAGGTATAATAGAGGAGAGGGTATGATAAATGGGAGAGAAGATTAAGGAAGCCAATAGTTAGAAGCAAAATAGACTTCTGAGGAGGAGCAAGATAAAAAGAGAAGAAACAGACAATAATGGGATTGAAAGAAATAAAAGGTAATCAGAACTAGGTATGAGAATGAGATGCATTCACCCATATAATAGAAGTAGGTAGAAGAATAGATTAGAAATCAAAATCCAAAAATGTATTGTATATAAGAGAAATATCTAAAACAGAAAGACACAGAATTCAAATAAAGAGCTAAAGCAGAATCGAATATGCTTTCGCTGAAGTAAAAAAAAATAAAACAAAACAAAACAAAACATTTTTTTAAGCTAGGAGTAGCAATCCTGATCTCAAACAAAGCAAAAGCAAAATTAGATCTAATTTAAAGAGATAATCAGAGAAACTGGATTTTACTAAGTACCACAGATCAGGTCTTCTTGAATTTTTTCTATTCATAAACCCATTTTGCCCAAGAAATTATTATGTGACCCCCAAGTACATAAATTAAACATTTGCTAATAATAAATAATAATTTTGCAGCTACCACATTCAGTTACAAGACCTCCTATACAGTTGTGAACCACAGTTTAAGAAACTGGGCTGCAGCCAATGAAGTAATAGTAAAAATTTTTGCAGCAAGTTTCTGGTGGAAGAGTAGTGAACTCTTCCGAGTATTATGGAAAACAATTTGTAACTATGCCCGAAGAGGTATATAATTTTAAATACTTTTTTAACTCAGCAATACTATTACTAGTTCTATATCCCAAATAGATAAAAGGAAAAGGAAAAGGACTGTGTGTGTGTGTACACAATATTATTTGTAATAGCTCTTTTCTGTGGTGGCAAAAAGTAGAAATGGAGATGGTCATCAGTTGGGGAATGGCTGCACAAGTTATGGCATAAGATCATGATGGAATACTATTGTAGTATAAGAAATGATGAGGGGAATAGTTTCGAGGAAAGTAAGATCTGTGTGAATTGATGCAAAATGAAGTCAGAAGAACTGGGATATGACAGAACACTAATAGCAGTATTGTAGTAATAATCAAATGTGATAGACTCAGCTTCTCTGATCAATACAATGATCCAAGATAATTCTAAAACACACTTGAGGAAATATGTTATCCAATCCGAGAGAAAGAAATGATGAATTCTGAGTATAAATTGAATATTATTTTCTCATTTTATTTTTCTTGCTCTAAAATATGGCTAATATGGAAATATTTTACATTATTTCATGTGTATAATTGATGGCTAATATGGAAATATTTTACATTATTTCATGTGTATAATTGATATATTGCTTGCCTTCTCAATAGGGGGAAGATATAGAAAGGTGGGAGAGAATTTGGAACTCAAATTTAAAAAAGAAATGATTGTTTAAAATTAATACCTAATAATGATTTTTAAAGTTAAAAAAGGATACCATCATCTCTCATGGGTTTAACTATCATTTCTAAGAAAATGACTACTTGATCTTACATCCTTCCTCATTCTCTCCCTTGAGTTAAAGCCCTACATCATTAGTTACTCATTGGGCATTCAAACTATACTAGAAACACCTGAAACTTAATTGAATTCATTATCTTTTCACCATTTCCAAATCACACTTCTTCTAAATTTTCTTATTCTTATCAAAGCAAAAACATCCTTCCTATCTCCCAGGCTTATAAGCATTTCATTATCCTTGACTCTTCACATTCCCTCATCCATTTATATCAAATAACTTCACACTTCTTGGCATTTCTTCATTTACAACATTTCTTGAATCTGACTCCTTTCTCCATTAATACAGTTATCAGGCCCCCTTTACCACTTGGCTAGATTAGTGCAACAAAGTCTTAATTGTCTCAAGTTTCTTATCCCTCCAGTTTATCCTATACATTGATTCCAAAATAATTTTCCTTAATCACAGATCTGTCCAACTTCAGAAGTATGTACATATATGTGTGTGTATATACATACTTCTAAAGTTGTCTGAATATACATATACACACATGCACACATGTATATGTATGTGTGTACATATATGTATATATGCATGTGTACATGTGTATGTGTTATATACTCCTTTGGTTAGTTTTTAAAGTTCTACAAAATGTGACACTATCTTATCTTTCCAGATCAATTGTACCCTACCTCCCACATTGTAGGATCTTCCAAATTGTCCTTTGTTCTTGCAGATGATGCTCTATCTCCATGCCTTTGTATTGGTCATCCCATATGCCAAACATGCATTCCATCTTTATCTCTTTGTCATAGGATCCTTCACTACCAGAAAGCACTGCTCAAGAACCACCTTCTGCATGAAGCCCTCCTTGATCTCTCCAACTACAGTGCCCTCCCTCCAAAACTTCTTAATATTTAACCATTTCTACTTATTAAATATTTCTATTTATTCACTTTTATATTATACATATTTTATAAATAGTTGCTTCTCAATTAAAATACAAGCTTCTTTTGAATCAGAATTGCTTTATTATATGTGCCTGTATACACAGGTATATATATAGCACAGTACATCATGGTCAGGCAAATGGTAGGTGCTTGATAAATATCTGAGGATTGATGAATTGACTTCTTACATTAAGTACTACAATGATGAAAAGCATAACCTATTCCTTCAAGATCATCTCCATTACTCACTGTAACTGGACCAATAAATGCACCATCTCATGGCCTCTTTTCTGGTACAAAACTTCTTGGCCTGCAATTCATCTGGTCCTTGTGAAAGAGGCACATTTTCTTATAAGGCTTTCAACTTTGGTAGTACAATGCAGAATTTGCATTCTACTTTCACAGCCTTGAGCAACCAAGATCAAGAGGAGATATTTGAAAGAGATGCCCACTCTAAGTTAACATTAGGTCAACATATAATAATGATTTTAGAACATTAGACAAAGGTTAATCATCTAGATTTCTCAGTAAATTTCATTTACATTTCTTTGCTTCAATATGAAATTTAACTATTTTTACAGATTATATTACCCTTTCTTAAGAATGAGTAATATATTTCACTCTATTAGTTTGGTTTCCCCTTTTTTATAATGTGCTTTATCCCAAAATCAAACACCATCCAAATTTTGAATTCTCAATTCTAGTTTTGAGCAAGATGGCTAATTTATATGACAGACTGTCAAATGAAAATAATGGTGTGGATTTAGATGCTTGGTACTTTCCAGCCCCATTGAGTTACCTTCCTCAAACCTGCCTACTTCATAGCAGGCTATTTTATACCACTTTCATTTCATTTTTATGTCATCTGGCACCATTTATTTCTCTCATTATGTAGGGATTTATTACTTGCTTCTCCTGTCTTAAACCATTCTTTTTCTAAAGTGCAATAAAATGTTTGGAAACTTTAGTTCAAATGTTTTATGAGGAGCATTGACTTTTAATCTGATGCCCACTTCCTTCCTGGCATAAAACTATTCTGAATTTCTCTCTTTCAGAAATGAATCCTTGTCTTCCTTTCCTTAGTGTTAATTTACTTGATTTTTTAAAAATGCACCCATAACACAAGGTTGTTAACAGAGCTTAATTTGAATATTTGCCTCGAGGTAGTATGGGAGATCCAGGGCTATTCCTGGGGCTTGACTTGCATATGAGGATCTTTGCACTATGGAGGACAGATAAAGAATTTGAGATTGTTGCCAAACCCTCTAGATATATGAATTTGAGCATTTTGGGGAAGGAAAAATATACTTTGCACCATAAAAAGTGAGACTCTCAGGAATATGAGAATTCACCTTTAACTAAGTAGGTATTTGTATACCTATAACCTTCCTGAAGACCTTTAGGACTTTTGTCCCCAATTAGTGGGAATTAATTGCTATAGAAAGCTTTACATAATTAAAGATCCCAGTCTTTTCTGATCTTCTGATTATGTATAATACTTTCCCCATAGTTTACCATGACTTCTCTTTAGAATGTAAATTCCTTATTCCAGGTTAAATTAGACAATATGTAAATTTCATAGAAGCCTTCCTCTTCTTCTAACAATTTCTTTAGAAAAATTTAAGCACCAGATTTAATAATGAACAAAAATTCCAAAGAAAAATTTCAGTAAGTTTCTTTATCCAGCCCCAAATTGAATAAAAACAGTTATAAGCTGTAAAGGCTAAAAGAGGAGTCCCACCATAGAAACTAGAAAAAGAATAGGAAAACAGACAAGAAACCATCAGGAGCAACATAAAAAGGGAATTCTAAGAAGTACCTTGATTGGGGTGACACTAGGTAATACAGACACCATTTATTATTATAGGTAAAATATCTATCAAAATCAAAGTAACAGTGCTTTGTTTGGAAAGTCCCCAGAGTAAAAAAGACCTTCTGACAACCTTGTTGGGAATCCCCCATTTCCTGTTAAAGGAAATTCAGGAAAGGAGGGCACAAGTAAAACTCAAGCCTAAAGTCTCTTAGGTGGATATGTTATAGAAGATTACCTAAACCAAAGACTGAGGAAACTTCTGGAGAACAGAGACCACTCAGCACTCTGATCATGGGAATAGCAGAAAAGATAGAAGAAAATCCAATATTCTGATGAAGTGTGTCACAGAATAGGCAGCAAACCACCTCTGATCAAGGAAGCCCTAGGAGAAGGCAAAAAACTATCTTCTGTTCTGATCCAGTAAGATTCAGGAGATACATAGAGCATCCAGTTTTCTGGGGGTATTGAATTATGTTAAAATTCTATAAATAAATAAAAAGCCAACAGAAGGACTCCAGGAAAGTAAGATTATAATGAAACATCCTGAAAATCTTTCTAAATGTGTGTGTCCATATATTAAATTATAATTGATGAAAAAATTAATGACTATAATTTTTAAACTCTAAAATATTATAATTTATAGTAAAGTATAAAATAACAATCCAACATAACCACATACGAAGTATAAAATAAAATCATATATTGGATGCAAATTGCATAGGAATAAACTAAAAGAAATGAAGGACTTAAAAATATATAAATGAAATGAGAGCTCTACAGAAAATAATGAGAAAATAATGTGGGGTACAAGCAAATGAAATGAAAATAAAACCTCTAGTGGCTTAGCTGTACCAGATCTAAAATTATATTATAGAGTAGCAGTTACCAAAACCATTTAGTATTGGCTAAGGAATAGATTAGTTGATCAGTGGAATAGGTTAGGTTCAAGGGATAAAACAGTCAACAAATATAGCAACCTAGTCTTTGACAAACCCAAAGACCCCAGTTTTTGGGATAAGAACTTACTGTTTGATAAAAATTGCTGGGAAAACTGGAAACTAATATGGCAGAAACTAGGCATTGATCCACACTTAACACCGTACACCAAGATAAGGTCAAAATGGGTTCATGACCTAGGCATAAAGAATGAAGTTATTAATAAATTAGAGGAACACAGGATAGTTTACCTCTCAGACCTGTGGAAGGGGAAGGACTTTATGACCAAAGAAGAACTAGAGATCATTACTGATCAAAAATAGAAAATTTCTATTATACTAAACTGAAAAGTTTTTGTACAAACAAAACTAATGCAGACAAGATTAGAAGGGAAGCAATAAACTAGGAAAATATTTTTACAGTCAAAGGTTCTGATAAAGGCCTCATTTCCAAAATATATAGAGAATTAACTCTAATTTATAAAAAATCAAGCCATTCTCCAATTGAAAAATGGTCAAAGGATATGAACAGACAATTCTCAGATGAAGAAATTGAAACTATTTCTAGTCATATGAAAAGATGCTCCAAGTCATTATTAATCAGAGAAATGCAAATTAAGATAACTCTAAGATACCACTACACACCTGTCAGATTGGCTAAGATGACAGGAAAAAATAATGATGATTGTTGGAGGGGATGTGGGAAAACTGGGACATTGATGCATTGTTGGTGGAGTTGTGAACGAATCCAACCATTCTGGAGAGTAGTTTGGAACTATGCTCAAAAAGTTATCAAACTGTGCATACCCTTTGATCCAGCAGTGTTACTACTGGGCTTATATCCCAAAGAGATTATAAAGAAGGGAAAGGGACCTGTATGTGCACGAATGTTTGTGGCAGCCCTCTTTGTAGTGGCTAGAAACTGGAAACTGAATGGATACCCATCAGTTGGAGAATGGCTGAATAAATTGTGGTATATGAATATTATGGAATATTATTGTTCGGTAAGAAATGACCAACAGGATGACTTCAGAAAGGCCTGGAGAGACTTACATGAACTGATGCTGAGTGAAATGAGCAGGACCAGGAGATCATTATATATTTCAACAACAATACTATATGATGACCAGTTCTGATGGACCTGGCCATCCTCAGCAAGGAGATCAACCAAATCATTTCCAATGGAGCAGTAATGAACTGAACCAGCTACGCCCAGAGAAAGAACTCTGGGTGATGACTAAAAACCATTACATTGAACTCCCAATCCCTATATTTATGCCCACCTGCATTTTTTATTTCCTTCACAAGCTAATTGTACAATATTTCAGAGTCTGATTCTTTTTGTACAGCAAAATAACAGTTTGGTCATGTATACTTATTGTGTATCTAATTTATATTTTAATATATTTAACATCTACTGGTCATCCTGACATCTGGGGGAGGGGGTGGGGGGTAAGAGGTGAAAAATTGGAACAAGAGGTTTGGCAGTTGTTAATGCTGTAAAGTTACCCATGCATATATAACCTGTAAATAAAAGGCTATTAAATAAATAAAAAAAATAAAATAAAAAGAAAAGAAAAGAAAACCTCTAGATGAAGGAACTGGGAAAAAAAAAAGACAGGTTAGGACAGTGAGTGCAAATCCTTACTCAACTAATAGACTGAATAAAATTAAAAAAAAAAGAGCAATGACTCTATATTAAAACAAGAAAGGCTAAAACTTAGATGAAAGACTGAAAAAAATATAAAATATAAAATATCCCCTTTCAAAAACAATTAAAGTGGGAAAACAGGGCAAGAAGAAAGGAATTTAAAACCAAACCAATGTATAAAGCAGAATGTGAATACTTTGGACAAAAACAATCCTACAGATTTTTTCAAAATCTTAAATAAAAACTGTCCATAACTATTATATAACTATAACATAAGGCAAAGACAAACCCTGGAACTATATGAACACAATTACAAAACACTTCTCACACAAATAATGTCAGGTCTAGACAAATGGAAAAATGTTAATTGTTCATGGTTCGGCTGAGCTAATATTAAAAAAATGACAATTCTGCCTAAATTGGTCTACTTGTTCAGTGCCATACTAATAAAACTGCAAAAACATTATTTTATAGAAGTAGGGAAAAATAACAAAATTCATCTAGAACACAAACATCAAGAATGTCAAAGGAATTAATGATAAAAAAATAAATACCAAAAAATACAAAGGATGGTTGTATTAGCAGTATCAAACCTAAAATTATAAAGCAGCAATCATCAAAACCATTTGGTACTGGCCAAGAAATAGAGTGGTGGATCAATGGAATGGATTAGTTACACATGACACAATAATCAAGGGCTATAGCAATCTAGTATTTGATAAACCCTCACATTCCAAGGTTCTGAACTCATTATTTGAAAAAAATATTGGAAAAACTGGAAAATAATATGTCAGGACCTAGACATAGACCTATATCTCACACCCCATACCAAAATAAGGTCAAAATGGATACATGATTTGGGCATAAAAGGTGATACTATAAACAAATTAGGAGAGCAAGGGGTAATTTCCTTATCAGATCTTTGGAGAAGGGAAGAATTTATGACCAAAGGAGAACTAGAGAACATTATAAAAGAAAAAAATGGACAACTTTCATTACACTAAATTTAAAAAAAAAATTGCAAAAGCAAAACCAACAGAAATAACATTAAAAGGAAAGTACAAATCTGAGGGAAAATATTTACAGCTGATATTTGTTATAAAGATCTCATTTCTAAAATATGTAAAGAACTGTGTCAAATTTATAATGAGACAAGTCATTCCCCAATTGATAAATAGTCAAAGGATATAAACAGACAATTTTCAGATGATGAAATTAAAGCCATCTATATTAATTTGAAAAAAATGCTCTAAATCACTATTGATTAGAGAAATGCACATTAAAACACTTTAAAGTACCACTTCACACCTCTCAGATTAACAAAGATGACAGGAAAAGATAATAGAATATGTTGGAGGGGATGTGGGAAAATAATTAACTAATGTATTATTGGTGGTGGTGTGAAGTGATCCAACCATTATGAAGAGCAATCTAGAACTATGCCCAAAGGACTATAAAACTGCATATGTTCCTTGACCCAGCAGTGCCATTACTGGGAGGGAAAAGGACTCAAAGATGCAAAAATGTTTGTAGCACTTCTTTTTGTGGTAGCAAAGAATTGGAGAATGAATAGATGCTCATCAGTTGAGGAATGGCTGAACAAGGTATGGTATATGAAGTAATGGAATATTATTATTCTACAAAAAATAATGAACAAGCTAATTATTAGAAAGGCCTGGAAAGATTTACATGAACTGACGCTGAAGCAGAACCAGGAATACATTGTACACAATAACAGCAAGAAGATGTGAAGATCAACTATGATAAGCTTGTTTCTTTTCTTCTCCTTTTCCAAAGCAATCTTAACAGACTTTGGACAGAAAATGACATCTGCATCCAGAAAAAGAACTAAGGAGATTGAATGTAAATTAATAAATGCCATGTTCACTTCTTCTTTGTTTATTTTTCTAATATCTCCCATGATTTTCCCCTTTTGCTCTGATTTTTCTCTCCCAATATGATTCATAAAACAATGTATATTTAAAATAAATAAATTTACTGGAAAAAAAGAAATATAAGGCAAAGTGAAAGTAGAAAGAATCCGATTCATCACCTTCCATGGGAGACCCTAAAATGAGAATTCCAAATAACAATATAATCCACAACCAAAGTTTGCTGGTTAAATAAAAAGTATTAAAAACAGCCATAATGGAGGAGTTCAAGTTCCCTGAAGAAAAAGTTAGAATCAAACAGAGTCTAATAACTATTACTATATTAAGAAGAAAAGGTAAGAATACAATATTTTAAAAGCAGAATGATAAAGGCTTCCTTGATAAATTCAGAGGGTAGTGAAGATGGAAGGGGGGGATTCTAATTAATTAGAGACCTTTCAGGTGTTACTAATAAAAAGAAAATAACTGACAAGATACTTTGAAGTATAAACACAGACTTAAGATAAAGAAATTTGAATGTATATGAATAGTAAAGAGAAACTAGATGATTATGAGGTATTTGTATTGTGAAAAGGGGATTCAAAAATGTTTTTCTGTCAAAAACCTAAAGAGTCATAGAAAGAATAAAAGCAAAGAGTATGGATGTTAAGATTATTGTATCTTAAAAGATCTTAATAGTATAAAATACTTTGGCATTAAGCTCAGTAAGGAATTGGGCCTGAAAGTGAAAATGGGAATTAAGAGGGACATTTAGATACATTAGACACAAAAAGGAATGAAATGGAATTAATGAAGTGGGGAGAAGAATTAAGATAGAATATAGAGTCAGGGAATAATTAGGTATAAAATAAACAACTTAGTCTTCAGAGGGTAAAACATAGATGCTGAGAAGGAAAAAGGAATAATGAAAAGGAAATCAATTCACTAATACAGAGGACACAGCTTCTATCTCAATGCTCTCTTCTTCATTATAAAGATATGAATGGAGTCAGAGTAAGGGAAACAAACAAACCAAAAAAAAAAAAAAAAACAAAACAATGAATGAAAATATTCAGTCATTAATTATAAATGTGAAACTAAATAGGATTAATTTACTCATAAAACGGAGAATAGCAGGACAATTAGTAAGTAGAATTCAACAATAAGTTGTTGCCAAAAAAGTTTGAAACAATGAAAGTTAGCCATATTAAAATAAGGGGTTAGGGTGAGAGTTATTGTATTTCAAGACATCTCAGTAAAGCAGGAATAACAATAGTGGGCTAAAAAAAAGCTAACTGTAAGAATCCTGTTTAAAGGAGATAATGAGAAATATATATGTGTGTATACACATATATACACACATATACATATATTGTAATGGAGAAACTGAGGCAAGATAGAGATTAGAGAGTTATTAATATTTTATTTGAAAGGGAGAGATTTACTGGGACCAAATGGATCCATTGTTTGGTCCCAGGGCTGAATGAGAAGAGACTATCATCTCCAAGAATTCAGCAAACAATGTGAGTTCTCAATGACATATATACAGGTAGCTCAGCTACAGAGGTAGACCAAGGCAGGGGCAGAGTCAGAGTGCTGAGAGTGGGAACAGGGACTATCAAACCAGTTCTGACAGAGTAAGGGGAGGCATGGGAGACATCTGATAAATTGGGATTACAGAATGGGGAGAAGCACCCATCATTCTGATGATGCCTAAGATAGAAGGTCTTTCTCCTTATCTGGATCATCATGATTAGGAGGGAGGGTGTTGCAGAATTGATCAGAACAATTAGGAACTGAGACAGAACAATTTAGGGAAACTGAGTCAGGACAATTAGGGAAACTGAGCCAGGACAATGAAAGAGAACTGAAGCACAATTATATATGTGTGTATGTGTATACATATATATATATATATATATATATATATGTGTGTATATATATATATATATATTTAAAGTCTCCATAGATTAATTAATGTAAATGTTTAATACTTATATGTTAACCATATATCATTACACTTTAATACTTAAAATAAAAATAATTAGTGTATAATAAGAAAAAGGCAGTAAAACTAATATTTAGTGATCTTAAAATACCCTCCTTATACCTAAGCAAATTTAACCAAAAAAAAAATATATATATATATATAATATATATATATGAGAGAACTTGACAACATGAAGAAAATTTGGGGAACGTTTCTTCATTGAAATCTTTGGCATTTATTGAATGGAAACAGAAAGTAGTATATATACATCTGAAATGTGCATGTTATCATTAGTAGAGAAAATGACCATATAATATGTTAGAAAATTCCCCAAATCAAATATGGAAAAGACAGAAATATTCAATATATCTTTTACTGACCAATAATATAATGAAAATTATATTTCATAAAGTTCTTCAAGGGAAAAGACTAAACATTAATTGCATGCCAATCAAGTTAATTTGTGGGTAAAAGAGCAAATCATGGAAACAATAAAACATTTTATAAAAGAAAATTACAAAGAGACAATATTATAATCTTTAGAAATTCATCCCAAACAATTCTGAGATAAAAATGTACATAACTAACCATTTTTATCATCATAATCAAAAACAACCAAATTTATTAGCAAATTTGACATGCAATGAAAAAATTGCTAGAAAACAAATGGTGATAGTATCAATATATATTCCCTACCTTTTCAACAAAATTTCCTTAAATGACGACAAAGTTGTCAGTAGGTCTTGATCTTTCCTTACTTCCACTGACACACTTCCAGTAATAAAAAATCCTGCCCACGTATAGTTAGAGCTCCTATTTCTTGGTGGATGTTATCAATCCCTGTTATTATGATCAGACATATTTAATATGAAAACAAGGGAGCCACTTCCATAAAAGGTAAGTATCACTGTGTTTTCATTGCACATCTTTGTGAGTGTCTCATTTCATCTCAAAGTCAAAGTGAATAAATGGAGTACTGGTATCATACCCACTCATAAAATAAACAAATTAAAAAGCCTCAATGAAACATCAAGATAGGCATTCCTGGTGATCAAAAAAGTGTTAAATTTGAAAACAAAGAAGAAAAACTTCAAGTTGACAAAACTAGAAGCTAGTTTTTAGAGGAGAAAAAAATATGTAATATGTCATAATATTATTTTAATAGGGAAAAAACCAAATCAGTATCATTAAAAATGAAAAAAATAATAAAGAAGCTAATTAAAATATTTTGCTTAGATGCCAATAAAACTAACAATTCAAATGAAATGCATGAAAATCAATAAAAATATACAGAAATATTAAATAGATAAATTTCCCAATCTCAGAAAAAGAAATTGAACAAATCATAAATTCCCAAAAAGCAAATAGAGATAGATTTACAAGAAACTCTCTCAAATGTTTAAATAAAAATTAATTACATTAATACATAGTTTGCAAATGTATGAAAGAAAGGATTCTTATACCTAAACCAAAAGAGATAAGTCCAAGAAAGAAACCATTGACTACTATCTTTATTGCCTATCAACTAAACAAAAAAATAAAATATTAGTAAAGATGTTATAATAACTCATAATAGAGATGCAACTCTTTTGCATTATGAAAAGGTAATATGACATTAAGACAGAAAATTAATTAAATATTAGGAAAACTACAAACATAAGATAACATAATAATAAAAATTATCATAGATGATCAATGCAAAAAATTGTTTGATAAAATACAACATATATTTCTGTCAAAAAACACTACAAATAATGAAAAGAGAAGGCCCTTGATATGAAAAATCGAATCTTCCTAAACCAGGAGACAGAATTGTATGTAATGATAATAGACCTGAGGCCCTTCCTATAAGATGGAAGAAAAAAAAAAAAAGACTGTCCATTATGTCATTTAACATAATGTTCATAATGAAAAAATTCTTTTCATAAGAAACATTGATATTCAACTAAAATTAATTGATACAGTTTCTGCAAAATGTCTTTTTGTAATGGGCTGAGGTTTGAGCTGATGCACTGAGGTCCCAAGTACATGAGGCTAGATAGTAATTGGGCTATACTCTATTAATATACATGATTGGATAAAGAATGGTCCCTGCCCACTCTCCGTGCAAGTCCTGATGTGTTGTATAGGAAATGACGATTTTGGTGGGTGGAGGCAGAGAGAGAGACAGGAAGAGAAGCTGGGAGAGATTGGGCTGGGTTTGAGACTCGGAGTTGCTGGTTGTGTGGCTGCTGGTGGAGCTAGCTTCTTGACTCAGCTGCGCACATTGCTATTGCCGATTCTCTTCCACCTCCGATCCTTCTTCACTGAGAATAAAGACTGACGATTTTCCCCTAACCTGAATTCCTGTCTCGTGCTGATCTTAAAATACACGATCTTCACATCTTTTCTTTTGCTTTTCACATAAAACTCATTGTTGATAAGATACTGTGAAGCCTGTTTGTGCCCACTGTGCTATTTTATTTTGGTTAATGCAATATAATCTTAAGCTCATAGAACCACATATTTTAATTTAGAAGGGATTTTAAATGCTATATATTCCAACTGCCTCACTTTTTGGATGAGAATACTGAGAACCTGAGAGATGAATTAATATTCCCTGGCCATATAGGTTCTTATTCTGAAATTGTGGTCTGGCATGATTCCCATCTATAGAGAAATTCATGATATTCTTTTTTTTCTACAAATCTGTTTATCTTGTCAAAGTCAGACTCTGAAAATTGTCAGGGTTAAAAGGAACCTCAGAAGTCATTAAGTCCTGTCTGAACCATAATCAAGAAAGAGATAAAGTTTAAAAACACTTTGAATTCTATTAAGTGATATGCAAATAAAGTAAAAAGAAACAGGACTGATTTTAAGAGCTAAAAATGAACCTATGAATTATCTGAGCCAGGGGTCAATAAACACTGGCCTATAAGCTAATTGGCCAAATTTGACTAGTTACCTCTTGAAGGTTTATATGAACATATAAAGCTATCCATAAGACCAAAAATAAATAAATAAATAAAGGCCAGCAGCTGTCCATATTCAAATCAAGGGTCATAGTTTGTCAAAATTTAATCTAGGCCATCATCTTAATTTTTATAAATAAGATAAATCAAAAAATGGACAAGATGACATTCTAAGGTCATAAACAGTGACAGACTTGAGATCAGTTAATATCCCATTACTCTAAAAACATCATTCAGCTCTACCATATAGACGTTTTATTATTGCTAGTAATAATGAAAATAGTAATAATTGCCAGTGGATTACTGAAGTCTTGTGAAGTTGATTTCTCAGCCAATTGTTACTATCTAGCCAAGGTACTTCTGTGTCAGGTATATATATAGGCACATATATATATATGATACAGGTTAGTATGATCCTGTTAGTATTTTTTGTTTGTTTGTTTAAAGTCCTCTGTATTATTACACAGATGAAAAATAAAACTTCTTTCACAAAATTAATAAAAGTATGAATATATAGCTCATCTCTGCAAGTTGGCTAAAAGCATTTTTTGGAAGAAATTCAGTAGCAGATAGGATCAAGGGAGTGGGGGAGAGTAGTATTAGAACATTATATTGATCCCACTTGGTTTTTATTTCTTTTGCTGTGCATTTTGAAAACTCTTCTTCGAGATAGTATGAAGTTGATGAATGTTTGAAATCATGATTTTTTTAAATGGTCTTAAATTCTTAAGGTTCAATGTTTTGTCTGTGTAATTTGAAAGCAGATATTTGTCAGTAATGATTGTACAATTCTAGGATAGTTTATTTATTATAGTACATATATATAAAATAGTTTAAAGTCTCCTAGGTAGTTTGAGGTCTATAATTTTAGTATGTGAACTTACTGCCTGGTAACAAAGAGATTTTTGATATGTGATTCTGATTAATATGCTCAATTTCTGCAACTTAAAATGATAAGTTGAATAGTTTTTTAGCATTTTCTGACAATCTACTTTAATCAAGAAATATCATTCTATAATTCTTAATAGTAATAATCAGATCTTAAAACATTATCATAGACCCATCTATACAAATTAACATAACTTAGTAATTTGCTTGAACCTGCTTTATTGGTATATTATTGATTGAGTTTCTCTGGATGTCAAAAAGGGTCTTTTGATGCAACTCCTGATTCCTGCAATTTTATAGGATCCCTAAAAAGTAAATGTTTTGGTAACATTTGACAAAGTCAGCCTTTACTACTTCTTGGTAAAAAGTTGTTTGTTTAAAAAATGTTTCTATCATTTTCTGACCTTTAAAACATGTGCTTTAAGAGTGACTATATCCATTTTCTTCTTTTTTTGGTTGGGAAATGCAGCTATTGCTGCAACTACTTTGAAATCTTGATAAATGTAATGCAACTTTTAACTAAGTTAATTTCAAAATGAGTTATGATACTTTAATAATTCTGAAAGTTTACATTAATATTAGTATTGAAAACATGTTAATTTTTAATATATGTTGTTTCCATCCAACTTTGATTTCAGGAGGCCAATAAATATCTTGATATATTCAACTATGGCATTTTCCTTGAAAAACATTATGCTTGAGGTATTTTTCCAGGAAGATATCATTATATTTCTAGTATTTCCTGAGTCAAATGGTTCAATTTGACTTCAAGATTTTAGCTCAAAGCCTTCAGTATCTTTTATCCATGTAATATTTTAAGAATTTTATATTGAGTCAAATTGGCAATTTTATATTATTTACAGGGGTATACTATACACTTTTAAAACCTACATTATTAACATTTCCTCCATTGGTTTCTTAAATCTGCACAGTCAATAAAAAAAATAAATCAAGCCCTAATTTGCAGGATTTGCTCATTTCAAAGGTGTAAATGATCACAATGGAAATTTAGTAATCATCTTGGGTAATGGTATGAGCTCATTCCAGTATACCCCTCACTGGAGAAAGATATCATGAGATATATGAGCTATTTAATGTATTTTTTCATGGCAGCCATATAGATTGTTGTCAAATATCTATACAATAAGTGATTAATAAGATACATTTTTTTCTGACTCCATCTTTAATTTGAAAGTCAAACTTAGATCTATTTAGATGAGTTGAATGAATTCATTGCTAGGATGGACTATATGGGATTAAACAAACTAAATGAAAAATGCAACACTGGTATAGCCTTTAAGGGTCATTTCTCAGTCTTGATGAAGCATCCAAGGAATATTAATATTATTATGCTCATGTAGAGTGTATAACTTTGAGGCATGTATTTCCTGGTACATATATAGGAGGTTAGACATCCTTGTTCATACTTTAATCTCACTTATTTATTTTTGAGCAAATTATATTTTGTGAGGCTTTCTTTAACTGTGATGGTGTCTTATGCATGAAGTGTAGCCATGGTGATATATTCTCATTTTAATTTATGTTTAGATTCGCAAGACTAACATACAAAACTAAGTTAATTGGGTATCCATTGCTAGAGAGAAAGAAATCTTGCAGGCTTTGATGAGTTTTGAAATATTGACTGTAGTATTAGATTCCATTTGTAAATGTAAACATGGGATTTTTACCTGGTGTCTTTTCTACCTACAATGGTAGTAGCATGCTTGCTCTCTAAAATCAAAACTCACAAAAGCTTATCTTTTGAGTCTGTTCTTTGTCCTTGTGAATAAAGAAGAGATGAATGAAGAAAAACTGCAAGAAGCTCAGTGAACCATTAGTAACAGATGTATATTCCATATACTAGTAATAATACAGATGTTAATAGTAAGTTGATAATTCTCTTATCATCTTTCCTATTACTTGATATTCATCTTTATGTTTACCTTTAAGTGACTATGATGAACTGTTATTCAACAAAATACTATGGGAATGGAAATGGGACTGAAAAGAAGGAAGTAGTGAAGCTGAAAATTTTAGTTTTTAGATAAATATAGCCCTGGCATATCTACTTCTAAAAATAGTAGTAATAAAATTAGACTGGAATAAAATGTTGAAAATCACATTCAGTCTCCATCTGTGGTATTTTTGTGACTTGTCATTCATTGTAGACAGCCCCTTCATCAGTGGCCATATCCTGGTCTGAAGTTGGTAGGGAGAGTTCCTGTTGAATGATCTCAGGCATATTTTGAATCAGACTTCCATTCATTCATGCCTCTATGTAGAATATAGGGAGGTGGTGCAATGGATAAAATGCTGGGCCTGGAATCAGGAAGGCTCATCTTCCAAGTTTAAATTTGGCTTCATACATATAAATTCTGTGTGATCCTGGGCAAATTACTTAACCCTTTTTGCCTCAGTTTCCTCAACTGTAAAATAAACTGAAGAAAAAAAAAAGAAAATGACTACAATATCATTGTCAAGTAAACCCAAAATGGGGTCACATAGACTTGAACAGGATTGAAAAAAAAAATGACTTAATAGCATCAAAATAAAATATAGCTTCTAAAAAATCAAATATTGACTCAGAACACAGTAATTTTTAGGAATTAGAATTCTCAGTTATAATGGTGAAAGTTATATTTTGTTGTTCTCTTCTATATGATATATTTTATTTTTGCTTTTTCTTTTTTAGTAATGTGACCATTTATATACAACTTATACGTATAATTTGAGGTTAATACAGTTAACTCTGTAAATAGTTGTTTTAAATCTAACTTCTGCCAAATATTTTTGATATAATCTCAGCAATTTTTAAAATAATGTTTTATTTTTCCAAATTACATGTAAAAGCAATTCTTGATATTTGTTTCTTTTTCTATTCTCCTTTCCTGCCACCCCACACCCTCTCATATGATAAGGAATTGAATATAGGTTATACCTGTTTAATCATGCAAAGTAAAGTTCCACATTAGTCATATTGTGGAAGATAACTCAGATAAATAAATAAAGTGAAAATTAATATCATTCAATATGCATGTAGAATCCATTGTCTCTTTCTTTGGAGATGGATAGCTTTTTTTATTATTATTATTATGAATCTTTTAGGGTTGCCTTGGGTCATTGTTGTGTTTTTTTCTTCTTTAAAATATAATAATATAATGGTTCTCTCTGGGAGAGGATTTCTCAGGGAGGTTTTCTGGAGGCAGCCTTAGTTTCAGTTACAAATAAATAATCACCCAAAATGCAGACAGCTGATAAAACGCAAATATTTATTTTCTCCTTCCAAGTCTTGTCAATTTCCTAGGGCCGGTTAGCTCAGAGGCGTATCTCTCTGCTTGGTTCCAAGAGCTCTTGCAGCTTTGTCCTTTGCCTCTGCTTTCTTCAGCCTCTAGCCAGCACCAAGGTGGAAGATGCAATGAATCTCTCTTGTCTCGGAGAGAGGGCTTGTGGGCTTCCTCCCAGAGTGCTCCTCTCCAACCCTAGTTAATGTTCTCGAAGTAAGACCTTCAAGCTCTAAGAGCTTCCTCTATATATATGATCTCCCAAAGGTTAACTCCTCCTTCTGGAGGCAGGACTTAAGGAAGGTGTGATTTCAGATATCTCATACTAAACCCTGAAATCTCCCAAACGTGTGAACTCCATTGAGTACTTAAATACTTATGAGCTCTCTAAAGGTGTGAACACAAGCATTATTGTTTATCAGTATTAGCAACTTATCACCTTGTAAGGATTTTCTCTAAGGTGTGAACCAATAAGCATTGTATCAGTTCCATTGAGTTAACACCAGGATTCTGACATCACCCTTGAGTTTTCATCTTGTTTCAAGTTGAGTTGACACTAGGATTCCAACAGGTCATTGAATTGTTGAGAATAGCTAAGTCTATCATCATTGATTATTTGGACAATATTGCTTTTTTGGGGGACAATATTTTTTCTGGTTTTGCTCACTTCACTTTGCATTGGTTACCATGATTCTTTCCAAGTTTTTCTTAAATAATCAATCCTCTTCCTTACTTCTTATAACACATTAGTATTCCATTACAACCATATACCACAGTTTGTTCAACCATTCACCAATTGATAGATATCCCTTCAATTTCTAATTCTTTGCCACCAGAAAAAAGAAAAGCTAATATAAATGGTTTTGTTTTTGTTTTTTGACAAGTAGTTCCTCTCTGCTCCCCCACCCCCACTTTCTTTATTTCTTTGGGATACAGATCTAGTGGTAGTATTGCTGATTACAGAGTATGTTTGCATAGTTTGATAACCTTTTAGGCATGGTTCCAGATGTTTGGATCAACTTACAACTGCACTAACAATGTATTAATATCCCAGTTTTCCTAAATCCCCTCCCAACATTTATGACTTTTCCTTTCTGTTATATTAGTTGATCTGACAGATGTGAAATGGTACCTCAGAGTGTTTTAATTTGCATTTCTCTAATGAATAGTGATTTGAAGCACATGTTGAAATAATGATAAGATAGCTTTGATTTCTTATTCTGGAAATTTACCATTCATATCCTTTGGCTCTTTATCAACTGAGGAATGACTAGTATTCTTATTATTTGATTCAGTTCTCTTATATATTTGAGAAATAAGGAATTCATCACAGACACTTGTAAACAATTTTCCTAACTTTCTGTTTTGCTTCCAGTTTAGATCACATTGATTTTGCTTGTACATAAACTTTTTTATTCAATATTTGCAAAATTATCTATTTATATTCCATAATGTTCCCTATCTCATTTGATCACAGATTCTTCCTTTAGCCATAGATCGGACTAAACTTTCCTAGCCCTTCTAATTTGTTTATGGTACCACCCATTACATCTAAATCATGTACTCATTTTTAACCTTATCTTGTTATATGGTGTTATATGGTGGTCTTTATTTATTTTCTGACAAACTGTTTTCTAATTTTCCCTGCAAGTTTTGTCAAATGATGAGCTCTTGTCCTAAAAACTTGGATCTTTGGAATTATCAAGCCATAGATTACTATGACCATGTACCACTATGCATTGTATACCTAATCTATTACCTGATCCACTACTCTATTTCTTAGCCAATATCTGATTGTTTTAATAAATACCATTCTATACTATAATTTCATATTTGATACAGGTAGGCCACATTCCTTCATATTTTTTATTAATTCCTTTTATATTCTTTATCTTTTATTTTTTCAGATGAAATTTTTTTAAACCAATTTTTCTATGATTCTAAATTTTGGTAGTTTGTTTGGCATGGCACTGAATTAATTTAGCTAGAATTGTTATTTTGTTATATTATATTTATTATATTATATTAATCATATTATATTATATCATATCATATAATATTATATTATATTACCTCAGTCTATCCATGAGCAATTGATATTTTTACAATTGCTTAGATTTGACTCTATTTTTTGTGAAAGGATTTTTTTTTTTTTGGATAAGGGAGGGTTGTTTGAGGTTTTTTTGTTTTGTTTTCTTGTGTTTTGTTTTTTGCAATTTGTTCAAATAGTTCTTGGATTTGTCTTGGCAGGTAGATCTCCAAATATTGCATATAGTTACAGTTATTTTAAATGGAATTCCTTAAACAGAGATAATGTTGCTGCTAGCTTTTGTTGGTAATATATTAGCCATGCTGATAATTTATGTGGGTTTATTTTATATGCTGCCACTTTACTAAAGCTGTTAATTATTTAAGCTGATATTTTATTTGATTCTCTGAGTATCCCAATATGAAGAGTAATAATTTTGTTTTCTCATTGCTTATTCCAATTTCTACAGTCTCTTTTTCTTCTTATTGATATAACTAGCATTTCTGACTGCATTATTGAATAATGCAAGTGACCCCTGATCTTATAGGGAAGATATCTAGTTTATCTTCATTATAGACAATGCTCATTGATGGTTTTAAATAGATACTAATTATCATATAAAGTATTTCTATGCTCTCTAGTATTTTTAATAGGAATGGGTGTTGTATTTTGTCAAAAATTTTTTCAGCACCTATTGCAATAATCATATGGTTTCCGTTGGGTTTATTATTAGTATTGTCAATTGTGCTGATATTTTTTTCCTAATCAGTCCTATTTTCCTGTTATAAATCTCAGCTGGTCATAGTGGATAATCCTTGTATTGCTGTATATTGCTATAATCTCCTTGCTAGTGTTTTGTTTATAATTTTTGCATCAGTACCCATTAGGGAAATTGGTCTATATTTTTTAGCAGGTATCAACACCATATTTGTGTCATAAAAAGGAATTTGGTAGAATTACTTCTTTTTTGTTTTTCCAAATAATTTATATAGCATTGATATTAATTATAATTTAAATGATTGGGAGAATTCACTGTGTCTCCAGCTGGTCCTTGGGATTTTTCATAGGGAGTTCATTGATGACTTGTTCAGTTACTTTTTTCTTTTTTAAAGATGGAATTAAGTATTCTATTTCTTCTGTTAATATGGGAAAATGACATTTTTATGAATAGTCTTTCATTTTGCTTAGATTTTCTAGTTTAATTGGCACAAAATTGAACAAAATTCCTCCTAATAATTTCTTTTAATTTCCTACTCATTTGGTAATGAAGTCACCCTTTTCATTTTTGATACTGGTGATTTGGGTTTTTTTTTCCTTTTCTTTTTAAAAAACAAGTTAATTAATGGCTTATCAATTTTATTGTTGTTTTCCCCATAAAATCAGCTCCTAATGGTTTTCTTATTTTCAATTTTATTTTACTGATGTAAGATTTTAGAGATAAAACTTTTTCCTTAAGTACTTTTGGCTGCATCCTGTTGTCTTATTATTGTCATCTGCTGTAATGAATGCATTGGTTGTTTCTATGATTTATTCTTTGTTATTTCTTTAGAATTAGATTAATTTCCAAGTCATTTTAAAACTATCTTTCCATGGCTCTTTGTTGAATGTAATTTTAATTGCATTATGATCTGAAAAGTATACATTTAATAGTTTTGCTTTTCCACATTTGACTGTGAGGTTTGGGGACAATAATAACACATGGTCAATTTTTTCTCTAAGAAAAATATTGAATATTCTGAGGGAAAAAATGTAATTCTTTCTATTCCCTTTCAGTTTTCTCCAGAGATCAATAATATCTAACTTTTCCAAAAATTCTATCCAACTTCTTAATTTATTTTTTATTTATCTTTAGTTATTTATATTTATCTAGTCCTAAAAAGAAAAGTTGAGGACCCCAACTGGTATGGTTTTACTATCTATTTTTTCTCTTCATTTAACTTTTCCTTTAAGAATATGGATGTTATACCATTTAGTGTGTGTGTGTGTGAACACACACACACACACACACACACACACACACACACACATACACTTCTTTGCCTATGGTGCCTTTTAGTAAAATATAGTTTCTTTCCTTAGGTCTTTTAATTAGATGTATTTTTTTGTTTTGTTTGATGTCATTTTATTACCTCTACTTTTCTGTCCTTCACCTTAAGGATAAATAGATTCTGTTTGTGGCAGCCCTCTTTGTAGTGGCCAGAAACTGGAAACTGAGTGGATGCCCATCAATTGGAGAATGGCTGAATAAATTGTGGAATATTATGGAATATTATTGTTCGGTAAGAAATGACCAACAGGATGACTTCAGAAAGGCCTGGAGAGACTTAGACGAACTGATGTTGAGTGAAACAAGCAGGGGCAGGAGATCATTATATACTTCAACAACAATACTATATGATGACCAATTCTGATGGACCTGGCCATCCTCAACAATGAGATGAACCAAATCAGTTGCAATGGAGCAGTAATGAACTGAACCAGCTACACCCAGCGAAAGAACTTTGGGAGATGACTAAGAAGCATTACATTGAATTCCCAATCCCTATATTTTTGCCCACCTGCATTTTTGATTTCCTTCACAGGCTAATTGTACAACATTTCAGAGTCCGATTTTTTTTTACAGCAAAATAATGGTTTGGTCATGTATACTATATTGTGTATCTAATTTATATTTTAATATATTTAACATCTACTGGTCATCCTGCCATCTGGGGGAGGGGGTGGGGAGAAGGAGGGGAAAAATTGGAACAAGAGGTTTGGCAATTGTCAATGCTGTAAAGTTACCTATACATATAACCTGTAAATAAAAGGCTATTAAAAAAATATAAATAGATTCTGCTCCAACCCCATCCTTACATTCTTTGTGTGTCTTTTTGCTTCAACTGTTTTCTCTTATAAACAACATATTAAACAATTCTGGTTTTTAATCCACTGCTATATGCTTCCATTTTATGAATTCATTTTTGCTCACTTCTAATTTTTAAGGATTTTTTTTCCTTTGGTAGGCTTTTGTACCTCCTTTTCTACTTGGCCAATTCTACTTTTTAAGGAATTATTTTCTTCAGTGAATTTTCATATTTTTTTTCCATTTTTTGGGTGCTTCCTTTACCAAGCTATTGACTTGTTTCATGATTTTCTTGGGTCATTCTACCTTTTCCTAATTATCTCTTCTTCCTTTTTATTTGATTTTTAAAATTCTTTTTAAATTCTTCCAGAAGGTTTTTTTTTTGGTGGGGCTTAAAACCAATTCAGATTTTAATTTTGAGTTTCACATTTAGTTGTTTTCATACTGTTATTCTCTTCTGAGTGTGTATTTTGACCTTCCCTTTGACCATAGGAACTTTGCATTGTCAGATTCTTTTTTTATTGTTCATTTTCCTAGCCTCCTTTGTGACTTTCAATTTTATATTAGAGTTGGGATCTGCTCCTGGGGTGGAGGGAAAACTATATATACCAAACTTCCTACTTCAGGAGTGTGCACAGTCTTCTACTTGGATTGCTGCACTAGGGATACAGGTCCTTTTGCTAGTCTGCTGTTGTATCAGAGGCATGGGGTCTCATTACTGATCTACACTGAGGTTCAGGAACTTGCTGCTGGTTTTCTGGGGTGTGGCCTCTTCTGGCTTACCCAGATGCCATCTACACTAGACTGCTCCCCTTTTAACAGCATGAGTAGACCATGCCTGTTGAACTTGTAAGTCGTCTTAGGTTGAAAAATTGTTTTACTCCCATCCCTTAGTTGGTTCTACTGTTCCAAATTTCACTTTGAGTCATTATTTTATAGTTACTTGTAGGATAATTTGGGAGAGTTCAGGCATATTCCTGCATTATTCCACCATCTTGACTCTTTTCCCTTCTGTCATATCTCCAGCAATTCTTATTTGTAAAATGCTCTATCCATTCCTCTGTGTTCGTATTTTTGGTTGTATCAAACACTGTTCTGCTCTTTTATGTTCCTTCTGATTTGTGATTGTATAGTTAAGCTACAGAACTATTTAGAATCGCAAAGGACTTCAGCAGTCACCTAGTTCAATCAATTCATTTTACACATAAAAACTTTTATGTCCAAAAAAGTTAAGTGCTTATGGTTCTGGGGTGCTATGAGGTTCAAATGAGATAAAATATGTAAAGCATTTTGCAAACTTTAAACTATGATTTATATGTCCATTATTATTATTATTAGCCTTCCATCATCAGGTCTCTAGTCTGGTGATAACTTTATTACCTGAGCCATCTATTGCAATTCTACCGAGCTTTAACAATGTGTCTAGAGCAATACAAAGATGTGTTGGTAAATGTTCAACAACTAGGGTTTCTGAGGAGAGCAGGGTAAGTATACAATACATATTTCTGTTATATTTGCTTTATGACATTTAGTCTAAACAACCAAACAATAGATTAAGTCTAGATTTGGAGAGATTGTTGATTTCTAAGGTAGGAAATCAAAAATTTAACAATGGACTCGATTTAAATCTGGTTCTATTATACTTCTGCAAAAGCCAAAATTATAATGGTAAATCTGAACCTAGGTTTCCTAGCTTCAAACACTGTTCTTGATACTGAAACACATTGTGTCCAGCAACTTTGCCAACAATGTACAAAATAAATTAACTTTATGGAATCTGAATTCAGATCAAAGCATATTAGTTTTACTTAATATTTTCATGGTTTTCTCCCCTTTTAGTCTGTTTCACTTTCAGAATACAGGAAATACTGACTATATATAGCAAATGAAGGAAGTATTATGGTCAATTTGATATTTTTATTAATAAAGTCAAAAATCTATGCCATAACAAATAAAACATCTTCCCTCAACCCTCCTCTCTACTCATTCCCACATTTAGTCATACCACTTATCATTTTTATAGTTATTCTCTTCTTGTCTTAGGATATTTTCAGTCAGGGTGAATAATCCTACATGGTATAGTGGAAAGAATGAATTTGTAGTTAAAGAACCTGAGATCAAATAGTGACTTTAATAAATATAACTTGGTTTCCCTTTGAAAATTAGTTATTCTCTTTATAGAGAAATTAGTAAAAAAAAAATTAAAACATTTGCAATAGATTATTCCTGAGGTTCTTTCCAACTTTGTGCCCTATACATGCTCTGTGAGAGTTCCCACTTATCTTCTAAAAATTAATGACAGTGATATTTCTGGGGTAGAAGGATATCCTGTCTATTCATCTCCTTCCTTCAACTGTTGATCCATAGCTGTCAGAAGCATCCCTAGACATGAAGAAGAGAACTTTCTATCAAGAAAATAGCATATCAGACTGAATAAAGGAAGAACAAACCAGGTATAGAAAGAACTGGTAATACCCAATATTTGACACTTATGCACTTATTTTAAAATGTCATCAAAGGCTTCCAATCTCCTTAACTGAATGGGTAGAAAAATAGGGCCAAGAAAATAAGAGATTGCATGGATAATAGATAGTTGACTGACTTTGGAATCATGAAGAACTGATTTCCAGTTTTACCACTGGCACATGCTGTCATTGAGTCAGAGATAAATCATATAACTTCTTAATGCCCCTAGTCAGCTCTCTAAGGCTGCAAGATTTGGGTAAGGTCCTGACCTAAACTTGTCAAGGGAGTTTCCTTACAGAGAGTTCCCCAAACCAGTGATATTGTAGGTCTAAATAAAATAAATGTAACATAGACTCACATCTGTTATGTAGATTTATGCCTGAAATAATGATGTTTTCTGTACTTAGAAGGGGAATTATGAAATGGTTAGCACTTATGTCCCAGTTAGCTATCCATCTAAAAGCAGAATCATTTCAAATTCAGGCATTATTGCATAAGTCTACATCAGAGACAAGAGCCAGCATCATCCAAAAAAAGGGAGTGGAAGGAAAGCTAATAGTTATTAATTTTGCTATTTACATAACTCTCTTTAAAGTTTTCAAAATGCTTTACATGTATTATCTAATTTGATCTTCAAAATAACCCTATGAAAAAGGTACTACAGTTAATTAACACTTCAATTTCACTCCTGTTCCTCTCAAAAAAGGTGAAATATTTATAGAATTTTAAGGTTTGCAAAGTACTTTGAATTATTATTTGGCCAATTAATTTTGCTGATTATGAACCCATTTGGGATTTTCTTGGCAAAGATACTGGAGTGCTTTGCCATTTCCTTCTCCTGCTCATTTTATAGATGAGGAAACTAATGCAAACATGGTTATGTGACTTGCTCAAGGTCACAAAGGTAGTTAAGTATTTGAGGACAGATTTGAATTTATTCCAGGGCTGGCACTCTATCTACTGCATCACTTTGTATCATGTTATTTGATTCTCACCATAATCATGTAAGGTCAAATTCCTCCAAATATTCCTTATAGTTTTATTAAAGATATAAGGCATCTCTATACCTTCTACATTCAATTGAAGGGGGAAGTAAGAAAGATGGAGACTGAAACAGAAACAAAGACAGATAGAGACAGAGAGAAAGAGAGAGGGGGGGCAGAGAGAGAGAGAGAGAGAGAGAGAGAGAGAGAAAATAATATAGAAACAGATATAGATAGGTAGAAATAAAAATAGATTTTCCCCTCAGCACTCAAAGGGTAGACCAAATGGGTGTGAAGGTCCCCCTCCTTGGTAGATCTGAATTAATAGAACTAATAATATAAAATGGTATTATTTCATCCATGATAGGAATATTTGAGATACTATTTATAGATCATTTCTATTTTATTTATTCTCTTTGCTGGACACGTTCCATAATAGCAGCAAAGGAACTGCTTTCCCTGTTTTATGCTTGACCTGATATAAATAAAAGGCAGGGCTATTTCTAAAAAAGTTATCTCTGTTGTTAAATCTTTCTTGGAATCTGATTATTTTGACAAATGCATCAGAAATATTACATTTTTTGAAAAGAGTTTTTCAGATGATATTTGTTCTACTGAATTAAAGACTTTATAATGGCCAAAAAAGAATGAGTACAATTAACGAGATATTTTATCTTCTGGGCAGTGCTCTAGATTATTGTAGAACCTCCCAAGACATTTTGGTTTAAAAATCCACAAAGGGAAAAAAAACTACATAAAGGAATGAGTTCCTCCATTAGTAGATGTATCCAGGACAGACATTACAAATGGACAATAAGCTAGAGCCAGAATTTTTCAGTAGGAAGATTGTAAGCTAAGTTACCTTTGGGAAAGTACAAGAAATTTCACTGACCCTTGAAACAAAAATTCATATTTTTATATCAATATTTTGATAAATTGAAGTTGAGGATTACCTAAATGGTAAGAGAGAGGCAAAAGTTGGAAATTTGCAAGGTATTTAACACATCACATGGAGAGGAATTGGTCAAAAGTAATTTAACTGTGTTATAAATAGTTACAATGAAATAAAATGACAAACCAGTTTTCCCTCAGTAGGATGAGGGAAAACCAATGGATAGGCTATATTCTCTGTTGATAAACAAACAACTATCTATAAGAAGTACCCTAGCACAAGGAGTGAGCTTCACTGAAACAAATTAATGGGAGGACATGGACAAGTATTGTCCGCATTGAACAGGCAGAGATGGATTGCACTGTAACACTGAAGAAATTACCAGCATTCATAATAGATAACAGATTCAGGTAAGAATTGAAGTTATAGATATTTCCTAAATCCGAGAAAGCAGAATGTCATAATTTAAATGAAATCATTAACTAGAGAAACATTTTAAGTTACGATTGAAAGAAATTCATTAATATTCATTATAAGAATTTGACTCATCATTATAGTTGCCTCATCATTTTTAAGCTTTTTCATTCCTTTACTATTCTGTGTTACTTTTCACAATTCAATACTAAAATCTTCTTTTTTCCCCTTCATCCCTTTTCCTTTTCTTTCACCTTTCCTCCCTTCTTGCCTCCATCCCTCTCATAATCTTTGTCGTCTCTTACTTCTTTTTTTCTTGTTTCCTTCTTTTTTCTTTCATTCCTTTCTTCCCCATCTTCCCTCCCTTACTATCTCCCTCTTTTCCCCACTTCCTTCTTTCCTTTTTTTGTTTTTCTTTTCCTTCCCTTCCTTCCTTCCTCCCTCCCTCTCTCCCTCTGTTCCTTCCTTCCTTTCTTCCTTCCTTCCTTCTTTCCTTTTTGCCTTCCTTCCTTCCTATCTTTCTCCTTCTCTCCCTCCCTTCTTCCCTCATTGAAAGTTGTCAGCAATGTGCTTAATTCTAGTGGTTAAATGGACCAACCGAACAGGCAATGATGTCAACATTTCACTGAAATAAATGGGGCGCTGAGTGGGGGAGAGAGTGCAGGCTTTGCTTCTGTCATTGCTCAAATGAAGACAGTTTTTTTTTTCCCTGCCAAGCTGGGTTAACAAGGCAGTGGCACATCAGGTTATAGTATGACAGTTGTATTCTCGCAGATGGAAAGAGAGAGATTTTTCTTTTTCTAAAAACGAAAGACAAAATAAATTGACCTCTGGGTTGAAAATTTTCCAGTTGGTTCTCAGCCCACATTTTCTACCAGGAGAATTGTTTTCAAAAATCGCCAAGCACGGGAGAATTAGGGCACATACCTCCATCTAAATCAACAAGCTCTCCAACTCATTACTGTCACTGTCATTTCAGGACAAGAATAGGGTGGATGTAGTGAATGGGGACCTCTCAGAATACCAGGATGGATGGCACTGGGGACATAGTTCTCCCTATGTTTCCCCCATACCTGGGCAAGAAAGGTATCATTCTAATCTATGGATGTATGGCTCTGATTCGGAGAAGTCTCAAACTCTGAATCTCCAAATCCTACACCCTGACATATACTGTGAATTTCTGACATACAAAGTCAAACTGAAGTAAAAAGCTTTGCCATCTGACTATGGCTGGAGAGCGTCAAAGGTGTACTCTGCAAAAAAGGCATTTTTTTTTCCCCTAACTGGTTTACTAACATCATTTTGTTATACCTACCTAGGGGACTCTGGGAAAACACGCTTCCTGACATAGTTACCATGAAGGCCTAATGTTCATAAATGCCAGGTTGTCAGTCTCATCGGGTCTAAGCAACCGCAATAGAAGGTGCCTTTTTTTTTAATGCTACCCCAGAGTCAATTAAAATACAGTAATGCTGACATCTGCAGAATACGAAATGATCAAAGTAAAGAATGCCCATACAGCTTCTGACATAAAAACAGTGTGTTTGGAAGCAGAGTGACACAGTGTAACAGGTCAGGTAATTATGAGAAAATCTATGATGTATCTGTTGCAATTGCTTAGCTTGTTCCCATTATCAGAGCCATCAAATAGAGCAGGGCTCTCACTTCTCCTGATGGATCGTAAAGCTTGTGACACCCTCAGCTCTCCTGATACAGATGGCATCTCGGGAGCGACTGAATTAATTTGACAGTAAATAGGTGATCGCAGTTATTGTCTTTTAAATATATATATATATTTTAATTGCACCAGGATAGCTTCCTCCCCCTCCCCCACTTCTGGGAATAGCTAAGAAAATCAGCAGCCTTATTAGCAACACCCCTTCACCAAGCCTCCCACCACCACCCTTTCACCATCACACCACCACTCTGCCCTGTGTACCCTGTGCACTTTGAAGTTGTTTTATGGTTTGTACGTAATTGCACAGCACACATATGCTGGGCTGTTGTTTTATCGTTTGCACAGTAATTGCTCAATAGCAACAAATTTTTATTCTCTTCCTCCCCCCACCCCCACACTTAGCCTGAACATGTGCATTAATTATAATGATTAAGGGATTTCTCTGATTTGGGGAGCCTTGATGTGTTTATTAAATTAATGAAGGAATTTGACAGATGAGTCTGTAAGCTTAGGGTACAGTTAGGGTAAAGCCATGGGTATATTTTAGAGGGCTGAATATTTTCTGCCTCACTAACATTATAATTGGTTTAATGGATTTTCACTTATGTGCATTGGCTTTTTACCCCCTCGCTAAAGCAGACTAATTACAGCTTTTTACATTAAATTCTAATAGATTTCAATTTATCTCCTCTAAATTATTATAATAATTACAGTAATAAATTAAGCATATAGATATCATTAATCAAAATCATTTGAATTTGGCATCATAACTATGTACCCCAGTCCTTGCTGACTAAATGTAATTGCAAAAACATACTTAACTATATAGCCACTAGGTTAGTGTCTTTGGGGAGGAGTTCATAAATGTGTGTATGTGCACCCACATATGGATATGAAAAGAACACAAAATAATTCATTTCAAAGGAAGGTTGAGTTGTAGATAATAATACCTAGATAATGAATTTGTGCTGGATTAGTCACTTGCTCCTTCCTTTTCTCCCTCCTTCCATCTCCCACTAATGTAACATTGGCTTTCTGCTCTGTTCCCTTTTTTGCCTACACAAATATGCATCACAAATGTTCCTTTTGCTTAGTGAAGTCAGCATCTGATGCCATTTATTACCAGTGCTTTCAGTTCAATTTTAATGGCATGCCATTATGCTAGGCAGAAAAAGAAAAACTTACCTCTAGTTCCCTTAATCAGGGCTACCCCCAACTTTAGGCATTGCAAGGCTGAAGACTTGTGCTTCAAGTACAAGATATACTTCAAATGTACTCGATACACTTCATTGGCTTTCTTTGTCACCCTGTGCAGATATAAAGTGTCATGTGTGGTAGGTGTGTGAAGTTTAGGCTGATTCCGATATAAATTGTAAGAGAACAGATGGCCACAGATTTTCAGAGATTTAGACAGGTGATTTAAAATTTTTTTTGAAAGAAGACCAAACTTCCAGGCTTGTCCTTCAAAACTCCTAGGGTGATAGCTCCAACCCAGTGCACACTGTTTAAAGGTTTATTTATGCAGAAAATAGAGAGGAAAAAAAGGAAAATGTAATGTTTAAGGCATTTTAATCCAACTTTTTCCCCAAGTGAATAAAGAGCAGCTGTTATATTTCCTTTACCTTGTTGGAATTTCATTCTTTTTTTTGGAAGATGGTCATTTGGAATATTTCAGAGTTTTGTTTGTTTGTTTTCCCCCCATAACCTATAAAGAATACGAACTAATTAATCTTATACAGTCTACCACACTACAAAAAATGAACATAGATTATTTCTACATAAATATATTGCATCCCCATTAATATATCCATAGATACACCATTAAAATCCTGGGTCCTATATTTTGGAGGCTGAGGGACATAAACTACATTTACATGGAAATGGGAGGATTTGACAGCTGCTACATCAGAAGAGGTGGATGAAGAAGTTTCTCTTATTTTCACAGGCCATGTTCCTAGAATAAGAGTTCCTCATGATTAAACCACCCCATGGTGACTCATTACTATAATGAATAGATTCCACATGACTGACAATTGAAATCTAGCTGACTTTTGTAAGCTTATTCACCTGACCTAACCAACCCTTCTCAATGTTTGAGGCTCATGGTCTTATTTCAAAGATAACATCCTTACATAGAATATGAAACAATTTGCTATTTGCCACTTTTTGCAAAAAAAAAATGAATATTTTTGAATCAGTTAACTGTGAAACTCCTTTCTTCTCCTTCCAACACACACATACAAACTCTCATCACAGCCACTGGGATTTATGAAATGTGTGATGAGGGCACAAATATTCTCTTCAATCCAATTAATATTTAAGCAACCACTATGTGCAAAACATGGTGATAAAATTTGAGAATACAAATTTGAATAAGGTATAATGTCAACTTCCAAAGACATTCTCATTATAGTTGAGCAATAATTACACAAACACTCCAATCTTCAAACAGATATTATTTTACTATTCTGTGATCTATGATTTCATCAAGAAGGTTGCTTCCATTATTGAGAAAGATTATAATTGATCCATCCTTGCTTTCTTTGTACACTCATGAAATCACAAAGAAAGTCTTTACTTAATGTGCTTCTACCTGACATTGTAAGGGCACAAGTGTACTGGACATCTGTTGTCTCTCCTTCTTGTCATGTGATAAAGCCTTCTTTTTTGATTATACATTTGATGACATCTTTTACTCTGGTCCTTATTCACTATTTGTTATAGCCTGCTTACACCAACTGTAACCTCTGAGGGATTTGCTGGAGGTGTTCATCACTGTCACATTGAAGACCTTTTCTCTATAGATGCTGAGATCCTCCAGATGCTTCTGTTTGCAAATGGCATTGTGCCAATTACCACAAGTCCCAGGCTGTGCTGAGTGTATTGGCGTACTTTAAAAGTGCAGCTTCAGTGTCAATTAATTCTTCTGAGGGAAAGGGAAGGAGCCATGATATTGTTTATTATAAGATTGACTACTAGGTGGCGCAGTGGATAGAGTGTTGGGTCTGAAATCAAGAAGATTCATCTTTCTGCATTCAAATCTGGCCTTATATGCTTCCTAGCTTTGTAGCCCTACCTCCACTCTTCATCTATAAAATGAGCTGAAGAAGGAAGTGGTAAACTCCAGTGTCTTTGCCAAGCAAAACATGAAACGGTCACAAAAAGTCAGACACAACTGAAAAATGACCGGACAACAACAGGATATGACAACACTTTTGGCATAATCTCTAGGAATAAGTACAGGACCACTAAGAAGTATATCACCATTCAAAAGATTTTGGCTTAATTATCCACATAAGAAAACCAAGTGGATAAAAAAAATCTATTGTTTGGATTGTTACATGTACTTGTAATATGTCTTTCATCCATTGGTGCATAATTATAATGGAGAAGCACTGAAAATGGATAATTATTCGAACCCAGAAGGAAAGAATAGATTTCATTAATTTGATTTAGAAATTGCAAGCTTCCTTTAATAATTTCCACATTTCCAGAAACAAAGTCAGAAACAGATTCAGATTAGAATATGACCAGTGTCTAAAACAGGAATGAAATATTGTGAATTTTTAAAGACTTAAGGAAATCGTCATATAAGAGGTGGTATTTGAATACAACTTTAAAGATCTTTTTAGAATGGCAGAGTAAAGGGAGGGACTAACCCAAGCTCTCCTCAGAAACCTTCCAATGACCTTTAAATAATGACTCTAAATAAATTTTAGAGCTTCAAAACCCACAAAAAGGTGGAGTAAAACAATTTTCTAGTTTAAGACAATTTAGAAGGTCTGTTGCACCAGGGTAGGAATATAACACAGTTAGGTTCAGGTGACACCAGTATAGTCTCAGGGGTCCTCAAACTTTTTAAATAGGGGGCCAGTTCACTGTCCCTCAGACTGTTGGAGGGCCAGACTATAGTAAAAACAAAGTTTTGTGGGTCTTTAAATAAAGAAACTTCATAGCCCTGGGTGAGGGGGATAAATGTCCTCAGCTGCTGCATCTGGCCCGTGGGCCGTAGTTTGAGGACCCCTGGCTCTAGAACCCAGAAAACCAAGAGTCAACCTTGGGGACTCTGAATTAGTGGCAGCAGCAGTGGTTTCCAGGACTCTTAGCCCACAGATACCAAAGATGATTTATACAGGAAGAAAGGCCTGGAACAGGCCTTGGGAGCCACTGAATCAACAGCAGAAGCAGAAGTAGCCAAAGCAGCCTCACAGATAGTTGGAAGGTGGAAAAGCTGGTCAGAACGAGATTACAAGGAGTCTCTTTGCTAGCACTGAGGCAGGACTCTGTTGCTTTGACCACATGCAGATTCAGGAAGCAATCTTAGGTGACAACCCCAGGGGGAGAAGGAGCTCTGGCACACCAGAGCTCCACCACAGAGTAGAGACACCCCTCCTTACAATTCTAGAACAGAAAAGAATGCTTACAATATCTCACATATCACAGCACAGGCCAGAAGAATAGCAAATACACTTTTCCTTAGATCACACTAGCTTGGAAGAACTGAAACTTGCAGATCCTTAAAGGATCTCTGGAAAAAGCTGCACAAAATTCATTAAGGACATCGCACATTCAATCCTACTTTAATAAAGAATTAAAAATCAAGTATTAGACTGTGAAAATGAGCAAACAACAGAAAAAGATTTTGACTATGAAAAGTTATTATGGTGACAAAGAAGATCAAAACACACAGAAGAATATTATAAAAATCAAAGCTTCTACATCCAAAGGCTACAAGAAAAATAATAATTTATTTCATGCTATGGAAGAGCTCAAAAGGGATTCTGAAAATCAAATAAGAGAAATAGTAGAAAATTGGGAAGGGAAATGAGAGTGATACAAATGAGAGTGATAAGAACAGAAAGCCAATGAGAAGAATGCCTTAAAAAACAAAATTGGCCAAATGAAAAAGAAGGTACAAAAGCTTACTGAGGAAAAGAATTCCTTAAAAATTAGAAAAAAGAAGATGGAAGCTAATGACTTGATAAGAATCAAATAATAATAAAATAAAACCAAAAGAATGAAAAAATAGAAAACAATATGTAATATGCCTTTGGAAAAACAACTAACCTGAAAAACAGATCCAGAAAAGATAATTCAAAAATTATTGGTTTGCCTGAAAGGCAGAAACCAAAAAGGAACCTGGCCATCATATTTCAAGAAATTACCAAGAAAAACTTCCCTGATATTCTAGAACAAGAAGGTAAAATGAAAACTGAAAGAATCCACCAATCAACTCCTGAAAGAGATCTCAAGATGAAAACTCCCATGAATATTGTAGTAAAATTCTGGAATTCCCAAGTCAAGGAGAAAATATTATAAACATTCAGAAAGAAACAATTCAGGTACAGTGGAGCCAGAGTCAGAATAACACAAAATTTAGTAGTTTCTACATTAAAGGACCAGAAGGCTTAGAATATGATATTAGGAGAGCAAAGGAGCTGGGATAACAGCAAGAACTGAGTATAATCCTTCAGGAGAAAAGATGGATATTAAATGAAATAGAGGACTTTCAAATATTATGAAGAAAAGACCAGAGCTGAATAGAAATTTTGACTTTTTAATACAGGACTCACAAGAAGCATAAAGAGGTAATCAGAAAAGAAAATCATAAAGGATTTAAGTTTAATCTGTTTACATTTCTACATGGGAGGATGATACTTATAGTTAATAACTTTCCCATTATTTGGGCAATTACAAGGAATATAAATACATACATACATACATACATACATATATATGTGCATATATACATATGTATATATATATATATATATATAATCTGTACTGTTAATTTAAGAATAGGTTCAGAACGCTCCTTTGAATAACCTTTTTTTTAAACTCAATTAAAATGAAAATAAAATTATAATTCAATTAAAGTGGACATAAAGTTTAATACACAGAATAGATTGCCTACAATAACAACCAATACAGTAAATAATACATAAAAGACAAAGAATAAGGAAAACTATGATTAAGATAGGAGAGAGAGAGGTAGTATATATCACCAATCTAGGAGCACAGCTGGGGGCCCCGTTGCAGCTCAATCGGGAAAAGTGTTAGACCAGGCAGAATAGTCTCCCCGTGGGTGAAGCCCAATGAGGATTAAAACTGGACTGAATTTATAGAGCTAACTTGCTTACCTACAGAGAAGGAAATGCCAGATGGGCTTCCAAGATATGACTTGATAAATGTAGATGTCAGGGAGGGGGCCAACCCTCACGGACATCTATTGTGTCCCAAGGAGTGGCTAGTTCCTGGGATTGTAGAGGTGAAGCTAAACACATGTGGCATATTCCCAGTCTTATAGGGTTAAAGAAAGGCTAAGTTCCCATGGAGAGTCACATTCTTGAAATGATTTGAAATGAACTTACTAATAAGAAGGCATTTCTTATTCAACATCTATTCCTTCTAACTGTTTATATAATATATGTAATGTTCTTGGTGGTTTTCTGGAGGTCTTGGGGCAGCCTTCTTTTCAGCCAAGTAACCACCAGGTGTTAAAGTCCAAATCCTTTATTATCTCCTTCACAATCTAGTTTCCTTGCCTGAGGCTTGGGCTAGCTTTCTTAGAGGCCTACCAGAGTCTTAGTTTCAATGGAGAAGTACAAGAGGCCAGGCCAGCCATCACAGGGCTGATGAAGATGAAATGAATCTCTCTCTGAGTCCCCTTTCGAGTCTGTGTCTGGCCCTTCTGAATCTCTCTCTGAACCCTTCTGAGTCTATCTCTGTCTCTGACTCCAAGCCTCTCAATCCCCCAGGAGAGCCACCAGGAGCCTGACCAAAAATGGAATGAATCTCTCTCCTTGGCTCCGAGAACTTGAGCTTTCACGTCCAGTCCTTTTTCATCTTTGGTTCTGAGTCCCAGCTTATATACTCTACACTGAGTATAAACCAATCATTATATCACTAGGAGACCATTATTTGTTGTAGGATTAAATCAATCATACTGAACTTAAAGAACTATTAAACACCATGCTAAACTAGATAACCATTGTCTTTTATCAATTCCATTGACTTAACACCTTGTAAGAATCCTTGTTTCAAGTTCAGAGTTCTGGACCATAACATATTAATGCACACACTTATAAATATGTGTATACAAAGAACATAGATATGAGCAGATAATATCTAAAAAAAATAAAATTAAGGAGTGAGAGAGGAATGTACTGAATGAAAGGAAATGGGAGAAGTGGGATGGTATAAATTATTTGCCATGAAAAAGACAATAAAAAGCCTTCATAGTGGAAGAGAAGAGTGAAAGGGGAGGGGCATGAACCAATCAGAATTGGATGAAAGAGGACATAATAGACACACTCAATTGGATATAGAAATTTTTCTTACATAGCAGTAAAATTTAAGGAGAAGCTATTATGAAAAAAATGAGAGTGATGGAAAGGAGCACATATGGGGAGAGAGGGGTCAGAAACAAAAGCACATTTAAGGAGAGGCAAGGTGAAAAGAGAGAGAGAATAGAATAAACAGGGGGGTAAAAATACTTAATAATAGTAACTGTGGAAAAACTTGTGAAGCAAATTTTTTCTGATGAAGGCCTCATTTCTCAATGTATAGGAAACTGAGTCAAACTCATTAAAAAATAAGAGCCATTCCCCAGCTGATAAATGATCAAAAGATACCAGTTTTCAAATGAATTAATCAAGTTATTTGTTGCCATATGAACAAAATACTCTAATTCACTACTAACTGGAGAAATGCAAATTCTATTAGATTGGCCAGAAAAGGAAAATGACAAATGTTGGAAGGAACGGCGAGAAAAATGAGACCTTAATACATTGTTGGTAGAGTTGTAAACCAATTAAACCATTTTTAGATCTATTGGGAATTATATCTCCCCCCCCCAAAAAAAAAAAGCCTGCATATGCTTTGACCTAGCAGTATCACTACTATATCTGAATGTCAAAAGAAGAAAAAAAAGGAAAAGGAAAAGAACCTGTAATTAAAAAACAAAACAAAAGCAAAACAAAACAAAAAACACTTATAGCAGCTTTTTTCTGGTGGCAAAGAACTGGAAATTGAGGGAATGGCCATCAATTAAGAAATGACTGAACAAGTTGTTGTATACGATTAATGATGGAATACTATTGATTTATAAGAAATAATGAGCTAGATACTCTTAGATACATAGAAAATTAGCCATGGGCTTACACAAATTGAAATGAATTTCAATAGCAATATTGTAGGATCATAAGTTGTGTCTGATTCTAATATTCTCAGCAATACAATGATCCAAGATTATTCTGAAGGATTTATGATGAAAAGTGCTATCCATACCCAGAGAAAGTACTTATTGTTTCTGAATACAGACTGAATCATACTTATTTTTACTTTCTTTTTTTTTCTCTTGAGGATTTTTTTAAGGGAGAGGAAGAGATCTATGTTTTCTCTCACATGTTTTATGGAGATGAGTTATGGAAATATTTTGCATAATTGTACATGTGCCTTATCAAGGGAGTGAGGGGATGGGGAAAGAGAAAGGGAAAGAATCTAGAACTCAAAGTTTTAAAAACAAATGTAAAAAATTATTTTATATGTAATTAAAAAACCAAAAAATTTTAAATTAAAAAAATAAACTTCAATGGCTTCCTAAAAAAAATTAGAAAATAAATTTTATATGCAGAGATGAAGAAGAGGTAAATAATGATAATAGCTTATCTTTATAAAATATCTTAAGATTTGCAAATGACTACATGCATATTCTTTCACTTTAGTCTCCCAATAACTCAATGATGGAGCTTGTTTTTGTCATTCTCACCTTATAGATAAAGAAACTTAGATTCAATGAAGCACAATGATTCATCTAGGATCAGAAATCTAAGTTTATGAAGGAGGAGCTGACTGAGCTCTTTCTGATTCCAAGGCCAGCACTCTGTCCAAGGTGACATGATTATTTTGTGAGATCAAAATAAATTAGATGGAGAAGAATCACAGATTTAGAGCTAGAGGAATCCTAAGAGGTTACTTAATCTAATTTCCTCCTTTTTCAAATTAATAAATGGGATGGGAGTCCTAGTAAATTTAAGTGATTTATATAAGGTTACATAGGGAGCAATATAGCTAGAATCTGAATGACTCCAAATTCCATGCTCTCTAATCATACACAATTAAATGGCATCTTAAAAGTTTTAAAAGTGTTATATTCTTTCCTTTGGCCATTCCACAACAATATTAGGTAGGTACTAAAAGTTTTATTCCTATTTGACATATTACAAAACTGAACCAAAAAGCATTTAGGGTTAGTAAATTTCAAAGATGGCTTTAAAATGAAACCTGTTTTTTCTTACTCCAAAGTCAGTACTTTTATCTTTTATTCTAGACAATAATCAACATGTTTTGGAGACAGCCACCTCCACTACAAATTCAAGAACAGTCTTCAATCCTCTATCAGTCAGATAAAAAGTCTTCATTAAGCACTTGCTATGTGCCAGGCATTGTGTTAAGCATTGATTTCTCTTGTATGTAGATGGCAAGAACTATTGATTGCAAATTGGACTTTTCAATCACACTGACTCACATAAAGAACAGCACTATTAGCAAAAACAGCTTTGATCATGAAGGACAGGGGAAAAATGAAAAGTTATCACAAGTGTTTCAACAAATTTTAACTGTTGAAATCCACAGACATGAATAGTCAAAGATTGATTACTTCCCTCCATCTACTAGCAGCTGCAACACACATGCAAGACCTATCTCTTAGGAAAGGCATACCTAGAACATCATGACCACTGATTATTTTGGGATACTATTTCCTTATACAGTTAAGAGACATTACTGAATTATCAAAATCTTCAACAATGTACTAGGGTTTTATTTTTAGGATTTTTGACAGCTTTGCAAATAGTGATTTCTTTCTAAGCAATTAATATAATGTGCTTAATAAGTAAAAAGTGGAGAATATTATATATATATATATATATATATATATATGTATATATGTATATATATTTACTAATTTTAAATGGAAAATTTTAAAATAAATATAATCCTGAGTATATTTCTTTTTCTTTGTCATAGCTATATATTATAAATGCAGTTCTTCCAGTCTTTTCTTCTCTCTCCCTATACAATTATAACCTATCTTAATCATCGACTCTCCCAATGCCTGTTTCCTCATATCTAAAATGAAGGGATAGGACCACATGAGCTCTGAAGTTTCTTCCAGTTCTAAATCTTTGACCTTATAGACCAGTTAATCATTCACAAAATGTCAATCCTATATTGTTTTGGAATAAGGTTTTTTGAACTTAAGATTTCATTGAAGAAATTCCCAATTTCTATCAATTTCAAAGAACAATTGCACATCTATTGACCACATTAGAAAGTTACCATAAACACTTGGAGGTTAGATGAATTGGCCAGAATCACATAGCCAGGACCTGAATCCAAGTCTTATTGACTTTGGAACTTGCTATTCTTATAGCATATATTAACATAAAAATATTTTGTTGAATTTTCAATTTGTTTTTCTCTTTTCACCAAAGTTATAGCTTTCTCAAATTGATCTGTCTGAAAAGATCAAACAATTTTGAATATAGATACTGTTCAGTATTTACATTTTTAAGTGACAGAACTCTGAAAAATGCTGCTTAAGATAACCAAAACTGAAATTCTTCCCCAGCCAATTCTTTTGTTTCATAATTGAAATTCTTCCCCAGCCAATTCTTTTGTTTCATCATTTTTTTTCATTAGCCAGTTGAAACACTCTATCATTCCAATTCAGTCCTGATATTTTCTCTCTCTTTCCCTTCCCCAATTCTAAAAACCATAATCCATGATAAAATCAATTCTGAGAGTTGCACCTGTATGGAGTAGGTTGATATACTTCCTTGTAGATCCACTAATAGATACTGTAATTTTCCTGATCAAAGTAAATTTCCTGGGCCTTTCTTCCCTTTCTATGTTGCATTCCCCATTAGAAAGCAAGCTCCTGGAGAATAGGGACTAACCTTTGCTTTTTTGATAATTATATCTCTCATACTAAGCACATGACACATAGTCAGCTTTTAATGACTTTCTTTTCTTTCTTTCTTTCTTTTTTTTCTTTTTTCTTTTCTTCCTTTCTTTTTCTCTTTCTGTACTTGAGCAAGAAGTTAAAATTTTTAGGATTTTTCTATCCTTTCATTTTTCTCTCTCAAAAAGAACTAGAAAATCAGAGATAGTTTTGATCCAAAACTTAAGGAAAACTCTAAAATCTTCATCTAAACCAAACACTCTTAACTAAATGGTTCGTAAACTTTTTTCTTTTCCCAATAGATACATAGATGCATAGACAGATGGATGATAGAGTGTATGGGGTGCTCAATAAGAATTAGCATCTCTGGTATGAGAACTTTTCAGGGCTGTTTATCCACTTTTGTGTCCATATCACATCTAATTCCCACCTATGGCTATAGCATGGGAAGCACCCATACCATACATAACAGTTTCAGTATTTGGGCTGAATCAGGTTGGGGGTAACTGACAGTCCTCAAACTTGTTGGTAACAAGGGATATCTATCCCAAGCAAGTGAAGACTTCTCATAGACTGGGAGTATAAGAACAATTTGTGCTAGTCCTCAAGGCAGCTGAAACAGATACTGTGGAACATTTAGAGATTGGTCAGACATTGAATATTCCAAAGCCATCCACTATATCCCTGACCATTGCCATCATCTTAATTTTTATCTTGCCACTGGCTTAGGTGATCTGGAAGAAAGAATGAGCCTTTGAGTGATTCTGCCTTACTCAAATCCAGTTCACACTCTAGTCAAGATGTTATCCTAGTTATGTCATTGATCCTCTTTGAAAATAAAGATGAACAAGATAGATAATACATACATACATACATTTTTAATGTAATTAATTTGCTTAGAATCTCATATATTTTATTTATGTTCTAAAATTATCATTATGAAGGCAGGTCCATAGACTTCTTAGACTTCCAAAAGGAGTTCATGGCACACACACAGAAAAAAAACCAAGATCTGTGATCTAACTTCACTTTCTCAGATAACTGACTTGCTTACCTGCTTTTCTTTACCACATACACTGTGTAGATATGGCTTCCAGAATAACATTTCTGTCCAGATTTCACATTCAGATTAGTACCATATTTTTTCCTATTTATATGACATATACACTTTTGATATCCACAGTCACCTCAAATATCAGACATTGCTGTTTGTCTTCCCCTTTTTTCTTTTAAATGCTTATTTCCTTAATTGTTTATGTCTAATGGACTATAGCTAATCTAAATTTTTCTAAGACTCATAATCTTCCAATCATGTTAATCTCTTTTCTTTGCTTATGGAGACTGTCATTAAATCCTGCCATTTTTCCTCTGAAATATTTCTCCTTCTCTTACACTTAATTCTTGCTCCTAACTGTTATGCCACAATTTACCTTAATTGTTCTACCTCAATTTCCCTGAATTGTTCTGCCTGGTTGCACCATCCCCACTCCTAACTTAGAGCTAGATACTCTAAAGTTATAAATTATGAGTGCTTAATCAGGATAAGGAGAAAGACCTTCTATCTTTACTCCAAACTTTCCCATCTCATCTGAATGTCCGGTGCTCACTCTGCCTCCCCCATTCTGTCATTGTTCTTCCCAATCATTAAACCCTTATAAAGAATCTCTGGGGTCCCACATTCAATACTGGATACTTGGAGACGAGAGTCCCATTCAGTCACTTAATCAAACTCTCCAATAAATTAATTATTATAAATCTCTAATCTCTATCCTACCTCAATTTCTCCCCATTACAGTAATCACAGTTCTAATCCAATCATTGTATGGGGGCCTTATCTGCCATGCTAGAAAATCCTTCTTGTTTTTTTTTTTTTTACTATTTACTTTGGTCTTTCTGTTTTTCGATGGCTCCTACACACAAGCACAGCAATCATCCTTCTTAAGCATCATTCTGATATCACCATTCTTCTTCCACTTTTCTCATATTCGTCCACTAGCTTCCTATTGCTTCATGAATCAGTTTCCTTACTTGTCCTTATTTCTAATTATATCACAATTTAATAATCAAAAAAATGTATATTTCATGCCACTATCCCAATACCTACTTAAGTCTCATCTACCACCTTCTACAAAACTTAAAACTACTTTGAAAGTCAGAGAAGCCACATGATCTTTGTGGATACACTAGTAGCACTTAGTTTACAACAAAAATTTCTTGTTAATGGAAAGGGTGTACTGGAGCCAACTCAAACCTGCTGCAACAGCAATAGTTACATTTTCATTATAAGCATTTATATCTTGGAAATCAGCAAGTGTTACAAACCAGGGCTTGATAAATTCTTTTATTGATTGCCTAGACTTAAACTGATGGAGAAGATGTTAATAATGAAGTTAATAATTTTTTTAAAATGTTACACATATATTGTTGGCTGTTCAAAAATTACCAGTATAGGATTACCTCTCGGTCAATTTCTCTGATCCTCAAATTCCTCACCTTTAAAATGGAGACGAGGGCTTATGGCCTGAGGGACACAGAAGTGACCTGGAAGCAAGAAGAACTGCATTCAAGTCTCACCCCTGACACATTCTGCCTTTGTGACTCTCAAGTCACTTAACTTTCTGGTATCCCAAGCAACTAACACTAAGTTTCAGAACCGAAGTTGATCTCCTTTGCCAGAAGATGTTCCTTATGGGAAATTCTCTATGCTAATGAAATCATAAATTTACTTTTTTTTAATGGGCATGATGGTACTGGTCCTGGCTAAATGACAGGATTGTCATTGAGATACTTTACTTTTAATCCAACAAACATTTAACATGTGAGATAATGTATTTGAAACACTATATCAAATGGAAGACATACATATTGATCTACATTTCACAGATGTCCAATTCCCATTTATATGAGCAATCTAAAGTTTGGCATGTAATTCCCTTACAAGAATAATGAGAACAAATATATTATTTTGCAAATGATAAAATAAACTTTTTATGTCTAATGGTACTCATCTTTAGGGAGTGGGGTGGGAAGGGAGAAAAAAAAGAAATTTACATAATAACTTTATTATGTATTAAAAGGAATAACAAGTTTTACATAATAGATTTGCAGTTTCATGTGTAATCATCTTTTTATTATACTATTATAGAAATACTTGTTTTATCCCATAAGTTAAAAATTAAATAAGAAAAGAAAGAAACCCCAAACAATTTAAATGTCATGCCTAAAGTCACATAACTACAAATCATCACAGCTAGACTCTAAGCAAAGATTTCTCCTGATTTTAAGGCTAATGTCTATTGTACCATATCACAATGCCCGAGTAGTGATAATGATTTCAAAAAAATGTGTAAAATGATCATTTTTTCATCTTTGGTTAATTCTTATGTATCCCATCAGTTTGTTTCCTTACTTCTATTAACTTCCTTATCTGAATTCTAGGAATCAGAACTATAATTTACTTAATGTTGATTCATAATTCAAGACTGCCCTTACCGTCTTTCCACCATTCTTTGTAGATTTTAAAATTATGCAAGGGGAAAGAAACAAGGATGTAATAAATGCCTACTATGTATTAGCTACTGTGCTAAATGTTAGAGATATAAAAACAGACAAAAGAAAGTTTCTGCCCTAAAGAATTCATAGTTTAGTGGGGGAGCCATGCAAATAATTATGTATAAACAAGTTATGGACAGGATAAATTGGATATAAATCAGAGAGAAGATTCTAGCATTGGGATTGAGAAAGCTTTCTTCCAAAAGTAGAGGATTTTGCTGGCATTTGAAGCAAACCAGGAAAACTAGAGGGTAGAGATGAAGAAAGAAGGTTTCAGGCAGAGGGAGAAAATGCCTCGAGTTAAGGAATGGATTGTCTCATACAAAGAACAGCAAGGAGGCTACCATTCCTGTATTTCAGAGTACATGGTGGGGAGGGTCAGGGTAAAGAGAATAAGAAAACTAGAAAAGAAGGAAGGGAGTTTGGTTATAGGGGAACAGAGAGACAATGTTCTGATTAAAATATCAAGAACCACAATTAGAGATGTAGAACTCTTGAATCCTATGTTAAAACTATTAATAGGATAATACAGTTTCTTAATAGTATAATGAAATAATGTAGAAAGCAGAGAAAGAAAATATAAAATGAAGTTAGAAAATGTGGCAGATAGCTTCTCATCTAATCCTTTTCAGATTTAACTTTTCCTTCCCTGAAGTCCTATTGTATTTGGTTTTTGTAATATCATGTTTATTCTCTCAGATCTCACTAGAGGCAGCCCAGAGCCCAGAGACCAAGAGCCCTCTGGGAATGGCAATATTCCAAAGATCTTCAGCCCTTTGTCTAGCCTGGCCCCCAAAAGACACAATGAAAGTGATGAGCAGTTGTAAAGAAGAGTCTGGAAACTGTTTCCAAAAGACACTTCTTTGGCCACCAAAGTGATT